>NC_057729.1:28329198-28418055 GCF_004010195.1 Chiloscyllium plagiosum
TTTGGATTCTCCTTAATTCTATTTGCCAAAGGTACCTCAAGTCTCATTTTTGCCCTCCTGATTTCCCTCTTAAGTATACTCCTACTTTCTTTATACTCTTCTAAGAATTCACTCGATCTATCCTGTCTGTATCTGACATATACTTCCTTCTTTTTCTCAATTTCCTTCGTCATCCAGCATTCCCTATACCTACCAGCCTTCCCTTTCACCCTGACAGGAATATACTTTCTTGTTATCTCATTTCTGAAGGCTTCCCATTTTCCAGCCGTCCCTTTACCTGTGAACATCTGCCTCCAATCACCTTTTGAAAGTTCTTGCCTGATACCGTCAAAATTGGCCTTTCTCCAATTTAGAACTTCAACTTTTAAATCTGGTCTCTCCTTTTCCATCACTATTTTAAAACGAATAGAATTATGGTCACTGACCCCAAAGTGCTCCCCAACTGACACCTCAGTCACCTGCCCTGCCTTATTTCCCAAGAGTAGGTCAAGTTTTGCACCTTCTCTACTAGGTATATCCACATAATGAATCAGAAAATTGTCTTGTACACACTTAATAAATTCCTCTCCATCTAAACCTTTAACACTATGGCAGTCCCAGTTGATGTTTGGAAAGTTAAAATCCCCTACCATAACCACCCTATTATTCTTACAGATAGCTGAGATCTCCTTACAAGTTTGTTTCTCAATTTCCCTCTGACTATTGGGGGGTTTATAATACAATCCCAATCAGGTGTTCATCCCTTTCTTATTTCTCCGTTCCACCCAAATAACTTCCCTGGATGTATATCCGGGAATATCCTCCCTTAGCACAGCTGTAATGCTATCCCTTATCAAAAATGCTACGCCCCCTCCTTTTTTGCCTCTCTTTCTATCCTTCCTGTAGCATTTGTATCCTGGAACATTAAGCTGCCAGTCCTGCCCATCCCTGAGCCATGTTTCCGTAATTGCTATGATATCCCAGTCCCATGTTCTTAATCATGCCCTGAGTTCATCTGCCTTCCCTGTTCGGCCCCTTGTATTGAAATAAATGCAGTTTAATTTATTAGTCCTACCTTGTCCCTGCCTGCCCTGACTGTTTGACTCACTTGTGTTCTCAGTTGTACCCGTCTCAGATCGATCTCTTTCCTCACTATCTCCCTGGGTCCCATCCCCCAAATCCTCCCAAGCAGTTCTAGCAAATTTCCCTGCCAGTATATTAGTCCCCTTCCAATTTACGTGAAATCCGTCCTTCTTGTACAGGTCACTTCTATCCCAAAAGAGATTCCAGTGATCCAAAAATGTGAATCCTTCTCCCATACACCAGCTCCTCAGCCATGCATTCATCTGCTCTATCCTCCTATTCCTGCCCTCACTAGCTCGTAGCACTGGGAGTAATCCAGATATTACTACCCTTGAGGACCTCCTTTTTAAAATTCTACCTAACTCTCTGTAATCGCTCTTCAGAGTCTCAACCCTTTCCCTTCCAATGTCGTTGGTTCCAATGTGGGCAATGACCTCCTGCTGGCCCCTCTTCCCCGTGAGAACATTCTGCACCCTCTGAGACATCCTTGATCTTGGCACCAGGGAAACAACACACCATTCTGCTTTTTCTCTGCTGGCCACAGAAACGTCTGTCTGTACCTCGGACTACAGAGTCCCCTAACACAATTGATCTCTTGGAAGCTGACGTACCCCTCGTTGCATTAGAGCCAGTCTCAATACCTGAAACTTGGCTGTTCGTGCAATGTTCCCTTGAGAACTTAATTGATCTCTGTCATGTTTCAGTGGAGACTAAATGCAGTATTCTGATGAACTGGTGCACTGTTGAAGTGCTGTCAGATGATATATTGAACTGTTCTTGGTGGATGGACAAGATTTAAATACACTTTGAAAAAGAGTTGTTTAATTATTCTATTTTAACAAAGAGCCTTGAAAACCATTGATTAACTTTTTTTTAATGTTTGTTGGCACTTTGGCATTGTATATTCCTCCACATAGTAACAATTATATATTGCTCCATAGTACTGTGTTTTGCTGTCTGTGGGAGTTTACTGTCCACAAATTAGCTGTTGTATTTCCTGTTGCAACACTTAACATTTTTACACTTCAAAAGGACTTAACTGGCTTAAAATGCTTTGTAACAATCTCGGATTGTGCATGTTTTATGGAAATGTTGTAAGTTGTTTTGCTTCTTACAAAAGTTAATTCCATTCTTTTCATGTAACTTTTCATCCCATTAGGTATCGACATGAATTCAAGTCAAATGAACTGTGGACTGAGATTAAACTGGTGTTAGACACTTTTGCAGAACCCCTCACTGCACTTTTTAAAGTACGTGGTCCCACTAACTTAACAAGATTTTAAAATTTCTGCATGATATTCATACCTCATATTTCAGTCTTGAGATAATATACGTTGCAATTTAAAATTTGTATCAATGTACTAGTTTTCCATCATAATTGAAGTGTACAAATTTTGCAGACTACAATCGAACTCTGCCATACACATGCCAAGGATGTCAACGTATTGAAGGTTCTCTTCTCTTCACTGGTTTTGATTGCTAAGCTGTTCTATAGCTTAAATTTCCAAGTAAGTTTCAGTGGTGTGGATTTCATTTCATCATGTGCCTTTATGCAGATTTGCAGTTAACAATTTGTTCTGTACTCTGCAGGACTTGCCAGAGTTTTTTGAAGACAACATGGAAACGTGGATGATGAACTTTCATAGTTTGCTCACTTTGGACAATAAGTTACTCCAAACTAATGTAAGTGGCAGGTCTGCGCAAGCATTTCTGCTGTTTGCAGTGTTTGTCTTTAGAATTTATTCCTGATAGTTTTAAGAAGTTGAATGTAAAGTGTTTAGCTGGGGGAGGCAAGGGAACACTGAGGAGTAGACTTTGGCCGGATTTGTCAAGCATGCAAAAGTAGTATGCTGCAAATAAAGTTGCACTTTCCAATGTTTCATTAAATCATCCTTTGACTATTCTTTCCTTTCTCTGATTGTCTGTGAGGTTTCAGCTGCTGGTCCCACATTGGAAGGGAAGTTGGGACGTGAAACTTCATTATTCATTCAGAATTCAAATGAAAATTCTAGCTACTAAAATCTGTCAAATACACCGAAAGAATTGTTGTTTGTTTAAAGGTTTAGCCAATTCTTGAAGCAATACTTTTTTATGCAGATATAGGAGAAGTTTTAAAGTGCATGATATTTTCTATATTTTGTCATAAAATCAGTAGTTACCATTGTTTTTGTGCAATAAAGTATTAAAGTTCTTTGCTTTGAACCTTGGATTTCATCCAAGTTGCTATTCTAAATGAATTTAAATTTAATTTTGTGCAGGATGAAGAGGAAGCTGGTTTATTAGAACTGCTGAAGTCTCAAATATGTGACAATGCTGCTCTCTACGCTCAGAAATATGATGAAGAGTTCCAGCCCTATCTACCTCGGTTTGTCACAGCTATTTGGAATCTACTAGTTACAACCAAGCAAGAGGTTAAATATGACTTGGTAGGTTTTGTTATGATAAAAAGAAGCAATCTATTAGAAATATTAGATTATTTGGGAAATTTTTCAGAAGTTGAGGTCTTCAGGTATTTATTGCACTTCACCTTTTGCTCTTGTAGCTCATTGTCGGAATTAAGCTTTGACTATCTACTGGTCAGATGCAAGTTCTTTCTCTTCAGTTTTTGCTTCATGAACTCTTGAACTCAGTCACATGATTTTCTCCTGCACACAGAGACAGACCAGACCCTCTTCAGTACCTGTGTACTTGGAGTGTTTTCTTGCAGCATTTTGTGGCTAACTGTAAAACAGTTCTGTCAAAGGTTTGTATTATGGTTGAAGTTTAGAATGTGGTAACTTGAAAACACAGATGTGTGGCTGGAGCAGTGTTTAGAAGGGATAGAACCAAACATTTTCATCAGTAACAAAATTGGCTGCTGGGACTTGAGTTTGCCTGCTTAAGCATTGCCAAATCTGGTCAACTCTGTTGTTAATAAAGTTTGAAACTCATTTGAAGTTTACAAATATCAGACTGTGTCTTAAAACTCCACCTGCTTCACTGATGTCTTTAGGGGAGGAAATCTGTTATTCTTATCTTGCCTGTCCTATTTATGACTCTAGATTTGCAAGTATGTGATTGACTTACCAATCCTGTAAAACAACATGTCAAACAACTCAGTTGCATCAAATGGCTAAGGAAAAAAGAACTTTCTGTACCTTTTTTAAAAAATTCATCTATGGGAATTGCACGTCGCTAGCTGCCTATTATTGCTCGTCCTTAATTGCTTTTGAAAAGGTATTAGTGAGCTGCTTTCTTGAACCTCTGCAGTCTTTGAAGGTGTCAGGACGTCCACTGTACTGTTATAAAGGGAATTCCAGGATTTTCACCCTGTACCAGTGAAAGAACAGCAATGTAGATGCAAGGGAGGATGTAGTGTGGCTTGTTTGGAAAATACAGGCTGGGTGTTCCTGTATTTCTGCTGCATTAGTCTTTTGAAGTGGAAAGTCACATGTTTGGAAGGTGCTGTTGACGGAGTGTGGTACATGTTCTTCCATTGTTTTGATAGTGAAGGGGAGTACCTGTGGAAGATGGTGAGTAGGGTGCCAGTTGTGTTGCTGCTTGGAAGTTGTTGGAGCTCTCGTCATCCAGAAATATGGGAGAGTATTCCATCACCTCCTTGACTTGTGTTTTATAAACAGTAGACAGGCTTTGGAGAGTCGGGTGAATACAAACCACAAAATTTCCAGCTTCTGGCGTGTTGTTTTAGCTATAGTATTCATATGTTGGGCCAGTTTTGTCTCCAGTTAAAGATGACCTCCAGGATGTGGCCGACAGAAACGGTATTGCCATTGTCAATTCAGGATAGATGGTTAAATCCTTGCTTCTTGAAGATGGTTGTTGCTTGGCATTCATGTGGCGTGAATGTTACTTTCCACTTATCAGCCCAGCTTGAACGTTGCCTCGGTCTGCTGCATACGGACTCAAACAGAGAAGTAATAAATATTTCACAATATTGTACAGTTGCCAGTGCAGAACCCTATTTCTGACGTTATGGAGGAACGGTCATTGATGAAGCAGCTAATGATGCTTGGCTCAAGGATGCTACCAGAGGAACTTTTGCAGTGATGTTTAGGGGTTGGGATAATTGACTTCCATCAGACATGTTCTTCCTTTTGTGCAAGGAATGACTCCAACCACTGGAAAGATTTCTACCAGTTCCCATTGATTTCAGTTTTGCTAGCACTTCTTGATATGGAATGGTTCATCTGAGGCTGATCAAAAAGTTGTCATCAAATTGTTATTTCTTAGTTCAGAAGCCAATGGCTCTGGTGTCTTTTTTCTGTGTTCCAGCGAAAGGTATCAGCAGATGTGATCTTTGAAACATCAGCATCTCCTTACACATTTGCCTTGCTTTATAATAATGTCTTGTGTTTTTAGATCACAGTTCAAAAACAAAACACATAAAATGATACCGTCTTTACGTAAAGCACATAACTTAAGAGTGTGTGTTGTTCAGTTGTCTTCTTAAATTGGCAATTTCATCTAAATTAACAAAAACCTAGATTTCCAACATTATATCCTAAGGCATGATACTGTGGTAAAATGCATTTTAAGGCAGGTAAGAAAGACCCCTGATCCACTTTATTTTAGTTCAAATACAATATTGATTTGATCATACAAATGTCGAGTCACTGTATAGACCTTGAAGACTGTACGATACTTGTGTTTCCCCATCATCTTAAATAGTGTGTACAGTTTTATTACGCTGAACTTCAGTCTCTCAAAGCTTAATTCTGAAAGAAATGAGAGATGAAGTATACTTTGTTTCAACATCTTTAGATCATCACCTATCTTTAACTGTTCCTTCAATTTTAGGGAAAAAAACATGTTTAAGATGCATACAAGATGTCCCAGTGAGGCATATCATTGGGGTATGACAGTGCAAATCTGAAATAAGCTTATCTTCGCATAAGTTGAATGCTATTCATGTTTTTAAAGCAAAATTTATGAGAATTCTTAAGAGGAAATACTTCTCATCCTTGCCCCAAAATCTGCCTGCTGTTTTAATTCCACCAAGTAAAATCTAATCTTTTCTCTCTTGTATTTTAGTTGGTAAGCAACGCTATTCAATTCCTAGCATCTGTTTGTGAGAGACCACACTACAAACATTTGTTTGAAGATCAGAATACATTAACTAGTATTTGTGAAAAAGTTATTGTTCCTAACATGGAATTCAGAGGTAATTAACATCAAAGAAATTTATACTGTAAGATACAAAGCATAAATGGATGTGATGGGTTCTGTAAAACTATTGAAAATGTTGATGAGTTGGTGAAAAAAAATTGATTGGATAGCATTCATTGTTGAATAGCTTGGTAACAATCATTAATTACATTAAGATGCCAAAAGGCTGTAAACAGTTGTGAATAATACTTAAGCATGACCAGGGGCCTCCAAGATTGCAGGAAAGAAAATTGAAAATAAACAGGTTGATCTATAATAACTTTGGCAATAACATATTACATTTTTTCAATTGCTGCAATTTGCTGAAAACAATGACAGGAATTGTAACTGTTAAAAAAAGGTTGAATTGAATTGTATGTTTTGTTTGGAAATGTGATTGAGTAGCTTTGTATAGTAATCTCCAATGAGCTGTTCACTGAACAAAGCAAACCTCTTCATCTTTACCAGCAGAATAACGTTGGTGTTATTGTTTTTAGCTGCTGATGAAGAAGCATTTGAAGATAACTCTGAAGAATACATCAGGAGAGATTTGGAGGGATCAGGTAGTTTTTTGGTTCTTGCCCTTATGGATCGATGTGGCTTTCAACCAAAAGTTTAAAGTTTGCTTTCTCCTTTGTGCTTTGCTCCTTTCCTGGTATTTGCTAAAAATTGCAATAAATTGCCATGAGTGCCACCACAGTGTGGTGCAATGTTAGTGCTGCTGCCTCACAGCGCCAGGGACCCGGGTTCAATTCCAGCCTTGCGTTACTGTGTGAGGTTTGCACTTTCTCCAAATGCCTGCATGAATTTCCTCATGGTGTTACTGTTTCCTCCCACAGTCCAAGGATGTGCAAGATAGATGGCTTAGCAATGTTAAATGTGGGGTCACAGGGATTTGATTGGGGGAGGTGGGTCTGAGTAGGATGCATTTCAGAGGGTCAGTGTGGACCTGATGGGCTGAATGGCCTCTGTCTGCACTGTAGGGATTCTATGATTCTCTGTGAATGTCCAATTCACAAAAATGTAGGACAAACCTAATCCAAACAATTATCACCCCACCAGCTTCCTGTCAACCATTGAAAGTTGTACAGTAATTCTGTTGAGCAATATGTCAAAAGTGTTCCGATCTCATCACAGCCTTGGTGCAGACGTGGACTCAAGCTGTATCCTTTTGCAGCAAAGAGACATTTAACGACTTGTGGTACTGATGGGATCTAACAAATTTTAAAATTAGTGGAGGAGCCTTGACTGGACTAACGGGAATAAAAAGCTCGCCAAATGCTGACTTCGAAACCCCAGTTGATATTCATTGATGCTCCACTAATTCACTAGTGTCCTGTAGCGAAAGAAATCCCCAGTCTGCCTTGTGCAGATTAACCATCCTTTCATTGTTGCTGATGTAAAATTGTGGAAGTCTTCATTGAACTCTGTAATAGATCTGCTATGAGCATAAGGTTTACAAATGTTCAAGAAGGCCATTGGCACGTTCTCAGGGAAACTCAGGATATCAATAACTATAGTCAGATATCATCATCCACCATCCAAGAACAATTTTGTTTTCAATATCCAATATAGTTTCGTGAAATTATTATCATATGCTAGTTGAAGCTTCCTGGAAGTTCAAGTAATGGTAATATTGCTTCCAATACAATTTTTTATGCTGATATTGGCTGCAATTAAATTTACTACTAAAAAGTACTAGTTAGTACAGCTTGCTACAAAAATAACCTGCTGATTGAAGTCCTGCTGCAGTGTAGACATCTGTATTTTCTTGAAGGAGCTAGCTTAGGTCAAGTGTTGAAACTGTTATTCTTGAAATTAAAAGGAAAGCTTGCAGTTCAATTTTAGCGTAATGATATCATTTAGACATTTTATTTTCTTACATACTTTAAGTTGTGAATTTCATCAGCTGCAAATAAATTCTTGATTTCTCCTCTTTCTTTCCACCCACCTATACCAAAAATCAATCGCCATGCCTCTGGTTTATTAACCTATTTTTTTCACAGACATTGACACCAGGCGAAGAGCAGCTTGTGATTTGGTGCGGGGTCTTTGCAAATATTTTGAAGGACCTGTAACAGCAATATTCTCTGGCTATGTCAATTCAATGTTGCAACAGTATGCCAAAAATCCTGCTGTTAATTGGAAACACAAAGATGCTGCAATTTATCTTGTGACTTCACTTGCCTCCAAAGCTCAAACTCAAAAGGTACTGTTTGTTTGTCCGACTGGAACATTTATTTCCTTTTGTCTTGCTTTGTCAGTTAAATAACGCTTTTGCTTTAAATTTCAGCATGGAATAACACAAGCAAACGAACTAGTAAATTTAACAGACTTCTTTGTTAATCACATATTGTCTGATTTGAAGTCTCCAAATGGTGAGTTAAAATATTACATCAGTAATTTTTAAACAATATTTCAGATTGTATATATGAAGTGTAATGGTTTTACAAAAAGAAACCATGAGAGAAAGCTGTCACTTGAACCTGTAAATTACTGGATGGTGTAAATATATGCACAAACCTAATTGTATAATGTCTGAAAGCTCAGGTTTAACAGATGTGTTTAGTTTTCCAATTCCTATGTTCTGTAACTTTTAGTAGTCCTGCAATATCTGTAGGAATGTATTTATGGAGTGCATTTAAATTGTTTTCTGGCACAGGCATTGTAGTCTTGTTTTAATACTTGACACCCATGATTATATACCTGATCTGTGTGTTTTTAATTCTGTTACAGTGAATGAATTTCCTGTGCTGAAAGCAGACGGGATTAAATACGTTATGATTTTCAGGAATCAGGCAAGACCACTTAATGTTTTGCACTTGGCATACTTTTATTATCTGGTTACTGTAGAAATGTTTTGCTATAAGAATAATGTCTGTGTTTGTAAAATGATCGCATTCACGCATCAATGTACTCTATGTAACAGTGTACTAAGTTGAAATTTAGTACATTGATGTATCTTCTAGATTCTCAGACATTTCTCAGAGAGGCCAGTTAACTCATCATGTATGCATTGGTCAACAAAGATCTGACTACATAATCCCGTTTTCACTTGTAGCCCTGGAGGCTCTGACAATTCAAGTGAATATCTAAGTATTCATCAAATGGTACCAGAAGTTCTGACTCAACCATCCTTTCAGGCAGTGAGTTCTAGACTCTCCTCTCCTTTGAGACAACAAAAGTTCTCAAATCTCTTCTTAGCTTTTACCTTAAATCTATACCAACCAGTGACTTCCTATACTAATTGAAGAAGTGCTTTCCTATCCACCCTATCTATGTCACTCATAATCATACACACCTCTTATCAGATTCCAGTTCCGTCTTCACTACTCCAAGAAAAACAATCCAGCATATCCAATCTATCTACGTAGTCGAGACCCTCCAGCCAAGTAGTATCCTGACAAATGTCCTTTGCATCCTCTCGAGTGAAGTGACTTCCTTCTTTTAATGTAGTGGTCACACTAGCATGTAGTACTCCAATTGTGACCTAACCAGTTGCAACGTAACCTTTTTGGTCTCCTATTCTGTACCTCCGATAATAAAGGCAAGAGTCCCATATGCCTTTTTTATTGCCTGCCCTGCTATGTTCAGCGATCTGCTAATGTGCAAGCCAAAGTCCCTTCCAGGGTCCTATCAGTCATTCTCTAATCCCTTGCCTTGTGAGCACTTTCCAAGTACATTATGTCACTTCTCTGGGTTGTTTCTGGTATTGTGGTGTGGGGTATAGTGATGCAGAGGTCAGCTACGTACAGGCTGAAAGGTTCTCGAGGCAATTGAAGAGTTTTGTTCTGTCCTTATCTTGCACACCAAAACAATCCTAGTTAATGTTTGGGTTAAAATCCCTTGCTATTAGTGCCTTATTATTTCTTGTACTTCAAAATTTGATTGCATATTTGATCCTTTATCTCTCCCTGATGGTTTGGGGCCTATATGGTCTCACTTTGTGATCCTTCCAAAATGTCATCCATCCTGATTCTTTTCACCAATATTGTGATCTCTGTTTGCAGGACCTTATTTCTCTTTATTGGTATGTCATTGGTCTCAACATGGACCACACCCTCTGGATGTTCACCCACCCCCTTCAAAATGCCCTGCAGCATTTTAATGACATTCTTAATATAAAAATACAAAATGCTGGAGAAGCTCAACAGGTCTTACTGCATCTGTGGTCAGAGAAAGAGAGCTAACATTTTGAGTCCAATATAACATTTCATCAGAACTGCTTTGCATCCTTGACCCTGGCACCTGGGAGGCAATATGTAATCCTGGAGTTATGTCTAGTTTGCAAAAGAACTTGCCTACTCTCCACATGAAGGAATCCCCTCCTGGTATTGCCGTTCTACAATTCTTCCTCCTGCCTCAAGCAGCAGGTTCACCACAGCGCCATAGCATTATTTCTGGCTGATCTCTACAGAGGAACTATAACTCATTTTCCAAGGCTAAAAACCGGTGTTCAAGTGTAATGCACTCAGGATTTCCTCCCTACCTGCCAGTTCACCATCTTAAATCTATAAATTTGTTTTGGTGTTTTTGAGGTATTTTTCATCATCTGTCATAATTTTTTCTATTATAAGTGTTAATTTAAAACTTGCATTACAGCTTCCTAAAGAACAGCTTTTGATGTCCCTCCCACTGTTAATTAACCACTTACAAGCGGAAAACATTGTTGTTCACACGTATGCAGCCCATGCTCTTGAAAGGATATTCACTATGAGAGGACCCAACAATACTACTTTGTAAGTATTTCTTGCCACAGTAGTCAAGGTCTGCATCATGCCTGTCTTTCAATTTAATGTCAAAAATTGAAATTGCTGGAAAAGCTCAGCAGGTCTGACAGCATCTGTGGAGAGAAATCTGAGTTAACATTTCAGGTCAAGTGACCCATTCTCTCTTTCTGTTTCTGATTTACTGCATCCACAGTTCTTTCATTCTTTTTTTCAATTTAATGTTCTGTGTTAATTTTTAATAATACATAGTCAGTAGGCCAGGTGCTGAAAGGTATCCATTGTTTACGGGAATTTTTTTTTCCAGAATATCTCCTGTGGAGCTCGCCCCAATGGTTGAACAGCTGTTAACAAATCTTTTCAAAGCTCTCACTTTGCCTGGGTCTTCTGAAAATGAATATGTCATGAAAGGTGAGAATGTTTTATCAATGGCTTATTGGTTGACGGGCTTTACATCTGTCATTACACAAAATTAAGACAATATATTTGCCAGCAAAGTTTTACTTATTCAATGTTTAATTCCCATATCATAAGAAGTACTTATAAATAAAATGAACCTGTTTTGAGGAAGTACGGTTTTGTTTTCCCATATATCTTATTTCTTTATATTTAAGGTTGCAGATCCATTTCACTAGAGTAAGATGCATTCCTGTCTTAAGTTCTTGCACAGCATGCAACTTGCCTATACTTGAAAACCTAGCTGTATTAAAGAAAGTGAATGCCTGGAATTCTCTGTCCAACCTCTGCTTTAATTTACAAATATGTACTAACACTTTTCTGTAGATAGCATCTCAGATTCATGTAAGTGTATTTGTAAGCCTATTATGTTTGAAATGCTTATGTAACAGTAGTAGAAACTGATATACTGCCAGTGTGTGTTATTCATAACTATCAGTGCTGAATTATGTATCCCTTGTACTGCATGTTAACTAAATTAATAGTTATAAAAACAAAAGTATTCATCCAACATCATTTATATGGACACTGCCTATTCTTTCATTATGAAGAAGCTGAAGAGTTAAATATCTGAATTTAATAGTATATAGCTGCTAGTGAGAAATGAATTCTGTAAGGAAGGAAATAATATTTATGGCATAGTGCAAGAATGTTTTAAGAGACCGATCTAAAATATGTTTCAAACGATAGTTGTATTCATTTTTTATAATTAGGTATCAAGATCCTAGTATTTCAACGTAGAAATAAATTAAGATGTTTCTGATCTTCTTGTGCCACCATTCTATACCTCAGAACAGGTGGGGTTAGTAAATTGTTCCATAACTATCCAGGTGTTAGACACAAAAGTGATCAGTGTTGCATCTTGTACATTTCCCCTTGTTATGAAGATGTGAGTGTACTGTACCTTTAAGAAAGTTAAAAGCTAGTGGAACTGCCTGACAGCACCAAGTGTTCTCAGCAAGATACAATGTAGTCTGTGGTCCAGCAGTTGGTGTAACTGATTGCCTGGAGACAAAAACAGATTTGAATTCGGCCAATCAGTTTAAATTATACCCCAAAAAATACCAAATTCTAATCAAGTTTGCATTTAATATATTGACAATCTTAAAAGCCATTCACACAATCCAAATCCTTTGAGGGTATAAAACTGGGGAAAATTGAACAGTTCGAAGGAGAACTGCCACGCCACCAGCATGTAGAGACTGACTGAAAAATAGCTCTCTTAAAGGTGCCTTTATCGATCACTCACCTGTGAAACAGAAATCCCTAAGAGGGAAAAAAGATCAAGGAAGGTATGAAGAGAAGATTTAACATCTGGCTAGCTTTGAAAACTTGAATTTTTGGTAAATCTTACACCGCCCCCCCCCCAGATTATGGGACTATTACTATAGAAGAGAGGAAGGAGTTGTAAATAGTTTTTGGTTGATTATTCTCTGTTATACTTTAAGAAATAAAGTTAATTTTAACTTTAAATAGTTCTTAGCCTCTCAAATTTTCAGAGATTACTGCACAGGACAAATCTTTTCTGTGTTACTAGTTTAAATTACTCAGGAGGGTTTACCCTGTGTCGTAACATGATAGTGGGCAAGTGACTGTTATCATTTTTCCTCACAATGCTTTTAAGAAAGAACTATAGGGTTAGGATGCCTGCCCAACCATTTCACATAGAGGGCATAGGTTTCGGGTGAGAAGGGAAAGATATAAAAGAGACCTAAGGGGCAACTTTTTCACTCAGAGGGTGGTACGTGTATGGAATGAGCTGCCAGAGGAAGTGGTGGAGGCTTGTACAATTGCAACATTTAATAGGCATTTGGATGGGTATATGAATAGGAAGGGTTTGGAGGGATATGGGCCGGGTGCTGGCAGGTGGGACTAGATTGGGTTGGGATATCTGGTCAGCATGGACGTGTTGGACCGAAGGGTGTGTTTCCATGTTGTACATCTCTATGACTCAATGACATGACATGGATGCACAGCTTGTGGCAAGAACATCTGCTAAATGTGTTCTCTTTCTCTTCACAGCCATTATGAGGAGCTTCTCCCTTCTCCAGGAAGCAATTGTTCCTTATGTTCCCACACTGATTACGCAGCTAACACAGAAGCTATTACTAGTTAGCAAGGTGAAGTACCCAATTACTATTCTCATGTAGTTTGTTTACTTCACATAAAGATAAATGTGTGTTTTAAATCCTTTCTTGAATTTTTTAAAACAGTGGTCTAAAAACAATCTGTACTAAAGTTATTCCTATTTGCTGTATCTTAATTTTTTAAGAAACAGTTTAGTGATTAGGATACTGAATCACTGTTGCTGTTGTTTAGCTAAATTAGCATCAATATGTTAATTTGGATTTTGTCCTTGAAATGGACTTGACAATTTGCCGTACTGCTGAATGAGTGACCAGTTGTTTGAAGTTCCATCTTTTGGATGAGACAGGAAATCAAGGTCCTGTCAGATTGCTCAGGTGAGCGTTAAAGGTGCCCTGCCACAAATTGAAGGAGAGCAGGTAGTTCGTTTTGGTTTCCATTCAGTGTTTCCTATTCAATCAATATGACCAAACATATTATCTATTCATTTGCTCATTGGTTGAATATAAATGTAAACAAAGAAGGAATTTGTATTCATGTATTGGTTTATCAACATTGACTTGAATCTGATCTTTTCCTAGAACCCAAGCAAGCCACACTTCAACCATTATCTGTTTGAGTCTCTTTGCCTATCAGTACGTATAACATGCAAGGCAAATCCTGCCACTGTGAGAAGTTTTGAAGAGGCTCTCTTCCCAGTGTTCACAGAGATCTTGCAAAATGATGTGCAAGGTGAGTATAATTTGAAGTAATTCCATTCACTACACAATGAATTGATTTTTGCCTTTGTGTTTTTAACCAAACTCTGAGTTAAGATGGAAAGAAAAACAGTGAGATAAGGATCAGAGAATTATTGATTGAAGTTTGCTTAAAAACTCATAACAGTTAACTAGCTACAGGGTGCCTGCAAATCATAACAAGAACCATCTTGGTTCATATGCCTCAGTCAGTCATTGTAGAAACTCACTAAACCAATCCAGAAACCTGACCAACTAATGAAAACAACCTTATGTTTGTTATCGGTAATATGCCTTCCAAATATTTTAGAGTTAAAAGTGACAAGTTGCAATGAAGCATTCTGCATCTTGGTCTGTTGAGCTAAAGCATCTGTTTGGCAGATAGTGCCTGTGAGGTCAGGTGGAATGCAGGTTGAGTGTTGTGAAAGGGCAATGAAGAAAAGAAGCTGACCGTGAGCCAGAAGATTGTGATAGTCTAATTGGTGTTTCCTTTCTGCATATCTTGGCTGCAAAACAAATACATGTCCCTCCAATTAGGAAACACCTCGAAGGTCTCTGTACACTTGGAGAAAGTCAGATTGGCATGCATATTTCATCCATTACTCCTTTAAAGGTTTCAACTATAGTTGTAAAATAGGTGCTAGGCTTATTTCGTAAAAAGTTTTCCTTCCTATTTGTGGTATTCGCAAAAGTGGTTGAGGCAGACAGATGGGGACACATGGTTTTCATCGGATTTTGTTTACCGATCTGAATCACATCTGAATAGTCATTGAGGCATTCGAGAAAATTTTCAACCAACTTAAATGTCAGGTCCTTACAAACCTCGAAACTGATGTTGGTCTTTGTCTTTCTGTTTTCTACATTTTAGAATTTCTTCCTTATGTGTTTCAAGTGATGTCACTGCTCCTAGAGATATACAGTGCCGATATTTCTCCGTGTTACATGGCTCTCTTCCCACACCTGTTACAGCCACTGCTCTGGGAACGTGTAGGGAACATTCCACCTCTTGTCAGATTACTTCAGGCTTTTCTGGAGAAAGGAGCAAATTCCATTTCTACAACTGCAGCTGATAAAATTGTACGTGCAAATAATTTAAAGTGTAAATATTGTAACTCTTAAAATTATTTTCAAATATTACCATTATTTCATCACCGTTTATCTGATTTAGGAAGCAATTGAGACTGAGTAGAATCAAAAATGTCACATTGAAGTGTACAATCATTTTGAACGTTTTAGGGATCCATAAAGATCTGTAGCCTAAGATTGAAGTCTTAACTCCAGCAGAGGTGTGAAATTGCAATAAGTACGAAAATCAAATGAGTGTTATACACTGTCATTTTAATGTCATAAATTTTACACTCGTGCCAGAATTATCAGTAAGCCTATGCTGTTTTTTCATAACTGTTTGAAATACATGAGGATCTGGATGCTACTGCTAAATGTATCTGCTGTATTGTAAATCATCTTTTGCTTTTTAACTACTATCCCCTTTAACAGGGCAGCAAATGCTACTTCATGGAAAAGTGTTTGTTTTTTTTTTGGAAATCCTTTTGCTTTGATGTTTAGTAGTTAGTACAGATTGCAGAATATCAGCACAACCTTTTTTCTCTTTCCAATCCTGTGCCATTATAATATTACACTACCGCACTGTATTCAATGTACCCCATTTTATATGTTGTTTATTTCAGTTATTGAGACATTTGAGAAATAATTTATATGGTTGCCAATACTTCCTTCAGTAATAAAATCATGGCATCAGAATTTTAATACTATTCTGAGAAAATTATCATTTGATCAAAATTAGATTTACTAAATTTTGATTTGAATATTACTTAATTTATTTTGACAATTTTGAAGAAAGCATAAACATACTACGCTAACACTCTGGTTAAAATACATTTGATATCAAAACTACTGTGCAGTATTCCATGTTTGCTTTGTTTTCAGCTTCCAATCCCTTCTCTTTCCTCCCCACCCTGATGCACTGCACTTGCACAGACATGAAGATTTTTGTTTATTTTCGGTGCCCTTTGGGATGTGCATTATTTCTTTCTAACAGCTTCATGTTAATTTATAATTCTATTTCAGGTTTAAATATATACTCATGACTTATGATAAGATCGCAAGAAATAGGGGCAGAAGCAAACCGTTTGACCTTTGAGGCTGCTCCATTATACAAAATCATCATGATTGTCTTCCACATCACATTGCTCATAGTCAGGAGGGTGATGGAAAACTTTCAACTTGAATTAGTACAGCCCCACTAATGTTCAAGAGGTTTGACATCATCCAGGACAAGAATGCCCATTTAATTTGCACCACATTGATGAACCTTCACTGTCTTCTCCACCAGCACTCAATTGCAAAAGTGTGTGGCATCTGCCAGTTATACTGCAAAAAATTACCAAAGCTCCTTCAACAGCAGTTTCCAAACCCACAGCCATTACCTTCTGAAAGGATAAAGGCAGCAAATGCATGAGAATACCATCACCTGCAATTTCCCCTCCAAGATATTCACCAGCTTGACTTGAAAATATATCATTGTTTCTTCAGTATTGCTAAGTAAAAATCCTGAAACACTCACCTTATTGACAATGTGGGTCTACCGGAAACAAATGGACTATAGCATTGCAAGAAAGCAATTCACTGCTGTCTTCTCAATGACAGTTAGTGATGGGCAATAAATACTGGCCATCTTTTCATCTCAGTCCTAAATAATTAGTCTGAGATGTACACAAGTTCTAGACCCCCAGGACCTTCCCAGTTAAGCACCTCAGAATTTTCTGTTTCATTGACATCACATCTCATTCTTCAGGGGAACATAGGCTTAGTCGACTCAATCTCTTCTTGTTGAACAGTCCCTTCATCCCAGGTTTTCAAGTCATGATTCCTAGTTATCAAGTGAACATTGGTTTCATCCCTCTACCAATCAGTCCATTTACCAACCATTCAGCACTCTTCTCACAGAGGTTAAATGTTAATTTCCCCTTTACTGGTATTCTTGAGAACTGACCTGATGAGTGCAAGATGAAAAGCATTGGCAAAATGTCTCTTTTTCAAAACATTTCCCAAATTCTGTACCACCAAATGACAAGCTTTAATTATTTAAACATTGGTAGCGAAATTGCAGTTTAGCAAGCAAGTTCAGAATTTATGTAAAACAGTTCTAAAAACAATTTGTACATTTATTGTTGGTTTAAAAAAAAGAGTAATGCTTTTAGAATGCCTCTTTTAGCAACAATTATTGATATCCAAACTACATTGGCGGAATCATGTATTGACCAAATGGAAGACTGTGAATTGCTTTCTTGCAACGCTATAGTCCATTTGTTTTAGGTAGACCCACATCAGATAAAATTTGAGTATTTGGTCATTTTGAAACTAAGGAAGAAATGCAAACATTTTCATAAATTCTTGACTCGACTTGAGAATATTAAAATGATCATGTCTGAGGTATTACACGACAAGCTGACAGTCAGGGAAAACAACAGTGCTGAGGTGGTCAAACTAAGAATGAAGAGTTGAAATGATTAATTGCACCTACATTATCCATGCCCAATATTGGTACCTAGTAGTAAGCAGGATTTTTGGCTGGTACTTCGATTGCCTTCATTGTACAGACATATGAGTATATGAGTTGGGATGTCATGTTGTACAGGACATTGAGGCCTCTCCTGGAGTACTGTCTGCAGTTCTGGTTGCCCTGTTATAGGAAGACTGTGTTATTAAACTGGAGAAGGTTCAAAAAATATTTACCAGGATGTAGCTGGAAATAAAAGGTTTTGAGACATAAAAATAGACCAAAAGACTGGGATTTATTTTCACTGAAACATGGGAGATTGAGGGGTCACCTTATTGAGGTGTATAAAATCATAAGGGGCATAGATAAGCTGAATGACAAGGGTCGTTTTCCTTGGGTGGGGGAAATTCAAAAAAAGGGTGCATATTTTTAAGTTGAGAGGAAAAAAAGTTATAGAGGACATGGGGCAACTTTTTTTGGTTGATGTGTAATGAACTGCCAGGGAAAGTGGTGGATGAAGGTACAGCTTTCAATGTTTGAAGACGTTTGAATAAGTTCATCAAAAGAAAAGGTTTGGAGGAATATGAGTTAAACGCCGGCAGGTGGGACTAGTTTGGGAACATGGTCAGCATGCACTGGTTGGACCAAAGGGTCTGTTTCTGTGCTGAATGACACTATGACTCTAAGCGTTTAGGTGTAGATTGAATTTTCTTGACTTGCTTTGTTTTTATCCTCCTCATAGCCAGGATTGCTTGGAGTCTTCCAAAAACTAATTGCATCTAAAGCCAATGACCATCAGGGCTTCTACCTGCTGAACAGCATAATTGAACACATGCCACCGTAAGTACAGATCTATTTTGTGCAGTGTTTTGGGAATCTGTAATTGAAGAAACTGTGCTCATGGATTGTTCTTGTATTTTCCATCTGTCAGTGATGCCATGCATCAATATCGGAAGCAGATCTTCATTTTACTTTTCCAGAGACTTCAGAATTCAAAAACAACCAAGTTTGTCAAAAGTAAGTTTTTTTTTCCCCCTTTCTAAATGAGTCCGTCATTAAACTTTTCCAAAATGATTTGATGCTTTTCTTCCTCTGTTGAGAAAAGTGACAAGCCGCTCTTTGTTCTTCCAGCTAGGTGATTTCATGGTTGGGATCAGAAAATTCCCAAATGGGAAACTGAGAGACTAAATATATTATTGCCACTAACACTGTTTATTGCTTCTCCAGTAATGTGGGTGTGTTTTGAGGGGGATCATCTCAGTTTATTGATTGCCTGAACTTGTTTTGTTTTGTACCTTAGGTTTCTTGGTGTTTGTTAACCTTTACGCTGTGAAATATGGAGCAATAGCATTGCAAGAAATCTTTGACAGTATACAGCCAAAGTAGGTATATTGCTGCTTAAATATGAGGTATAAAATGTACTTCAAATATTTTTCTTGTTGTAGCAGGTGCATGAAGCAGCTGCTGTATGTTCCTTTTGACCTATGTAGAAACACTTATCCACCCTCTCATAGAGTCATAGAGATGTCATAAAGATGGAAACAGACCCTTCGGCCCAACCCGTCCATGCTGACCAGATATCCCAACCCAATCTAGTCCCACATGACAGCACCCGGCCCATATCCCTCCAAACCCTTCCTATTCATATACCCATCCAATTGTTGCAATTGTACCAGCTTCCACCACTTCCTCTAGCAGCTCATTCCATACTCGTGCCACCCTCTGCGTGAAAAGGTTGCCCCTTAGGTCTCTTTTATATCTTTCTCCTCTTACCGTAAACCTATGCCCTCTAGTTCTGGACCCCCCGACCCCAGGGAAAAGACTTTGTCTATTTACCCTATCCATACCCCTCATAATTTTGTAAACCTCTATAAGGTCACCCCTCAACCTCCAACACTCCAGGGAAAACAGCCCAGCCTGTTCAGCCTCTCCCTGTAGCTCAAATCCTCCAACCCTGGCAACATCCTTGTAAATCTTTTCTGAACCCTTTCAAGTTTCACAACATCTTCCCGATAGGAAGAAAACCAGAATTGCATGCAATATTCCAACAGTGGCCTAACCAATGTCCTGTACAGCAGCAACATGACCCCCCAACTCCTGTACTCAATACTCTGACCAATAAAGGAAAGCATACCAAATGCTGCCTTCACTATCCTATTTACCTCCCTGCGACTCCACTTTCAAGGAGCTATGAACCTGCACTCCCAAGGTCTCTTTGTTCAGCAACACTCCCGAGGACCTTACCATCAAATGTATAAGTCCTGCTAAGATTTGCGTTCCCAAAATGCAGCACCTCGCATTTATCTGAATTAAACTCCATCTGCCACTTCTCGGCCCATCTGGCCAAGATCCTGTTGTAATCTGAGGTAACCTTCTTCACTGTCCATTACACCTCCAATTTTGGTGTCATCTGCAAACTTACTAACTGTACCTCTTATGTTGGCATCCAAATCATTTATGTAAATGACAAAAAATAGAGGACCTTGTGCCACTCCACTGGTCACAGGCCTCCAGTCTGAAAAACAACCCTCCACCACCAGCATCTGTCTTCTACCTTTTGAGCCAGTTCTGTATCCAAATGGCAAGTTCTCCCTGTATTCCGTGAGATCTAACCATGCCGCTCAGTGGGCAGCACGGTGGCACAGTGGTTAGCACTGTTGCCTCACAGCGCCAGAGACCCGGGTTGCCTCACAGCGCCAGAGACCCGGGTTCAATTCCCGCCTAAGGCGACTGACTGTGTGGAGTTTGCGCGTTCTCCCCGTGTCTGTGTGGGTTTCCTCCGGGTGCTCCGGTTTCCTCCCACAGTCCAACAATGTGCAGGTCAGGTGAATTGGCCATGCTAAATTGCCCGTAGTGTTAGGTAAGGGGTAAATGTAGGGGTATGGGTGGGTTGCGCTTCGGCGGGTCGGTGTGGACTTGTTGGGCCGAAGGGCCTGTTTCCACACTGTAATGTAATCTAAATCTATGTAGTCTAATCTAATTAGTCTCCCATGGGGAACCTTGTTGAGCGCCTTACTGAAGTCCATATAGATCACATCTACCGCTCTGCCCTCATCAATCCTCTTTGTTAGTTCCTCAAAAAACTCAATCATGTTTGTGAGACATGCTTTCCCACGCACAAAACCATGTTGACTATCCCTAATCAGTCCTCCCTTAGCCTTGTTTGCCTTTGCTTCACAATTGCCACATTACAAGGTCCTTTTTTTCCCCACAGTAAAATCGACATGGTTTATAGCCTTTCACCTTTTGCTTATTGCAACCAAGAAATGGCATAACAGTTAGTATAAGTCAAAACAAGTTCATGTATTAGTGCCCAATAGGAAAAACATAGAGAAAAGCTGAGTCTGTCAGTTATTAGCTTCCAGAGACCACCTATAGTTGTTTGCCATTCCATTCTGCATTCAGTTTATTTAATCTCAAGAGAATGTTTTCCCAAGATTATTGCTTACCACCCCTAAGAATTATTTTATTTTTATTTTTGATCAGTACTCCGTGTTATCATCCATTTTAATCATAAAATATTAAAGCACAAAAGCAAGACCATTTAGTCCAACATGTCTGTGTGTTTCTCTCCTTCCTACTTCCAATTATTTCTCTGCACTGATAAGAAAGATAAATCCAATTGTTTCAATTACTGCCCATAGCCTACTCTGATTCACTAGCAGAGTTATGGAAGGAATCATTGATGGCCATACCTGGTGCCACTCAACAATAACATAACCACTGATGCTCAGTTTCCGTTTCACCAGGGTCATTTGGCTCCAGATTTCATTACAGCATTGGCCCAAAATATAGACAAAAGAGCTGAATTCCAGAGGTGAGGGTGACTATCAAAGAGCCCTACTGTATTTGAAATCACTGAAATTCAGGAAAAATATCTCCTGGCTAGAATCCTATCAAGAACCAAGGAAGATGGTTGGATTGTTGGACCTAATGGCAGTTTCCTATGTAAACTCTGTTCAGCTGCTGTATTGATGTCTTTCCATTGATCAGGATGTCACTTTGAATGTTTGCTGATAGTTGCAAAGTGTTCAATTCCAGTTGTAACTTCTTAGTTAATAAAATAGTTCTTGCTCCCATGCAACGAGAATTAGACATACTGGCTTAAGTAGCAAGTTAATTTGCACCACAAAAGTGCTTGGTAGTGACTGTCTCAAATAAGAGCCTGGCTACTTCCCATTGATATTAAATGGCAGTATCGTCATTGTGTTCCCCATTAAAAATATTTTCATTTTCATCATTGACTAGAAGCTTTACCATATTATGGCTTCAAGAGTATGACTGGGTATTCTGCAGTGAATGCATCTCGTGACTCTTCAAAGCTTTTCTGCATTCTATAAGGTTTAGTTCAGAAATGTGAAGTACTTCTCACTTGCCTGTGTGACTAGAGCTCTAACAGTACATAAGTAGTTGAACATCACTTTCAAACCTGCAACTGCATCATGTAAAAAGATGCCAGCAGACAGTTGGGTATTCCATCACTGAAAAGTCACAGATCATTTTGTTTTGGAGATCTATCACTGTTGAGTCAGCATCCTGGATTTAAATATCTCAAATTGACTTCAGTACTCAGGTAGCAGCAGTTCAAACAAGATAGCTCACCACCACACTTGAGACATTTATGAGTCGCTTATAAAAGCAGACCTTGCTAGCAGACCCATCTTCCTTGTGTATATTTTATACTTAATTGACATGCAATTGTTTTGTTGCAGAATGTTCGGTATGGTTTTGGAGAAAATTGTTATTCCAGAAGTACAGAAGGTGTCTGGACAGATTGAGAAAAAAATTTGTGCAGTGGGAATTACAAAGATCCTAACAGAATGCCCTTCAATGATGGACACCGATTATACTAAGCTGTGGTACGTTGACAGGTCTTTTTACGAAATGAGAGCTTATGTTTTTTGTTTAGAATCCACAGTCTCTACAACACTTAAGGGAGCAGAGTAAGTTTGGACCTAGGCTCCTTCACAGTTGCGATAGTCTTAGTGGTGATCTTGAAACTGAAGTGTCCCTTACATGATTTTTAAAAAGAAACATTCTTCCAGGAAATGTGAAAATTGCTGGCAAAGCCAGAATTTGATCTTAATGCCAAATTGCCTTTGCAAAAGTGTTGATGAGCCACCTTTTTGAGCCATTGCTGTCCTTCTGGTATAGGAACATCTACAGCGCTGTTGGAGCGTTCCAGAATTTTGACCCGGGGTGCTGTGTGGCTTGAGAGGGAATCTTGCAGGTGATTGGTATTCTGTGCATCTGCTGTCCTTGTACAATTTGGTGGTACAGGTTTTTAGACAACCAATTGGAGAGTATTCCATCATGTTCCTGACATGTGAATTAAGTAGCCTGTGTATTTATTATTTGGCAGTTGATTAATTTGGAAAGAGACGGGTAATGCAACAAGTTCTTAACTAGATGACTCACAAGAAATCCCACCAGTTAAATTGATGCATATTCTTTATGCATTGATTTCTGATAAAATAGTGTAATTGGAAATACTAGAACTAAAAAGGTCTTTAATTGGCAACTAATTTCTATTTTAGAATTAACATCCACTTTAGATTGTATCCGTGCATCTGTCCTAATTAATGCTGTATGATCAAGACTGGACCAATCTCAAGTGGCTGAGATTTTGATTGACTAGCAATCTTTGCAACCTTGTTTTATCTAATGCCAAATCCAATTGAATGGTAAAGTGCAAACCTTTTTGTTGTAACTCTCCAACACTTGGAATATTGTGGGGCGTTGGGGGTATAAGACGAAGAAATATACTAGTATCCTACATCCATTCCCTTTTTATTCGAAGAATCTTCCTTGCAAGGTTCTGATAATAATGGCTGTTGAACTCATTTGTTAATTATCAATAATGTTTTAATCAAGCATTAACTGTTTATTTTACCAATTCATCCTCTTGGAACAGGACACCTTTGCTCCAGGCTCTTATTGGATTATTTGAATTGCCTGAAGATGATAGCATTCCTGATGATGAACATTTCATTGATATTGAAGATGCACCAGGTTATCAAACAGCTTTCTCCCAGCTAGCATTTGCAGGAAAAAAGGAACACGATCCCATTGGTGCAACAGTGAGCAATCCAAGAGTTCATCTGGCCCAGTCCCTTCACAAGCTGTCTACGGCATGTCCAGGCAGGGTAGGTAGTAGAACTGTACATTAAGGAAAACATGCGTAAAATCAGTTTAGAAAGGACAATGCTTTTCCAAAATATGAAAGAGGCTTTTATTGTCCTTCTGTGGCAGCAAAGCCTTGAGATGGTTTCAAAGATATTGGGTGTGAATGGACCTCACCATTTTGTTTTAACCAAAGAGCATTCCACCATTTTGTCATTTATATAAATGATTCATATGTGAATATAGCAGGAATGGTTAATAAGGTTGCAGATGACACCAAAATTAGTGATGTATTGGACAGTGAGAAAGGTTATATCAGTACAAAAAAACCTTGATCGGATGCGCCAAGGAATGCCATGTGGAGTTCATTTCAGACAAATGTGAGATTTTACACTTTAGTAAGGCACATAAGGCTTATACACTTAAAGGTAGGGTCCTGGAGAGTGTTGCCATACAAAGAGACCCTGGGTTGCAGGTTCACAGTTCCTTGAAAGTAGAGTCACAGGGAGACAGGGTACTGAAGGTGGTGTTTGGTAGATTTGCCTTCATTGGTCGCTGCATTGAGTATAGGAGTTGGAAGGTCATGTTACAGCTGTAAGGCCATTTTTGGAATATCTTTTCAGTTTTGGTCTTCATGCTATGAAAAAGATGTTGTGAAACTTGAAAAGGGTTCAGAAAAGATTTACAAGGATGTTGCCAGGGTTTGAGGGGTTGAGCTAAAGGGAGAGGCTGAATACGCTGGGGCTGTTTTCCCTGGAGTGTCAGAAGCTGAGGAATGACCTAATCGAGGCTTATAAAATCATGAAGGGCATAGATAGGGTGAATAGACAAGATCTTTTTTCGAGAATGGGGGAGTCCAAAACTAGAAGGCATAGATTCAAGATCAAAGGGGCAACTTTTTCATGCAGACATGTATGTATGGAATGAGCTGCTAGAGCAAGTGGTGGAGGCTGGTACAATTACAACATTTAAAAGGCATCTGGATAGGCATATGAATAGGAAGGGTTTAGAGGAATATGGGCCAATGGAACCAGATTAATTTAGGGTTTCTGGTTGGAATGGAGGAATTGGGCCGAAAGGTTTGTTCTAATGCTGTACAATTCTGACTCTATGACCGAGCATCAAACTGCATCCCAGATGATTAGCATAACTAACCTGTCTGGAAATGACCAACTTGATGAAAGATTAGAGTTTGAACCTCGCCAACACACTGAATGAATTCAATGCCTACGCATGAATTGCTGTATTTATGTAAGAAAGTTATTTGTAAAATAGTTGTCCTTTTCAGTTTTACTTAATGAATTTAAACTTTTAACAGGATGATAGATACTACTATTCAGTGGGCATATGGCTATATAATGTTGGATAAGAACTATGAAGAAATTGTATGTTTCAATTCTTTGGCTATGCTCAATTATTATTGCAAGCTAATAACTGACTTAAATTTTCTGGTTTCACACTTTATTAAAAGGTAGATGGATAATCTGTATTAAATTAGAATTAGTTTTAACTCGACCTTATTGATTACTCTGAGCAAACATTTTTAATCTTGTTAAACTGAATTGACTTCTCGAAATTAAGTGTAATGCTGTGTACAAGAGACCATAGCACAGTTCTGTTCTCATTGTTCTGACTGAACTCAAAGGAATAATGTTTAGCGTCGGAGGAAATGAAGACCAAAGTTAGGCAGGAGTTCAAATTTGGGAATTTTGCCTCTGGATTAGGTTAGATTCCTTACAGTATGAAAACAGGCCCTTCGGCCCAACAAGTCTACACCGACCCTCCAAAGAGTAACCCACCCAGACCCATTCCACTACCCTATATTTAACTTTGACTAATGCACCTAACACTATGGGCAATTTAGCATGGCCAATTTACCTGGCCTGCACATTTTTGGATTGTGGGAGAAACCCATGCAGACATGAGGAAAATGTGCAAACTCCGCAAAGCGGGAATCAAACCCAGGTCTCTGGTGTTATAAGGCAGCAATGCTAACCGTTGAGCTACCGTGTCGATGGGCTATTGGTCATTTCACTAGCCTGATATATTACCAGTCAACAGAGGATGAAAGACCACAAAGCGTCCAGTTTGAAAGCACAGTGTGCGCTTGGGTAGTTGGCATCAGGTGCTGTAATAGCATACTGCTTCAAGTCAAAAAAGTCATTCATTAAGCTCAATTTAAGGAATGACTTTAATCATTATTGTTATTTAGTGTAGAAAATGCTGTCATTTGTTGAAACAATGTTAATGGAATTGATTCCTGAGATAGAAAATATATAAACAGGCCAAAATAAAGATGAGATTTGGATTCTGAGTACAATAAATCACGTGAATTTATAAGATACAGCAACTGAAATTGATTTTGTTATTTAGTTCAATTAACCAAAATAAGACTCTTAATGTCATACTTTTCTCCAATAGGTGCCGTCTATGATCAGCACAAGTTTGAATGCAGAGGCTTTACAATATCTGCAAAGTTATCTTCAGGCTGCAAGTGTGCAGCTGGTGTGAACCTGTTGTGGTTGACTAAAGACATTCTTTAAAGGCTTTTTGCCATGTGTGCTTGCACAGTGAACATCATTTGATTGTGTTTGCAGTAGGAATAAACCTGGAGGAGTAGTACTGGCTCGCAATGATTATGATGACTTCTATCCAAATCAGTTTGGTCCTGTGTAGGCTTATTGCTTGTGATCTCTTTCTATCCACCTTCTGCCTTTTATTTATGTTTTCTTATTCTAACTGCAAAACCTGAATTAATAAAGCACCCACAGATGCATTGCCGTGTACAGTTACTCTGGTGTAAAATAAAATGGAAAATACTAAAAACTTGGCACTTGCTTCTATCGTTTTACCCCATTTCATATTTTATGGGCAACAGTTCCTAGTTTCCCAGTTGTGAACAGCAAGCTAATGACCAATGTCTCGATTGCACAGTGTGTCACAAAATGGTAGAATGCAGGTTTGTAAGCATTATGCCTCATATAGTGCCTTCCTGTTACAGGCCACTGCTTTGTTGTTGGAGTTCAGGGTTTGAAAGCCTTCTTCCATCTTTTTGTAAACTGATCAATACTGTTACGGCAAATCAACATTCTCCTACTCTTCATGATCGTGTGAGGTGCAGAGATATTCACTTACAGTTATGGATTTCAGAGAAACGTGTACCAGGATCGGAGGCTTAGATGATAAGTTATTGCATAGGGTGGGTATTTTCTCACGGGAAAAGAGAAGATTGAAAGGTGATTATACTGATGTAGATTGTGTAGGTCAATGGCAAGTAATATTGTGTCAAGAATAGTACAGTTGAAGGACACCACTCAAAAAAGTAAAGTACAGAAACAATATGTCATGCAGTCAATCTGTTGAACAGATCCTTTATTGATTTACTCAAATTCCAATTAGATTTCTTTCCAAAAATAACAGGAGAGAGTATGTGAATAAATTTAAATTACCAGGTATGTAAGACAAAATGGGAGGCACCAGGCAAGTGTTGATGTTTGTTCCCCAAAGCTGTCCAAGACACGTTTTCCCTCGTGTGGGTCTGTTGTAGAATAATTGACATGAAATTGATTCGTGTGATTAGTCAATGATAACAATTTTGTTCCATGCACCTACCAAAATTGTAGATACACTAAGTGTACTTGGCTGTTGTTCAAAAAACATTTCTGTTTACTGTAATAAAGCCTCTTGAAGAATCTTTGAAAATGTGAGAAAAGCTGATTCAAATCGGAATAATTCTCCTTTATGGAATAACCATGTAAAAGTCGGATAAAACTCATGAAAGAAGCAATTGGAACAAAACAGAACTATTTATAGTATTCTGTTTGTACCTACTGCCTTGTGTGTTACATTCTTGATTATCTTAATTGTCAGCATTTTTGCCAATATTTTCCACGTTTTACCAATTTCTGATATATTCACTGGAAATATATTCAGTTTAATCGTAAACAGTACTTGAAATAGCTGAGTGTTTGAATCATTATCCTTTCATTGAAATATTTTAGTCAATAGAACATTGAAAGTTTGTGAAAATAGAATCATCCAAACTAAAAACATTCACCTCGGTTACTAATTCTGCAGAAATTCATATACCTTACTTTCAAACTTACTTGATTAATCTATTAGCTACTTGAACCTCCAGATTCAAAGACATAATCAGCGGTAAGAGATGCTGAATATTTAGATACGTTTAATCAATTTTTTAGACCTGTTACGACACAGCTTTGGAGCAGGTGGGACTGGAACCTGGATCTTCTGAATGCTGAATATATAAATTTGTTTGTATCAAATAAGTTCTGTTGATGGATCTTTAAATAACGTAGTTGAAGGTAATAAGGTAAATGGGTGTTTGGTATTGATTTGGACTTAGATTGTATTTAGATGTGTTTATAAAGAGCTAGCCATTACTAGGGCAGGGTTGTTTTGAGTGAAAATGTAACCTCTGTTAAAACAATAAATATTCTCCATCAAAGCATTCTCGTCTCAAGTGTATTCTTCGTGAATAGACTTGGAGGCCCTCTAACTTTGATAGCTGAGGATGGCTCCCCAGAAGTGATGGTTGGAGATTAAAATTTACTTTCGGATAAAAGGTTCAAATCTTGTTCAAAGACTGACTGAAGGATCATGACATACATTAGAAACCGAATATAATGTGTCAGCATATGATTTTACAGCACTGTTTTGTGAAGTGCAAATCTTAAGGAAAAATAAAGTCACCTCACATGTTTCTAGCAAAGAGAAAGCAAAAGTTAGCCTTTGCGTTTTCAATTCTGCCAGAAGCAAAATCAGCTGTAAAATATTCTGTCAACTAGAATTTAAACAAATGAACAGAAAAGAAGTTTGAACATTCTCTTAAAATTTAAGGATAAGATTTTTTTAAAGATGACTTGTGATTTCATGTGAAGCTTAGTCAGATTTTAATAAACTTAGAAAAATGACTAATTCTTCCATTGGGGTCATTGATTGTGCTGGAAGACCTAACATAAATAAGCTCTTGGTCTTAATTGGGTTGAGTTCAGAAAGAACTGCCAGATCAGATGTCCAAAAGTTTTCTTTTAAATTAAAGCATTGGTTTGTGGCATCTTTTATGGAATAAATGCCCTCATCAGTGGTACCAAAATGGAGAATACAATGCTAACAGTATCTTGAGGATGTTCATAAGAAACAAAATAGCTATCTGAAAGAATTATGAAGAAGCAGCATAGAAACCTTTGACACAATTGGTGGCAAGAGTGCAATTATGGGAGAAATATGAAATATTAGAATGACAAGGTATTTAATAGATCCTTCAATTGTAATTCTAAAGTGCTATTAGTTTGAATGTACCAACAATGCAATAGTGCTGTTTCTAAGGTGATTCATGATCTGGAAGATATAGAATGAGAGAACAACAACACTGACCAATCGGAAGGAACTATCTTGGTCACTCGATCCTTCAGTCCAATCATGTTTGGCATTGTTTAATTGTGCAGTTGGCATAAAAATAGGAAGGCACTTGATGAGGATGACCAAATCTACGGTAGAATATAGACCAATTGAGTGGGCAAAAACCTGGTATGAATTATTACAGAGGGAAATGGGAGGTTATCCACTTTGGAAAGAAGAATGCAGGAGCTGAATATTATTTAAATAGGTACTAATGACAGCTGGGAGGAGTTTTAAAGGAAAAGAAGCAAAATATTCCAAAGCTACTTCAGTATTTCCATATTAATCTTGTCATACATTGAAGATTGTATTAAAGGATGCAGGAGTACTTGGGGAATACAATACACTTAGAATATTAATTTAAAAAGTAATACCTCTATAACATATAGGGCAGTTGCATTGTATGATTGTCTTCCATTGATGAGAGACTTTAATGAAACTAGCAATGGACCTCCAGTTTTAGAATAAAGACAAAAATATTGTCCATTTACATTTTGTTGAGAGAGACCAGATTCAGTTTACCGCCAGTCCCATAGTAAAGACAAAAATAATTGCCAAGAACATAATTTTTTAAAATGGGTAACAGCAGGATTGGGAGCACCAGCTCAATTCCTACTGAACAATGAAGAATTTGCAAATGGAGAATTCACGAATATATATAAGGATCTGAATATTGTAGCATCTTACAGAAAACAGTATTTGTGTGAGGAAATCTCACCTCTGATTAATAAAATGCTCTAAGTTTAGCTGATATAATGAATTGTAAGTCAACAAATGTTTTGGCGTGGATAGTATGCGCAAGAAGCTTGCTTCAAATGAGGGGATATATTGCTATAATTAGTTTGTGACAAATCCTGTATTACCTACAGAAATGGGGAATCGTCTATCTATAGAAGAGACTACAATTAGCATTTAATTTTTCTCCAAAAATTGAACTATGTGTTCATTGAGGCACAAGTTTCTGAAAATATCAGGAACGCTTTGAGGTGGTAGGCTATCAAAAAATAAACCTGAGATTATTGTGTACTATACGAGGGAAGGGCGAAAAGGATAAAAGAAAACTCAAAGTTATGGGCACTGATGGCAAAACAACAAAACAGAAAATATACCATTATGAGCACATTCCGCATGGCTTATTGGAACTGACTACATATTGACAGAACTTAATGATGGCACTGACCTGCATCATGCACTTCACATGTGCATAGATACACAAGCTGGAGCCTGACAGATAATTGATTTTGATAGATATCAGACTAACTACAGGTGGACTAAGTGATATTGATAGAAGATCCAATAAGGCCTTGGATGTAGGTTTGATCGCTGAGCTGGGAGGTTCATTTCCAGACGTTTTGTCACCCTACTGGGTAACATCTTCAATGGGCCTCAGGCAAAGCAGTGTACATGATTTCTGCTTTCTGTTTATATGTTTGGGTTTCTTTGGGTTGGTGATGTAATTTCCTGTTCTTTTTCTCGGGGTGGTAGATGGGGTCTAACGCGATGTGTTTGTTGATAGAGTTCCAGCTGGAATGCTATGCTTCTAGGAATTCTCGTGCATGTCTCTGTTTGGCTTGTCCTAGGATGGATGTGTTGTCCCAGTCGAAGTGGTGTCCTTCCTTATCTGTATGTAAGGATACTAGTGAGACGGGGTCATGTCGTTTTGTGGCTAGTTGGTTTTCATGTATCCTGGTGTCTAGAGGAAAGAAAAAAACATCTAGCCACCAGGATACATGAACACCAACTAGCCACAAAACGACATGACCTTCTCTCGCTAGTATTCTTACTTACAGATAAGGAAGGACACCATTTCGACTGGGACAACACATCCATCTTAGGACAAGTTAAACAGAGACACGCACGAGAATTCCTAGAAGCGTGGCATTCCAACCGGATCTCTATCAACAAACACATCGAGTTAGATGCCTCTACCACCCCCTGAGAAAAAGAACAGGAAATTACATCACCACAGGAAATAACATCAACCCAAAGAAAGCCAAACAGATAAACAGCAGGAATCATGTACACTGCTTTGCCTGAGGCCCAATGAAGATGTTACCTAGTAGGGTGACAAAACGTCTGGAAATGAACCTCCCAGCTCAGCAAGCAAACCTACATCCAAAACCTCAACCTGAACTATAAATCTTCTCAAAACTCTCTAATTCAATAAGGCCGTTTGTCACAAATACTGAAACTTGGGACTGGATTGGCACATGTGAGTAGTGAGTGGAGGAAAGACTCCATAGTAGGAAGAGCAGGAAAGGCAATGAGAAAATTCCAAAATACTATCTGAATATATTCGAGGCAGATTTAGTTCTGTGGATTGACATTATGCTGATTGTAGCAGAAGAAAAAGATCAAAATGAGTAAGGAAGTTTGATTGGAGGCAGGGCAGATCAAGAAGTAAAATTTCAAATAGGAACAGGAGACTTAGAAAGGATAAAGGCAAGGACTAAAGAATGTGTGAAGAGCATCATACGTACTGGGAGCCCTTGTGCTGATCTCTCATGACTACCAACTAGTTAGACAGTAAATTGGTAAAGAAGGCAAAACAAACAACACAACAGTTCGAGAGAGTATGATGAATACCTAAACATGCCAGATAAAGGACACTTTTCCAGGTGTATATCTATGGGGAAAGTACTTCCCAGTGGTATATATAAATCATTGCCCAGACTTGTAGTTCAGGGATTTGAGAAACAATTGAGTGATAAAAGTTGCCTTCCCAACAGCAGGAAAAGCAAGTTTGAAGATTTTCCTGTTATGAGAACACACATCCATCGTCAAAACAATATTTTTTTCAAGATTTGCAGTGTTGGACTGGGGTGTACAAAGTTAAAAATCACACAACACCAGGTTATAGTCCAACAGGTTGAATTTGAAGCACTAGCTTTCGGAGCGCCGCTCCTTCATCAGGTGAAGGAGTGGTGCTCCGAAAGCTAGTGCTTCCAATACTTTTTCAAAAGGAACGATTTTCAAAACAAGTTTTTTTAACGTGCCTATAGAATGCTACATTCATAGCTATTTGATTTGGGCAATATTCACTTGAAAATGTGTCATGGAAAAGAAATTGAAGATTGCTCTCTCTGACATCTCTTTTATACTCAAATGGAATTTCTAAAACAGTCAATACAAGCACCAGCTGTTGGATTATTTTATGAAAATATGTGTTTGTTCAAAGAAACTTTTGAACTCTTTTGAAGTGATACACATCATTTGAATTGTAAGAATACATAAGTATTCATGTAATCTTATTGTTTTTGTTTTCATGGAGTATGTTAAAGACTACTTATAATGTATCTGGTATTTTGTATGTTTTCTTATGAATAATCATTTGTTTGCATCTTAATTTCTTTTGTAGAAATAGAGGGGTGTATGCTAGTATCTATTAGGTTCTGGTAATGAATGTTAAATACTGTGTATTTGAAGGTAATAACATAAACAAGTGTTGATTACTGATTAGCAAGCTGTACTTAGATGTGCATAATCCCTTTCAAAAACATTTTAATTCAGAATTCTCCTCAGGATCCTTCAAAATTTTAAATTAAGTTACAGTGCCTTTAAAGGCTGTTTTACTTTCTTATGTTTGATGTTATCAAACTTAGTTTCCTTATACATTAATTATTTTTTATGAAAAGAACCAGCCTTCGCTTGGGAAGGAATATTTAGAATGAAGATGTAAACTCTGTGGCAAGCAAGTATCCACCAAAGCATCCTGGTTTTAATGCATTCTTCACAAATTGTCTTCATGTAACAAAATTACATACTTAGACAATAATTAATTGAAGCACTGCTACTCAATATACATCAATTGACCTTTCCAAGGGAAGATTGACAAAGTACTGATAATGTATCGTTGTTAATAGATTTAAAGCTATGCCACGTATACATCGGGTGTTCCAAATGAGTAGCATAGTCACCAGCAATATACATTGTAGATCGTAATTTGTGCAATGTTGTGGTGTAGCAGTCTCCTGTGTTTGTCTGCTGCAGATGACAAGTGAACTGATAAAGGGCATGATCTATCTCCTAGGAGAAAGTGAGGTCTGCAGATGCTCTGTCTATGGAATTATTAATGAAATATCAAACAAAGAATACCTCTAAAGAAGGTTCATATATATTATAAACTGAGTAATTGATGTTGAAGATGACAAGTGAACTGATAAAGGGCATGATCTATCTCCTACCTAGTCAAACAATGAACTCATCCCTTCCAAATCTCTTCGAGACAGAATCCAAAGATCATAGCTTTCAGTGACTGACAACTAGGTGACAATGTCCATAATGTTCTATTCTCACTGGTAGTTATCCTTGTTTCAGAGCTATGAATACTCAAGATTTCATACAGAAAGTGTTTGTGTAGACAGCTGTCATCCATACAATGAAGTGCCTATCGCCTAGCAAATAGGAAAAATGATGGAATTAGCAAACTCCAGCACCTGAGTTGGTGATCTTGTCCTGCTCAGAGATGCAGGGAATAAGTCTGAAACAGCTAAGATGCAAACCATTCAGTTTTTACTGCTGCCTCCACATTTTGTTAAACTTTCACCACTATAGAGGATTGCACAGAGGACACAGACTTGGTAGACTTAAAGTTGGACATTCTCAGGTCATTGTTCCATACTCTTATTCAGTTTGGACGTAGCAGTTGAAGTTTTTGTGATCTGTATATTGATTTTAGCATCAAGTAACAGATTTCAGGAGTTTACGTAGTCGAGAAAATGTGATACACACGGGTACAGGTACACACAGACGTGCACACAGAGACCCACACACAACCTTATAGACACACACTCCCACACGTACACCCCCTCAGACTTAAGACACTCTGCACTCACTGCACACACACACACTTTCTCACACTCACAACCCCCACCCCAGACACACACACAGACAAAGACCCACATGCACATATATATTTTGTGTGGTGAATTTTTTTGTACTTGCAGAGTTACATTGCACTTTGCTCAAAAACTGCATACATTCAAGTAGAACTCTGAGCTCAAAAACTGGAAGAATTTATGTAAAACTCTGTTATCTCACTTTTTAGATTAGAATCAATCTAAACATCAGGTCATAGACAGAGATCACAGGGGGCTAACACCTTCAACATATTGTCTAGCTATCACCATTGTTAACAGCTAACCCGAGAATGCAACTGTTAAAAAAGGGTTTTGTGATTTACACATGAAAGAAGTGAAACTATCAGATGAAAGACTTAACAGACAATCAATTCTTCAATGTATAATTTCAGTTACATCACGCTGCAAATTTTTGCTATAAATTCTGTGTTACGATCGAGCCCTCCACAATCACCTGATGAAGGAGCGTCGCTCTGAAAGCTAGTGTGCTTCCAATTAAACCTGTTGGACTATAACCTGGTTTTGTGTGATTTTTAACTTTGTACACCCTAGTCCAACACCGGCATCTCCGAATCGAGAAAATGTGAAGTCATCAACAATTCCCAGTGTCATATTGGTAGAAAGTGAGCACTGCAGATGCTGGAGATCAGAGTTGAGAGTGTGATGCTGGAAAAGCACAGCTCAGGCAGTATCCAAGGAGCAGGAGAATTGATGTTTCGGGTATCAGGAATACCTTCTGTCTATGGAATTATTAATGAAATATCAAACAAAGAATACCTCTAAAGAAGGTTCATATATATTATAAACTGAGTAATTGATGTTGATTTCATGGATCATACTGGCATTTACAGCAGTTGACACATGAACTTTGCCAAATGCAGTTTACTCTCAAAAGTTGCTCTAAAACAAGTATAAATAGTGCATGGTGAATACTAATCAGAATTTCATTTTTGTGGTTACTCCATCAAGCCCATTACAGCTTTTAGAAGATGAAAATGACCATCAAGCCTGTCCTCAAAATGATGGTCTTCTGGGCAGGGGTTGGAGAGGATACTAAAGTCCAGAAAAAAAAATTCTCTCTAAAATTTTTCTGACCTCCAATGCCTTTATATAAAACACTGTGGCATAAAGCAACACCCGCACTTTATTTATATAAATCCAGAAAGCACACATCAACTGATCCTGGATGGAGGTGCAGCCACATAAATGAAAATGGCTGATAAGTGGCAGTTAAAACAAAATGAAAATGTCCGCAGTGACTTTCTGGTCTAAAATTAGCTTTAAATAATTATCTTAAACAACTGACTACATATATACCATTATTATTCCAAAACATGAAATCTATTTTTTTTATTCAGTAGAATTACAGGACAGTTGTGTTTTGGAATGTTATTTTCCATTTATATTTTTCATTCTACTATTATTACACGTTTTACAAATATAAATTTGACAATTTTCTTCTTACTCATCTACAAACATCTAACCCACTCAAGATCTGCCAATGTTGCCAAAGACAAAAATCAGATTTTTGCTTCTGAATAATACATGACAAGAGTAACTATTTAAGTCTTAACTCTTACCATGAGAGCAACTGGTAATAGGGATAGAAGAACTAACAAAGTCAGGGCTTTATTCATCAATGTATTAGAAAACTAGATTCAAACACCACCACAAGCTTCGAGCACACAAACCACGTTACTATTGCAATGTAGCGCCAAAAATGCTACATTGTTGGAAATATCCTTCAAGTTAGACGTTAAATCAGGAGAAAGTGAGGACTGCAGATGCTGGAGATCAGAGTCGAGAGCGTGGTGCTGGAAAAGCACAGCAGGTCAGGCAGCATCCGAGGTGCAAGAGAATCGGCCAACCACCTCGTCATCGCTCTTTAGCTACTTGCCAGATGTTTTCTACACACCGAAGTAAAATCGCAGAAGACTGCGTTTGCTGGAGATCCGAAACAAAACGTAGAAAGCGCTCGAAAAACTCAGTAAAAATCACACAACACCAGGAGATATCCAACAGGTTTATTTGAAGTGCATTCTTTGGAAGCTAGTTGACTAGTTACCTGACGAAGGAAGAGCGCTCCGAAAACTAGTACTTTTTAATTAAACGTGTCGGACTATAACCTGATGTTTTGTGATTTTTTAAATTTGTCCAACACCCTCACATCCTGGAGAAAGTCGGCAGGGAGGAGCGGAGTTAACGTTTCCGAGTTCAGGAGCACTCCTCTTTGAGCCGCCCCTGTAGTTAGTATACTTTCTGAACATTAATGTTGCACCGCAACATCACTGTATCAGAGAAACATTGATACAGATTGAAACGTCACATATCCCCGCGGAGGCGGAGGCGGCGGCAACAATAAAGAGCCGAACCCCCTGCACATGCGCACCAGCCCCACGGTTTAAAGGGCCGCCGGAGGGGCGGGGCCAGTGGTGGACGCGGGACGTCAGTTCCGGTGGCGCGCGGCGCTCTGGGAAGGTGAAGCGGTTAAGGTCGGTTCCGCCGCCGGTTCGTCCGATTCTCTTTAGTGTTTGCCGTGTGTCGGCAGCGGGAAGCGGCTCCTCTTTCTTGCTTCGTGAGCGAATGGATTGACTCGTTTCTTCAGAAATTCGGCTTCAAGCTCGCTTTTTTGAAGAAAGGAGGTAAGTTTCGGGTGAAAAGCAGAGGCCGGAGAGGAGTCTGTACAGGGGGCAGCGGCCCCCAGCGCTCGGTCTGCCCCAGGACCTGAGACCCGGCGGAGCCCGGCTAGGAACTCTGGAGGAGGGTAGCCTGCTTCGGTTAGGATCACCAGGCCCCGCTGCCCTGTGGTGGGCCGTCTGAGGACCCAACAGTACCCGGCTGGTTTCTGAGTGCCGGTTTGTCGCATATCACCTGGTCAGTTCAAACCCGGGCCCCGTGGTCTGCCAGAGCACTGACAGGTTCCATCATATTTCTAAAGTTGGCAAATCCTATGCAAGTGTTAACGCCACTTCTCTCTATCCCTCCCCCGAATGTCCTAAAGAAATGTCATCTATCCCAAGGAAAATGCTTTAAGTGTTGTCATTGACCGGACAGCTGAGAAGATGGCTAATTCCAGTCTTTTGGAGGGCATCAGATGGCATCATTATCAAAAGTCTTCGTCCCCATAAGTCAATCGTTGGTGTTTTTCCAAACATCCAAGCGTGCAGGTTTGGAACATAGGTCCCATCTTTTTTAAACTTTGTTTACCAGTGTTGGATGTCCAAACCGTGTTCCTCTTTATATGCATTTCTGGGCCTCAGATAAAGTCTCCAAAGTCCAACTGACTACTTTTGTTTGGTTTGGTTTTGTTCCTTCATGGTATCTCTCAAATTGTGTGCTTTGTTTTTTTAAAAAAAATGTTTTTTGGTACCCTTTCTTTATTGACTGGTAAATCATAATTCTGTATTGGCTGGTTGGGATGTACACAAAATAACAATTCTGAGTTTAAACTTTGTTGAGATTTTCTGCTTTAGTGTTCTCCCAGATTGTTAATTTTTTGCTTGTGTTAATGTGTATTGACTTGTTTGTAATTATCATGGGGGCATTGCACTATAGAATTAATTGTCAGAGTTGTTACTTGTGTTAAATTTTCTTGGTATTTCACAAATGTAAACTTCATCAACACAGCTAGGAAACCAGATGTCCTCAGTTGCCATATGTAGCAATTCCATATCAGAGCCTCATGGAAAGTTGGTGACTGACAGGAGTGGGACAAATGGGAGATTGAAAATTATTGTGGAAGTCATGATGTATTCTGAATTTTTAATGGTATTGTTTAAGTTATGTGTCAGAGCCAAAAAAAGTGGAATAGGTTTACTAAAACTCTGGGTAAGATCTTTATTTTAATAGTCTTAAGGGTTGCGAAGAAGCAGGAATGTTTTGGCAAGCAGCAGTAAGGGAATGCTTCAATAGTCAAAAGCTTAATTGCTTTTGACTGTTGAAAAAGAGCCTGGCTAAAATTGGAGACTTCTATGATGTGTTGTAGGGTTGGTAAATGTCAGGGGGCTAGAGATGGGCAAACTCATAAAGAGCTTTTCAGCACTTATGTAAGATTTTGAATTGTGTTGGGTTAGCTTTAAGTGTCTGCAGATCAGTAAAGGTAAGATGGTATGCAAATAAAGTGGGTTGGATGTGGTCAGCAAGGGTTTTGAATGAGCTAAAGTTATCTGGTAGCCAAAATTTAAGTGACTACAGCATGGGTGAGATTTTTGGAAGACCAAGGTTTAGCTTTATCAAAAATTTAAAGTATTTCTTTCCTGTTTCTTTGTCGGTGCAGAGTCTTGGTCCTGTTCCTCAAGAGAGATATGAATGGCTTGACAGTAGGATGGGAAGGTGCAATTTAATGTGGAGGAGTGAGCTGATATGCTTAATGTAAGACATCTATGGAGTGGAAAAGAAAGTGGGAATGTGCACAGTGGAGGGACACTGAAAGACATGGATGTGCAGAGACATTGAAGGATTCATATACAAAATTCCCTGCAAGTGGATGGACGTAAGGCATTAAAATGTCTTCTGAAAGAAGAGCATACAGCACAGATCCATTGGGAGAATGGCAGGAGTGAAAATACATTGTTACAACAAATTGAAACACATCATGTATTTATATGGAATTTAGTTTTATGCATGAGGGATAGTTAGAAAAGAGTGGTAGAATTATTCTTGCCAAGCAAATTAAAGAGATCAAAGCCAAGCCAAGTGAGAATTGTGATGAAAGATCAACTACGATGCTGAATGATGGAACAAACTTGAACTGAATAGCCTACACTCATTCCTGTTCTCTTTAAATACATCTCATCTTGTATAAGTCTAGTAGTGTATTTTTGCCAGTATAATAATTGAAAAAGCCAAATTCCCCACTTGTAGTTTTGATCACCCTATGTGTTTTTTTGATGGCGTATTGTGTTTTTTTTGTTTATTTACTTTACCTCATCTGTTAGAAAGTCTAATAAATTTGCCATACCTCTTGACTTGAGTTGTTCTTTATTGCATCACTTCTTTGCATTTGGAATGAAAAGCTGTAACTTTTGGTACATCTCTGTTGTGATATTAATTAAGGACCAATTGTCATATCAAAGAATAAACGCTACTGCGATGAAATTAAAAATGGAACAATTAAAAATGCTATATTTCCTATCTTCACTCCCTTCAACCAAAACTATCAAAAGTAAATTTAGCTATTCAGTCATTTGGTATCTAAGAACATGAGAAATGGGAGCAGGAGTAAGCCATTTACCCTTGGAGCCCACAGTGCGATGATCAGTCATCTGGGTCTACCTCATTACCATTTTCTTGCATTGTCCCAGTTTCCCTTGATATCTGTAATATGTAGAAATATATCAATGTCTAAGCTTCCACAACACTCTGGGGCAAAGAATTCTGAAGATTCACCACCTTGGTGAATAAATTCCTTCTCGATTCTAAATGACCTCTCTTTATTCTTTGACTCTTGTCCACTGGTTTTTGACCCCGCACCAAAGGCAAGGATAGACCTCCTCTTAAATCTACCCTGTCAACCCGTATGTACTTTATATGTTTGAGTGAGATCATTCTCTATTCCATGGAATAAAGGCCCAGTCTGTTTAATCTTTCCTTTATAGTGCAATACCCCCATTCTAGAAATTTGGTGAACCTACACTGCTCCAGGTGTGGTTTCATTTAAAATGCTTCATATTTACAGTGAAACCTCTTTCCTCCTCCAGTCGATCCACTTCTAATAAAGGCCAACACCATTTTCCACCTTATTGGCTTACTTCACCGTCATGTTAACTTTTGGCAGCTCCTGGAAAAGGACACCGGAGTCCTTTTGGCGTTCTGCACTTCCCAGCTTCTAGCTGTTTGAGAAATACAGTATACGGTTTCTAGTGTTCCTACCAAGTGGATAACAATTATCTATTCCATCTCTCAATTTTTTTTTCCCCATGCGTTTAACCTCTATTGAAGTCTGTGTGCCATCACAATTCACAAGCAAAATTTATGTAAATAAGTTTTTTCTCAGTCAAAAGTAATGAATGGGTTAGAAAATACTTCAGGATATTGTGCTGGAACGATCATTTCATGTTCTTGCTTATCGAGATAATCTTTCAGGGTAGACTGACCTAGAAGGTTTTGGTGGAGGCAGTGGCGTGAAGTGTTGGGATCGTATGTTTGTGTGATTATGTTGTCATGGCAGGATAAAGGCAGCATCATTCTGATTAGCCTTTTTATGTCTGATACATCTTGAGTCATTAAATTTCTGATTTGAAAACAGGCATTAGGTACCCAGTGATACAGATATTTGACAATAAACAGAACTGGATCAGAAACAATTCACTGACGAGAAATATATGCTGTCATTCTTTGTAAAAGTTGGTGAAAGTCATTATTACAATAAAGATAACAGTTGAAAATCAATTTTGCAATGCTGCAAACATGGAGTAGCCTTGTACTAAACTAAAATAGATGTCAACATATCTATTTCACCATGACCAAATAAATCAAATTATGTTTTCGTTGCAATGCAATTCCAAAGTTTAGCCTTTTGTTGATGCTACATCCATGTAACTTGAAATGTAATTAATCTTACTGAACAGGGCAAATTCAGTTTGCACTCTAAAGCATAGGACTGTTGACAGTCTTTTTGAAGCCCTTCAGATGTGCCTTTTCTTTCAATGAAAGCCTACACCTTGACTGCAATTAGCATCAAATCTACATAATCATAGCAACATCCCCAGTGGATTTATGCTGGCATTTATGGGTCAAGGACCTCAGTGTGTAGCAAGTCTGGATCATCTGGAATTTCTGTTGGCGCAGAGGATGTTGAGTTGATGGGGCTGTTCAAAATCAGGAATGATTTTCCTACAGTCAATAAGAAAAACTCTTTAGCATGTCAAAATGATCAGTTGTGCAAGTTTACATGTGGATTTAAGGTAATTGACCAAATAATCTGAAATGACATGAAATATTTTTAACTCTTCCCATTTGTGATTTGGAATGCATTGTTAGAAAAGATAGTGGAACTTAATGTAGCAGCAATATTGAAAAGCAAATCTGATGATTACTTCCAAGGGAAGCGCACGTTGCAGTAGTGCTTAATTTGGGTTATTGTACCACAGGTTCACAAGGCCATACTGCATCCTAGAATGGTGCAACATATAATTCCTTGATCAATTCTTTTGGAGAGAACACCAGTTAGGCTAACCTTGTTCTGAAAATGCAGGGAAGGCAAATTGATTGCCATGATTAACAAATGATGACAAAGTGTTAGGTAGTGGATCTGTTTTCCAGGCTTTGTTTTGCCACATAGTATAAGAGTATCTAAGCTTTGATTTGCTATTGACCAGTGCCTTGATAGTACATATGCTGGTAAAGACAGACATAGGTTCTTTCTGGTTGAGTAGGTTGCTGTGACTTGGAGTGAAATTTTGGAAAAGGCAGTTCCAAGTTCATTTACCTGAACCTGATGTCCTGACTGAATTGTATCAAGTAGGAACAGAATGATGTGCTAATCTGTGTCCACACCATGTTTTTTGGTCTCAAAATTTCTGCCCTTCTCTTCTTTCCTGAAGTTCCTTGGCACAGTATGTTTGTGCTCAGTACTTTTAGGTGTTACCAGATAATGACCCAAATACATTGAGATCATTTGGATCTGACACCATCCCAATGGAAATCCCCAGTTGAACAAATAAAATTGAAAATAATACCTTTATCTATGACCTGTTTACATATTGGATATGTTTATTTACTCAGCAATTTGTTAACACTTTTATTTTTAGTTTGGTTATAGAATCAGATGTGCAGCACAGAAAAAAACCCTTTTGATCTAACCTGTCTACGCTAACCAGATATCCTGTATTGTTCCAGTTGCATATCGCTCTAAACACTTCCTATTCATATACCCATCCAGATGCCTTTCAAATGCTGTAATTTTATCAGCATCCGCCACTTCTGGTGACTCATTCCATACACAGACCACTCTGTGCCCCTTAAATTTTTCCCCACTCACATTAAACCTATGTCCTCTAGGCTTGGACTCAGCTACCTTGGAGAAAAGACAGCTATTTGCCTGATCTGTGCCACTCATGATTTTATAAACTTCTGTAAGGTCACACTCTCTCCGATCCAGGGAAAAAGGCCCGGCCTGTTTCAGCCTCTCACGATAGCTCAAATCCTCCAACCCAGGCAACATTTTCTAAATCTTTTCTGAATCCTTTCAAGTTTCACAGCATCTTTCTTATAACAGGGAGACTAGAATTGAATGCAGTATTCCAAAAGTGGACTTACCAATGTCCAACATGATATCCCAACTCCTATACTCAATGATCAATAAAGACAAGCATACCAAACATCTTCACCAACCTGTCTACGTGCAACTCCTCTTTTGCGGAACTATGAACCTGCACCCCAAGGTCTCTGTTCTGAAGTTGACCTGACGTTTATTTTACGTAAAATATGAGACCAGGGATAAGTCAAACCAAATTGGAATTGAGCTACTTAGTGAATTTTACAAAGCTTTAAGTTAATTTTTGAATTAGTCATGCTGGAATCCTGTTATTAGAGTATGGATGTTGTAAACTGATGTAATATTGCACTTTAGTTACTCTGGAATAAATATGAAGTTATAGAACATCAAACATTACAGCGCAGTACTGGCCCTTTGGACCTCTATGTTGCGCCAACCTGTAAAACCAACCTAAAGCCCATCTCACCTACGCTATTCCTTTATCATCCATATGTTTATTGAATGACCATTTAAATGCCTTGATGTTGGTGAGTCCACTACTGTTGAAGGTAGGGCATTCCACGCCCTTACTACTGAGTAAAGAACCTACCTTTGACATCTGTCCTATATTTATCACCCATCAATTTAAAGCAATATCCCCTCGTGCTAGCAATCACCATCCGAGGAAAAATGCTCTCACTGTCCACCCTATCTAATCGTCTGATCATCTTGTATGCCTCTAATAATTCGCCTCTTGGGTATTCTGGAATGTAATTATTGGTGAAGTAGTGTAGTAATGGAATTAGATTTTCTGATTTGTTAATGAATGTGTACTAAACTATGATGTGTTTGTATCTTTTTCCAGAGATCCTGCTACTGCATATTTCTGATCTTAACCAGCACCTCTGCAATCTTCCTATAAATCTAATCTAAGTTAATGAGTTGGAAGTGTGAAATGTCTCAAATTCAGGTTCATAACTCATCCTCCAGTCTATCGCAACCTCTTATGGGTAGTAGTGTTGGTCAGAGCATTCCTTCTGGTATTGGTCCTCTGCCATCAGAAAATGCTAGTAGGCCCATTCAAAGCTCCGCTTTACCTTCCATGTCTGCCACTTCCACCACCGCAGCTGCAGGTATGTACATATGTTATAGTCATGGAGGAAATGCCTTTGAATATGCAGATTACTGATGAAAATAGTACTTGGCTTTTTTTTTTTGGATTTGTTTGGGGGCAAGTGGTGATAAACAACGGAATAGTGTGTTTGCTTTTGTGAAGAGTTTTGTGTTAAATATCTATCAGGACGTCCTTATGCCCTTCATCTCCATGCTGGCTGTCCAAGACCAATCTTTCTGGTCTTGCTCATCAACTATTTCCATAATGCGCTTTTAAAATCTCTCAAGACCGTTTTCTCAATCTCTTTTGAAGGCTTTGATCAAATATATCTCCACTAAACTCTCAGGCATTCTAGATCTTGATCACTTGCTGCGTAAAATAGTCTTTGTTTCTGTTGCCAATCACCTTGAATTGCTGCTTTCTAGTTCTTGATCGTTGCATCAATAGGAACAATTTCTCTCTCCCAACTCAGTCCTAGACTCCTCCATTTTGAGCACATGACCAATTTCTTAATTCTGTTTTCAGGGTGAACATGCCTAGCTTCCCCAATCTGTCCACCTGACTGAGAACCCTGGCACCATTTTCATGAGTCTTTTCTATAGTCTTGCGAATGACTACATCGGTCCTTCCTAAAGTGTGGTGCCCAGTACTGACAGCAATACTTTATGTAGGCTTAAGATAATTTCATCCTTTTGTGCTCTGTGCCCCAATTTCAGAACTGAGATTTCATTTTATTAGCAGCTCTTTTTGCCTGTCCTATCCCCTTAAATGATTTATGCACATACAACCTAATTCCTTCTGCCCCATACCCTGTTTAAAATTACCTTTTTATCTTGTATTTGTCTCATTATTTCTATAATGTATGTATGCTTCTGCATTATTCCTGCATTGGCCATCTGTCCATTCCACCACCTGAAGTTCTCTTGAAGTCTGTTGCTATCCTCCTCACAGTTCACAATATCTAACTTGTGACATTCAGAAGTTTTGGAACTGTGCTGTTTACTGTCAAGTTTGTGTGATCAAATAAAGAAAATATTGACCTTTTTAAAAACCCCACTGTATATCTTTCTCCAGTCTAAAGACCAGCCATTCACAGTAATATTATCTGCAACTCATCCAATTTCATTTTCATATTGCCCCTGTCTCTTATTTCTTTGGTTTTACATTTGCTGAAAAACTTGTTATGCAGCACTCTATGCAACACCTTTTGGAAATTCGACTGCAATGCAATTAAACTTGTTCCCACCCTGTTACCTGATCAAAAATTTGATTGAATTAGTTAAACACCAGTTTGTCCTAGATGCATCTGTGCCAAATTTTCTTAATCAATTCACATTTGTCCAATTGATAAATCTAATTGTGAATTATTGTTTGAATTGCTGCCAATGCTAACCTAATTGGCCTATGGTGCTGGTTTTATCCTTGCACCCTGTTTGTTTTGAACAAATGGCCTGACATTTGGAATTCTCTGGTCTTCTGGTACCACCACTATACATTGTAGCCAGTGTGTCCACAATTCCAGACCACCTCACTTGAATGCATATCATTTGGGCCTGGTAATTTATCAATGTTTGGTACATACTGCTTGTAAAATACCTTACCTGGCATTTTGTTTTCTCTACACAAAGTGGTCAGGCCAGCATTTATTGTCCTTGAGACAGTGGCATTGAACCAGTACAATCTGCACCATATCGTATAATGGTGGGTCATTGTTCTCTGGCCTTGTTCACCATATTGCAGGCTTTGGTATTATTTTATAGGATCAGGTGCTTCCCCAAAAGTCAGTGTTGGTAGAGGTTTGGTTACTTACATTGCCTCTCAATTGAGTGCAAATATGCAGTCCTTTCACTTTTTCTTCACACTAATTATTTCAAATGCTGCAGGAAATGCACTTTTGATCTTCCATGTACAGTTTCTTTGGAAAGCCAAATGTACTTAGCACTTAGCTGACAGCACGCTACTTTGGAAGTGCAGAAAGCAGCTTGGATATCCTCTATGGTGGTGTTTGTTACTTTTTGTCCATGTAAGCATTAAAATATTGTAGTTTATTTACTTGTGAAGCAATGATGAGCTATCTATTAAGTTTTATATATGTATTAAGATTATATGAAGTTGATTAAAATTTAAGCAATGAATCTGTATACTGCCTTCAGCATTCCAAAGACACTATCCTCCTTGGGCAGCATTTGTACAATATTCTTTCTGGGTGCCAGACTCTCATTGCAGTCTCAGTTGTTATCTACTATCATATTATTAGCTCAAGTGGTTTCTTTTGTTTTTCTTCTGCATATTCATCTTAATCATTTATTTCCTTTCCCGTATATCTCTGCTCAATAATTGCTGTCTTTTGGTGACAACACCTGGGATCATGGAAGTAACTTCACTGCACAGCTATGATTTGGTTTTTCTGCTGTCCGTCATCCAGAGAACCCTTTGCTGTTGCTGACATCTTCAGATGCCTTTTCTGATCAAAATCAAAGTCATTGCCTTTAGATTTTGCAAATATTCAAGTCCCATCCATGTTGGTTCCATGAATCTTTCCAATTGCTTCCTACTTCAGTGTTGAACTTTTGTTAACTGCTGAACACATGGTTCAGCCTCCTTTCTTAATCCAGCTTGCCAGCAAAACTGCTTTTTTCACTTTTAACATGGCTGTATCACCTTATGCCCCTCCCTGTCTTCCCTGTTTCTTCAGTTTTGTAATTTAACTTTGAATAAAAGAACAATTTCTGGTGTACCTGTGTTTGAAGATCAACTGGCTTGAATATGACAATTTTCTTAATGCGATTGCAATTGGACTTTTTGAAATCTTTTCATATTATGTCATTTAATGCTATTGACCTTTAGATTAGATTAGATTACAGTGTGGAAACAGGCCCTTCGGCCCAACAAGTCCACACCGACCCGCCGAAGCGCAACCCACCCGTACCCATTCCCCTACATTTACCCCTGCACCTAACACTACGGGCAATTTAGCATGGCCAATTCACCTGACCTGCACATTTTTGGACTGTGGGAGGAAACCGGAGCACCCAGAGGAAACCCACGCAAACACTGGGAGAATGTGCAAACTCCAGACAGTCAGTCGCCTGAGGCGGGAATTGAACCCGGGTCTCTGGCGCTGTGAGGCAGCAGTGCTAACCACTGTGCCACCGTGCCGACCTCTTAGTTTAAACTTGGCAGTATTGTTTCCTTTTTATTTTGTAATGTCTTTGGATGGTAAAGTCCTTTCATTAGCTCCATTGTGAAAAACTTAATCAACTTTATTTAAAGTGATTGATTGACCTACCTTATTAATGTTGTCAATGAGCTTCTCTCTACAATTTTAGAGCAATTTTATACTTATTCATCAATGTGAAAATGTGCTCTCCATTATTTGAATTTTTAGCTTTCATTGTGGAGACAATTCCTTCTGATGTTAATGGACAGCATAATTTCTTTCCAAGAGTTTGAGATAAATGTTGTGGAATTCTGGTTTATTTAATAATGGAAATGCAGTATCTGTCATGTCAACCTGCTTTATATTGAGGTGTCTAACCTCTTATTTTTGATTGCATGAGTGTATACTGTTGAATGTATTGTTGATTTATCCTAATAGGTCTTAGTGATTTAGTACAGAGTTAGTATGCTAAGGGAGGAAAGAAACTAATGATTTAGCCTTTCCAGACTAACCACAAAATTCATAGTGAATTAATTTACAGATTAATAGGGATGAAATGTCTGCTTTAAAATCAGGTGACTGGGAGTGTTTTACATGCAATCAACTTGCTTCAGAGATACCATAAAGAGTTTGACATTTATGATGTATTCTAACTGCATTGTTGTTTTGCATAACCACATGTGGTCCAGAATGCCATTTTCTATAGTCAGAGTTAATTATTAAATGTCGGTTGTGCTCATCTAAATGAACATATGATTTGGAGAATGCCGGTGTTGGATTGGGGTGTACAAAGTGTAAAAATCTCACAACACCAGGTTATAGTCCAACAGGTATAATTGAAAGCACACTAGCTTTCGGAGCGTCGCTCATTCATCAGATGGTAGTCATACTCTACCTGGTGTTGTGAGATTTTTAACTAAATGAACATAAATAAGCATATTTATTTTATGTTCATAAGAAACCTGTTCTCCTTGTGGAAATCTCTTACCCAGGTGAATGTAGGAATGGTATTTTGGGGAGATTGAAAGGAAAGGTTGACTTATACTTGTGCTGAATTTTTGTGGGAGCCAATGCCATCCCAGATCAGTTAAACTTGTGGGCGGCACGGTGGCACAGTGGTTAGCACTGCTGCCTCACAGCGCCAGAGACCCGGGTTCAATTCCCGCCTCAGGCGACTGACTGTATGGAGTTTGCACGTTCTCCCCGTGTCTGCGTGGGTTTCCTCCGGGTGCTCCGGTTTCCTCCCACCATCCGAAGATGTGCAGGGTCAGGTGAATTGGCCATACTAAATTGCCCGTAGTGTTAGGTAAGGGGTAAACGTAGGGGTATGGGTGGGTTGCGCTTCGGCGGGTCGGTGTGGACTTGTTGGGCCGAAGGGCCTGTTTCCACACTGTAATCTAATCTAATCTAAACCAGAGCCAATCTGGCTGTGGTTATGTATCAATTGGTGTCAGATTGCTTAATCCGTATTTCTGAATGGTTCTCTAATAAATATTTACAAATTCAGGGTGTTTCTATTGAAAACATTAATTATATCTATATTGGGTTTATAGGAACATCACTATCTTAAATATTGAAGCATTTTAGAATCTCTTAAAATATTTTATTTGTAACATTAATCTGTACTGGCAAAATAGCTGCATGTTGGAATGTGTTTCAATGTTTGGTATCAATATTAAATTAAGTTTGATTTAATTTAATTATTTTTCAGTTCCTTCAAACATGGCAAACCCCAAAGAGAAAACCCCTATGTGTCTTGTGAATGAGTTAGCCCGTTTCAACAAGATTCAGCCAGAATACAAATTGTTAAATGAACTTGGTCCAGCTCACGCAAAGGTGAGTAGAAAACATTAATGTTTCTCTTTTCTTGGCTTTGATAGGAATCCATTTTCAATCCTAAATAGTTTATTTGAAACTAAATTGTGTACTCTGCAATTTTAAAGTCGAAAATGCTGCAATTTCTTCAGATATTTAGGGTGAGAGCAATGCCAAGTCTTTATGGCTTTTCAAAGTGCTGAAATTAACTTTTAGCTCTGTTTCTTGTTTGTTTTTGACCTAATACCTATGTTGTGGGTTGTGCTTTTCCATTTTAAAAAATCCTTATTAACTTAATCTAATGTGGCATCTTGGAAGATGCGCTTGCAAAATTTTGAATATTTTGGGTGTACCATTGCATCTTGATGATGATGACTAGGTGAGGTTGAGTGAAATGTAGATTGGCAGTGCATTGACCTTGGTATTGAAGAGAGAACCAATGTTTAAGTAGAGGTACATTGTTAATTTCTGTGTGGACACTGATGCTTTCCACGATTGCATTTGATGAGGAAGTAATGGCTGAATAGTCAGCTTTTTACTACAAAATTGAAAATAAATTCTCTTCATTAATGTTCCACCAACATTTTCCACTTAGCTGCCAAGCAATCACAGATTTTACCAAACTCTAACTTCCCGTTCTCAGAATTTGCATTGCTCTTGAAACCACAGTTTACATTATAAACCTCTTATAGTGAAAATCATGGTTTCACTCCATTGTCAAAGGTGTGTGACTATAAGGTTTACAGGTGTTTGTATGATTCAACTTGATTCATTTCTGGCTCCTAGCAATGAATCAAAGCACTGGTAGTTGGTATGTATGCCATTCAGATCACTTCCTATGCATCGGCTACCTGTGATGGATGGTGAACTGAGAAATACAGAATGATCTGTTATGATCCTCCTTTGGGGTAGGAAGTGGACCGTTCTGTTTACATTCCTATCGGCGGTTATTTGTTCTCCTCTGTGCATCTGCCTCCATCTTGTTAGAATCTCTTTGGGGGAAAGAAAAGTGCAAAATGCTTCCAACGCTCAGTATCTCTGGCAGCTATGGGAAGAAGGCAGAGTTATTCTTTTGAATTTGGTACTCTTCATTAGAGTTAGTGGACTCAATGTTAAGTGTGCTTTCTTCCTTTAGATGTTGCCAGATCTGTTGAGTTTCACTAGTTTCAGATCTCCAGCGTCTCAATTTTGTTTTATTTTAGTGGGGCAAGGGTTGGAGACCTAATGGAATGAATTCCCTAACATATGCTCCTTAGCACCATCTCAGTCCCAGTAGCTCCCAACCAGTTTACAAAACATTCTATTTCATGCTGTTTTTTTTCTTTTGTTGTCCAACCATTTGCTCTTCTTTTTACCCAGAAATTTGCCCTGATTCCCAACATTGAGTTGGGAGGGAAGCTTAAGCTTTTGTTCCCAGTCATTGGATTTACTGGGAAGACAGCACACTGGATATTAGAAAAATTGAAAGCTTGATGAATGTATCTCCTGAGTTTTGAGGCTTGTACCTTTTTTTCGAAAAAGGGAGAAAAAGAAATCAAATTACAGGAGGAGTATTTGGCTTCAGTCATGGCTGACTGGAATATTCATATTAAGCTATAAAGCCTTTCAAAATGTTCTATTTAGTCCCTTGATCTTGGGGTGTGTTTTCTGGAGAAAGGAAATCATCTAAGATTTCCTAGGCTATATCTGTCCAGAGATTTCTGCTCATAGGTGAATATCTAGTTGTCACTTCAGGGTATGTGTTTATCATGCTCTGGTTGAATAACAGACTGATGTTCTTTGCTTGGTTTTGTTAGAATTAACAATAGAGCATCATCCAAAAGGGTTCTGCTCGCTTTATTCAATTAAATTGTTCTTTTATTCAAAATTAAATTTGGGTTTACTTGTACTTGAATATCAAAATTTTTGGAATGAGATGACCCGCAAGGTTTTTGTCTTGTAAATAGTTATTAAATGTAAGGAAGAAGAATATTTTGCGGGGAATATTTTAATTTAATTGCAAGGAATTATTTTGTCCTATTTGACGAATCTTGGCCCAAATCACCCTTCATTAATAGCCAAAATCCATCCGTTTTATATGCAGTTAGGTAGGATTTTCAGTAATATTGGTTTTTGATTTGAAATGAAACTTAAAATCCATACACTAAATTAAAATTAATCATATTATAATTTAGCATTCAATTTTTTGACTTCTTGTAAATTTTACTTTTAGGTTTTTACAGTGCAGCTGACACTTGGTGACCAACACTGGGAAGCTGAGGGAAGCAGCATTAAGAAGGCTCAACATGCTGCAGCTGCGAAGGCCTTAATGGAAACCAATCTCCCAAAACCACCACCTCGTCCCCCACGTAATGATTCAAAAAATCCTGGTAAAAATTAGTTTTAGTAGAACAGTCACTGAAAGAAGCAATATTGATCACTATTTTGACAAACCCTGGTAAAATTCAAGGTTAAAATCATGAGTGATCTCCTAAAATGTAAAGTCAAAAGTAAAGGGACAGGTCCTTTATTTCTGTTTTAAGAACAAAGGTTGTGAATTGCATTTGAATTATTTTCACACTCACCTTGAACTAGTTGCTCACAAAACAATAACTCCTTGCCAGACATTGTATAGCAAGTTGAATAATATGTATGCAATTTTGAACTCTGGGGTGACACTAAATTGACAATTTTATTTGTATTTTTAGACAGTGTAACTCCAACAGTAGAACTGAATGCCTTGTGTATGAAAATGGGAAAGAAACCAACCTATAGACCAATTGATCCTTATCCTGGATTAAGGCCAACCTACAATATGCTGAGAAATAATGCTTATCCTCAAAGGTATCAACTGCTATTTTTTTATTTTCTTCTACCTATATCTTAGTTGTCTGTACTATACAGTGCTTGAAGGGAAAATGCTATTTCATGTTTTTTCCAGGTTGATTAGCTACGTTTTTAAAAGAAATTCCTTATTGATATTTTCAGGGCATCCTTGCCCCACAAACCCTTCTGGAATAAAATAATGTCAAGAGCTCCTGTGATAGCCTAGCAGATTTCTTAAAACACAAAAGCCATGCGGGTTAAATACTGCAGTGTTGAATTCTTGTTCTGTACTAGTCTCCATGAGATTGGATGTTACGTTCTTGCTTTCCTGGTTGGGGGAGATCTGCTTTATATTCTGCTTTTGAGTATTGGTCGTTGTCAGAAAAAAAATGCTATTGTCTGCCAGATTGCGCACAACCTGTAGCTGCGCTGATTGTTTCTCATAATCTATTGGCGTAGTTGGTGCTTGACTGAGGACGTCTGGCGGTATGATGTCTTAATGGTTAGCACAGCTCCCTCAGTGCCAGGACCTAGGTTTGATTCCAGTCTTGGGCGACTGTCTGTGTGGAGTTTACACATTTTCCCCGCGTCTGTGTAAGTTTCCTCCAGGTGCTCCGGTTTCCTTCCACAATCCAAAGATGTGCAGGTCAGGTGAATTGGTGCTAAATTGCCCATAGTGTTCAGGATGTGGAGGCTGGATGCATTAGTCAAGCGTAAATGTAGAGTAACAGGGTAGGGGAATGGGTCGAGGTGGATTATCTTCGGAGGTTCAGTGCGGACTTGTTAGGCCGCATGGCCTGTTTCCACACTGTAGGGATTCTATGATTGCATAACACCTGTAGTCAGGGGAGAATATAATCAAAGAAAATAATCATCTGTGTACGATGAGTGAAGAAGCTTCATGATCTATAACACATCTTTATGCCCTTGTGGCATTCCAAAATGTTTTGCATCCTGTACGTTTTTAAATATTGTCATTTATTTTCCATTGAAGCAGCTTAAAACAGCCAATTTGTATAATACTTGGTGAAAAATTTGTATTTTTTTGGTGTTGGACAGATGAGAAATTTTGGTTAGGTCATTGGAAAAGCTCAGTATAGTATTGGTCTTTTGAATAGGATTGTAAGATATTTTATACTTGTTTCAACAATTAGGGAGAGTTCAGTTTGGTCCCCTATTAAAGCTGGCACTATTTTAAATGCTGAGGACCCTCTTCTTTTACTGAACTGCAGTGGCAGCCTACATAATGTACTCCATTTCAGTCAGTAGTCAGTCAAGACATTCAAAGCAAGTTGAAACTAGTGTAAAGGTTAAAAGCTCTCCTAAAGCTTCCCTGTGACCAGCATTTTTTTTCTCCGTCTCTTTCCTTTGGAAAGCCATATTTCATTAGTTAAGGGTGTGTATTCAGAATAAATGTATCTTGGAAAAGAGATTTGCCTCCTCACCATTGCTTCTTTTGTTAATCAACTTAAACCGATGTGCATTGCTTTGAATTGTGTGGATCCCTCATGATTTTTAAACAACTCTATCAAATCTCTCAACTTTTGACTTCCATAAGGTGAATAGCACAAATGTTTCCAATCTGTCCTCTTAACTCCAGTCTCTTGCGTAGAAACATTCTTGTAAATTTTAATCGCATTTTCTTCAGTGCCTGGCATTGTTCAATTGAATTGGACAATACTCCATTTTTAGGTGTACTGTTATCATATAAAGGTGAATCATAACTGAATTGTGTATTGAGTGCCTCTTTCTAAAAATCCATGTGCCCTGTATGCCTTACAGCTTTCAGTCTGTCCTGCTATCTTGAGCAATTCAGCCCCTCTGCCCCTGAAATTCCCTGTGAATTGTACTTTTTTTAAAAAAATGTAATGTAACTTCTCAATTTCCATGTGACTCCAGTTCCAACAATCTGTCTGAAGTCATTATGCTCATCACATTTCACAATACTTCTAGGTTTTGTTGCATCGGCAAGTTTTAAAGTTGGTTCATATACCCAGGTCTAGCCAATTAATATACATTCCAAACAGTGGTCAAAAATACTGACCCCAAGGAAATGTTATGGACCAGGCCTGACCCCTCAAAACATTTTTAAGCAGGTTGCCCAGACCATAACTTTGCTATTTGTTTTAGGTAAGTGTATAGTGGATATTCCTGGAGTGAATTAACTGATTTGACTGCCAATTTTTAAGCAAACTAAATTTATTTACAAAATTATGGCATGAAATGCAAAGAACAGAAATTAGAATATTGGACAACTTATCAAAAACCTGACAGACTATCCCAACTTAATGATGCTGTTCTGTAAATACTTGCAACTGTCCCAATAAACAAAGAGTAAAAATGAAACTAACCAGGCTTACAGGTTACAAAGTCAAAAGGGCAGAAGGAGGGAGAGAACCAGCAGCCTACCTTCTCTCTCTCTGCTGCTGAACTGAATCAAAACCTCTAAGCAAAGGCTAACTACAGAACTAGTGTCCCACTCCCCTTTAGTTTTGCTGGTCTTTTTTTAAGACATGGAAGCCTTTGGCTGGAGGCATTATCTGTTGGGGGTAAACAAAAAGGGCCCCAATAAACCTTTCAAACTCCTCCTCCTAATTGGAGCCTGGCCAATTACCCCCCTATCTGGGGGGAGGGGGTGGGATCTCTCAGGCATAGTAACCTTGTAAAATCCAACAATTTTGACTGAACCCAATGTCTACCTTTCTTCAAACAAACAATCATTCACCACTACTGTTTTGTGTCAGTCAGACAACTTATCCATAAAGCTACTGTCCCTTTTATCCCATTCACCTTGACTTTACTGACACAATTGCTTTGTGGCATTTCATGCCTTTTTTTGAATTTAACGGACGTTGTATTACATTATGTTCTTCATCCCTCTGGTATTTGGTCAAAATAATTCAAACCCACAAATGTGCGTTTCCTTTCACAACTTCTGCTGGCTTTGCATAATCAATTCATATTTTCCAAGTGACAAACTCCGAAATGAAAATCTGGGCCAAATTCACCAATTATTTAAGTGTAAAAACAGCCTTTTGGCCTAACGGGCCCATACCAACATTTTAACTGCATGACTCTCCATCTGCCTCTGATCTAACCCCATCAACAAGTTCTTCGTTTTCCTGTGTGTTTCAGCCTGCCCTATGGGGATGTATCTATGATTTGCCTGCCATACGTTTTTGTTAACAAGTTTAATATTATAGTCATTCTCCAGGCAAATAAACTTGAATTCCCTTTTGAGTTTATTCACAAATACTTTATTATGGCAGTTAGCTCTGATCAGGCCCACAATTGGGAAGGTTTTGACTTGTACTTGGTCATTGCTCAGAGATATTTACTAGAGATAAACATGTTTGCCTGTTCAGCTCCTCCAGATAGATGTAATTTTGCTATTCTGGTATCATTTTGCACTTTTTCTATAAGCTTATAATATGAAACAGGACTGTTTAATGATCCCATTGTGATCTTACCAAGGTTATTTCCAGGCATAATTTTGATCTCTAGAATTAAATAATTTCTTAAAAGGTAGCCCCTGTGCTTTTTTAAGTTTTCTTGATTAGGATTAGGCGTTTTGTAAACTGCAAATCTTCAGAACTGACATAAATATATAATTACAACCTTTCAGTTTGTTCTTAAGAGTTGAGATTTTACAAATAGTTTCTTTTTCCTCAGGTATTTTTACCCTTTTCCCCCTGTTGGACCAGTCACTTACCAAGTTGAGCTTGTAATTGGAAATCAGCAATTCCAGGGAAAGGGAAGATCAAGGCAGGCTGCTAAACATGATGCAGCTGCCAAAGCACTCAAAACCTTGCAAAATGAAACCCTGCCATCCAAATTACCAACTGTAAGTATCTTCATTTTCATTGGAATCTAACTTGCTTTTAAAGAATCAAGTCAGTTTATATTGTTGGAGAATGTAATGTAAACTGAGATTTATATACTCATATCATTTATTGCGATTTGGTTTTTAAGTTAGTAATCTGAAGGTTTTTCTATGTTTGAAGTTAATAATTAACTTTAAAGTAATTCTGCAGCCATGGTGACTCTTCTTTTAAAAACAGTTTTTTTTTATGGTCTGACTTTAGAATGAACGGGTTTGTGTGTAACGCTAATGGAATTTTTGTTTTATTTTAGATTATTTTGTGACCCAGAAAGGTAAATAATAAGGCCTCATGGTTTTAGAGACTTCTGGATTTTTAAGTTTGAGAAGCACTTATAGCTTGGGGGATTGGGAGGGTGTCAGTTTTGAACACGTGGTGCTGGAAAAGCACAGCAGGTCAGGCAGCATCCGAGGAGTAGGAGACTCGACAATTCGGGCAAAAGCCTGACTCCTGATGAAGGGCTTTTGCCCGAAACATTGACTCCCTGCTCCACGGATGCTGCCTGAACTGCTGTGCTTTTCCAGCACCACACTCTCGACTCTAATCTCCAGTATCTGCAGTCCTCCCTTTCACTCAGTTTTGAGCAGTCCAATGAAGTCCTTAGAATAGGATTCTGTGTAGATCAGTCCTTTTGAGAAGGAAAGATGTGTGACCTAGACCACTAGTGTTAGCCTCAGACCAGAATTGATTAAACCCTGAAGCAATTACTTAAAACTAAGTATATTTAAACAGGTGTACAATAGCTCCAGCAGTAAACTATCTGCTGTTCTGGTTTAAAGATTGACATAACAAATAGCTTAAACCCAGCAAAGTGTTAAATACAGGGACATTGGTGTGAATGTTGAATGAGTTGTGCTTTGGGTGCATTACAAAAGCTGTTTGTTTCTTTTCAATTTATGAAGGGGTTTTGGGTCTAATGGGATCACACTGTTACTATATGTTTTTAAAATCATTGGCTTTGCTTTATAAGTAAATGGTTCCTTTTACTTTATTAAGAAACTTGTTTTATTGTTAAAGCTAAATCTGCAGCAATGCATGCTTACGTTTCCATGACACCCCACTTTGATAAAACAAAAACAAATTAGTTGTCAAGCCAAGTTTCTGTCTGTGATCTGACTGGACCCATAGTAATATCATAAATGTTGCGTTTACATTTATCGATGTCAGTTACCAATCAGATCTGGAATTGAAATTTCAGGTAGAGGCCTGTTTCGACACTATTTTAAACTGCTTGTCCAATGAGAGATGCCTTCTCCTCTTGAAATGTTAAGTGTATGTAAACAGTAAAATCAGTACTGTAGTTAGCTGCAGCTAGGATGTTTGAAAGAGGACCTAGCCACACTTGAAATTGGGAAAAATCAAATCCAGGTGTGGGTATGTTGTTGTTAAGAGCGCAAATAGATGGTGCCTTTTTTTCAAAACAAAACCTTCAGTTTTCCTATCCTGAAGGACAACATAGAGCAAAGAAGTAATGTTGAACTTTCCAAAACATTAAGCTTGCATTTGGAGTAGTTTTGGGAACCCAATTGAGAGTATAAAAGGAATGGAAAAGGTTCATGAGAAATGTCACCAAGTTATACTGAGCTGATGAGCAGCTACATTGTGCTGAGTTAGAATCTAGTTGATAGTGATGCATTTGTATGCTTTCTCAGACATGTCGTAACCATGAAAAGGAGTAAGAATGGTTATAAAATTTGCAGCTCAGTGGAGCAGCTCTTGTTTCTACTCTTAACTATCTGCTTCCAGATAAAGCATCTTTTACAGCAGCTTCTCTTGTAGCCCTGCTTTTTCACCTTTTTATCACTCAAAGTTTGGTCCCCTTTTCACAAAGGCTGAAGTCAGCTTCAACATGTACATTGGCAGTGTATATCTGCCTGTTGTCTCAGTCCCAGCCAAATATTGATCCACAACATAAGCCATGTACATTGCTTGCCAATCCTTTCCTCTCCTCAGCTGTTGTCTTGGTTGTAGTTTACGCATTTGATTTCGAGCTGACCTTCCAACTCCATATTTTCTATTAAAAAGGCGGTCTACCCATCCACCTTTGACTACCTCACCCTGTCTGACAAGGTAATCCTCATTTCTACATTTGTCAAATGACATTCAAATACTGTCCTCCTTGGCTTTTCATTCTCTACTCTGTAGTCACGATTCAAAAGCTGCCATAATCTATCACATGCTAGCTACACTTGTATCTATTGCTTGTACCCATTGATTATTAATTTTCCTCATGCCTTCAATTTAAAATTCTTATCCTTGTGTTTGATTCCTTTTTTACATGTACAGTCTTGTCTCAAATTTCCTTTCAATCCTGCTTAGCATGCTGTCCCTTCTCTGGGAACTCTTTCCTCTGAAGAGCAAGCAGCAGAGTGAGATTAGATTAGATCTAACTTCTTCTGAAAAAACAACAGATTTGATGTGTCAAATACACAGTTGTTGAGTGGTGGACTTCCATATCAGTTAAGGTAGTTTAGACACACTAGAGCTTGTTTCAAAAATAATGTTTGCAAAAATTATTTTACATATTGAATTGTAGTTTCATAGAAAGTAACAAAGACTTGGATTAGTACAAATGCTTTTCACGATCATGTTCGTGAATACATGAAATGTTTTAAAATTTCTATTATCACATTTCATGCTCGTAACTATGCAAATGTTTCCTTTCAGATCAATGGGAAAGAAACAGATGATGATGATCTCAATAAATCTGAAATAAGCCAAGTATTTGAGATTGCACTGAAAAGAAATATGCCTGTGAACTTTGAAGTAAGGTTCTTATAAATGGTTAAATCAATTTGCATGAAATCAATTAAAGTATCTGGTTCTTGGCAAAATTTTGTCCTTGTAATTTTTTTTATTGAAGTGCTATGGATGAAATTGGCGATTACGTTGTTTCCATAGCTTGCACTTTCTAAACCATCTAAATGCATTAAATAGAGAAAGCATCTTACTGCTGGGTTAACTCAAAATTTGTTTCAACTGCCTCTGGAATTACCTGTTGGTGCAAAAGTCATAATATTCAATGTATCATCGTGTGGAATCACTTGTCTTTCTGGTCAATTATAGCATTTACAGCAAGAGAGGATGCCAGAAATGTTGTTTTTCATGGGCACTGAAGCTCCTGGTGGTCCCATGCTATTTGTGTTTGTCTTATGTTGGTTAAGATACAAATATTCATAAAATTAATATGATGGTGTTTAGTTTTTCTGCTTCTGCTTAATTGTGTGGGCTGTATGATGAGGCTTTCAGTACCATGTAACTTTCCCCTTTTTGTACAAGTAGAATTCACAACAGCAGTGGCCAAGATGTCTATGTACCACACTTTGTTGTGTGTCTCGTGCCTATCCTCTACATATTAAATCTTTTAGTGCATGGATTGAAGCTACTGGACAGAGAATGTTGGGAAATGAAGAAAAATATTCCATTGATATATCAATACGTTCAGTCAGGTCCAAGTGGAAAAGTTAAGCATTTTAAATTCCACAATCCGAATTCAATTTGCCATTTTGGTTGTTAGATTGGGTGTTGCACTGAATTTAAAGTATTCATTATACTAAATTGAGATGGGTTGCAACTTCATTAAATACTCAGTCCCTGCAGCACCTATAGTTTGAAGTGGCAGTTTGAGTATTTTCATTTAGTGCCACACTGAGCTTATGCCATCAAGGTTACATAATCTGACTGCTGAGTCCCATCAATGCTCAAGTTTGAGTTTTTTGAAATAAATGTCTTCTTGCAGGTTTGATTTTTTTTTTAAATCGTGTATTCCACAAATTATTTTAAATGTATCTAGTAGCTTTGCCTTTGGATTTGAGGACTTCATCCTCACTGGTATGCCAGTGATACTAGACTGATGTTTTGTTTTCAGTATGATCAAATACTTTTAATTAAATTTTAAATATTTAAAGTATTTTTGGGGAAAATAACCATCTAAGCTTATGTAGCACCTAACTTTGTATTTGAAACCCACCTGCCAGTGAAAGGGAGTGTACACTAATTATATGTTTCATTTTTGATTTTTGATTTTAGATATTAAAATATACCTAACTGAGAGGAAGGAAGAGGCGCACAAGTTGGACTTGTACTCATTCTTAATTATAATCTTCAGTCTTCAATAAAAAAAATCCCAGTCATTTGGACAAAAGTGAATCATTTTTACCATCAAAACCATTTTAGACAGTGAAAGAGATGAGCATTTCTCTTGATTCAAACACAGTTGTCTTAAGCTGATTTGTAAAGCTAGCATGCTTCTTTGGAATGCAAGTTAAGTGCAAAAGAGGCAGTAAACAGAAGGTGTCATTTAGTTGACACTTGTTCTATGGTATTGAGAGACTGGGGATGGGGGGATATGGTTTTTATTTGGGTTTCAGAAGAAATAGTAAAAATGAGGTGATGAAGAAAGATTATCTTTGGAGGACTTGATTAGCAAAGCAGAGGTGGAATTAGTACTAATTACCACATTCTCTGCAAAATCCCACTTAAGATTTCTCCAGTGCTAACAATGGTTCCATTACCATATCACCAACCAGTTTATTCCTGATGGAGGCAAAATAAAAGGCATATGAGAGGGAGAAGAAAGAGTAAAAGTTCGGACCATTTTCTTGCCTGCATTGCTGAGGAAGGGATGTGAGGGTATGAAGTGTTGTCCTATAGATGAAGGGTAGTTTTTCAATATGAAGTAGAAGACTACATTTATTTCTGTGCTGTTTTTCCACACTGTAAACATTTGCATCTTTTGCCTCACTGGCAGCCACACTGATTTGATTTCACCTGAGTGAATTCAATTTTTGGTATCAAAAATGTCTTTGATACAGTAAATGAAACATTCCATGGTCTACATTTTCATTCTCTTTTATACTTGTTAAGTGCAGTCAAAATATTAATCTTTCAGTTTTGAATTTCCGTGGATTTAGTTGGGATGTGTTTTGGTACCCTGATCCTTGTCATTTTTTCCAAAAAGCTGAGACAGCAATATTATGAATTTACATCGCTTTTCAGTTTGAATCTGTTGTGTTGTTGTGGTGGCACTTCTTTCAAATGTTATGAACCTTTTTTCAAATAGATGTACTAGATCTAATCTCAGTGGCAATCCTGTAACATGGTTTAAATGTTCACAAATTACATTTTTGACTTTTTCATTTCTACATTTCTACCTCTACCTTCTTAAATTTCTGTCTTGCATGATTCTGTAACTCATAACGTGCAGAGATTAGGTTCCTGTATTGATGTGCATCATTCATCTTTATGCCAACTAGCACGAAAATGACCTGCCTTTCAGAAGCATTGTGTGCATGTCACTAATTTTCATTTTAGCATCATGGATTGAACAAATACTTTTGAACGGGGTAGTTCAGAAAATATTTTGTGAAGGTGGTTAACACAACTCAAAGGATGAAATTTAATTCACGAATACATGTATCATGTGGATTTTCGAAATGGAAAAACAAGAAGCCCAACATGAGAATAGCTACAGTAATGCTGAATAATGGCTTCTGGATTGTACGTGATGCTCCACTGATAAATTACTGGATTTCAGTGTAGGTTGTGTAAGCAACTCTGTGCTATTCCTGTTACCTAAAAAAAAAGGCAATATTGAACAATGTTGTTCGATGTGAGTGCAGGCTGTCTGCCAACTCTTTTATGGATGCTGTTAGATGAGGATTTGAACTTTCATACTCATTCTATTGATTTTTAACAAAAAAAAATGAATGAGCTAGTGAATTTCCCCCTTATTTCTCATGCCAGTATTGGACTGGGGTGGACAAAGTCAAAAATCTCTCAACACAGGGTTATAGTCCAATAGGTTTATTTGAAACCACAAGCTTTTGGAGCCTCTGTTCCTTCCTCAGGCAGCTGCGGTTTTAATTAAACATGTTGGACTATAACCTGGTGTTGTGATTTTTGTCCGTATTTCTCATCAGTTGTGTGAAAAACTGTAGGCTTTCATTTGACCATATTTTGTTGAGTCTTCTCTTTCCCTCTTGTGTTGCTGGTATGGAAATAATTAGTATTCACACACAAGTTCTTGATGACTCCACAACTGCCTGCTTGTTACCATAAAGATGAATAATACATAGCTTGGCCTTATCTCTACTGCTAATCCACTTATTGTCATAGTGCTCCTTTGAAGAAAACCATTTTAAATGAGATGGAAGAGGGAGGATTTGCATGGTCGATTGCTACTGAGAAGTTTTTGAAATTGATAAGTCTTTCTTGTGAATCAATTAAACATTACAAATATTTATTTTCAGCATCCACAGTGTTTTGCTAGTGAATTTGACTTTGTGGCTTTATGTGTTTAATATTTTTTGATTCACAGGTAATAAAAGAAAGTGGCCCACCACATATGAAAAGCTTTGTTACTAAAGTAATGGTTGGAGAATTTTCAGCTGAAGGAGAGGGGAAGAGCAAGAAAATTTCAAAGAAAGCTGCTGCAATAGCTGTTTTGGAGGAACTGAAAAAACTTCCACAGCTTCCAACAGTAGAAAAAGTGAAACCACGCATAAAAAAGAAAACCAAATCAATAGTGAAGGTGTGTAGATCTTTTTATCTTAATAAAAAAAAAGTTATTTCTTTTTGCGGGGGGTAGTGGTATTAGTGGAAAAGATCTTGCTGAATGGAGGTTCATTTCACAGATATTGCTGAACCTGGTTTTTAGCTTTACTTTTCAAGATTCCATTAATTTGGTAACTCTTCTAAATGGAAAATGGTTATGTTCCACCATAGTTTTGAAGTTGTAAAGCAGTCTGAAGTTTGTGTTCGACATTGGAAGGGATGGTTCATAGTCAAAAAGAAGTCTCATCAAACTGGTGCTACTGAAACAGCAGGAAGTTCACTAACTGCCACCAATACAATCTTTTCATTCATATTTTGTTGCTTGTTATGTGCTGCCATATAGTACCTGTGCATTTTATTTGGGGAATCTATATTTTATGGATACAGAGTAGGAAGGATAAAGTTGAGACAAGTTCAGCTTTAATATGGGTGAATCTACCTTCTAATAAGTCCATGTATGAAGTTCTGGTGAAGTACAAATTATTTTTTCAAGGTTTTAACTCGTTTTTTGGATGGTACTGTCTTGTATTTTCTCATTGCATAGTTATCCTAAAGAAACTATGCAAGTTGTTATTCAGTGACATAAAATGTTTAGGAAAGGGATTTCCAAAAGTCTAATTCAAACTTGTACAATTATAAATGGTTATCAGCTATCAGAAGTTAAATATTTTAGAAGTGGTGCTCCATTAATCAGCATTTGTTTTTAGGACTATTTTGATTCTTATATAGAACCTTTTAACATTTGGGAAACATAAACCATTTCAGTGTCATCAAACAAAAATTTGATATGGGATCACCCTCTGCCATTCAGTAAGATTATAGCTGAACTTGCACGTCAACTCCACTTTCCTATCCTGTCTCCATAATTACATTTCCCAAAGAGGAGGTAAGTTAAACAATTAGGTATGAAGGAGTATGTTAACTGAGGGGAGTTTGAGAACAGTGAGCCTTAAGGTGACAATTCTCGAATTTTGAGCTAAAACATGAAATATGGGTGCCAATGGTTAGAGCATTTTTAACATTGAAAGTGTATAAGAGGCTTGAATTAGAAAGCAATAGCACTATCCAGGGATAGAATGGAGGAGGTTGGTCTTGGAGAGGGGCTGTGAAGAAATTTGAAAGCAAGGTTGAGACTTCAAAACTGATTCCTAATCTGGTAATATCTTAAATCAGCAAAAGCGAGAGCAGATATGTTAATGGAATAGTGCAGTTTAGAATTTGGGCAACACAGTTTCTTTTTCTTTTTGATGAGTTAAGTTTAAAGAGGATGAAAGATGAAGGCCAGACAAGAGAGAATTGAATTTATAGAAGTTAGAATAACTTAAGGCATTGACAAGATTTCCAAAGCAGCTGATTTGAAAGAGACACGAGTAGCATGGTGTATTGTAAGTAGTCATGGTGATGGAATGGACATTTGATTGGAAACTAATTTCAGGGTCACATAAAATGCCAAAGTTGTGAATGCTGTTATTCACCCTCAAGGATATGACAAATGAGATGGGTAGGATTAGTATTTATGGCACAGAATTTATGATTGGGTCTTAAAATAGTATTTTGGTGCTTCCAGTATTTCAATACTTCCAGTATTTCAATGGAAGAAATTGCTGTTCATTCAGGACTGGAGAATGGATAAGCAGCATAAGGAGTTGACAGCATTTGATGGGTCAAAAGCTTGATGGTGAGGTAGCGCTGAACTAGTATACATGTGAAACCTGATGAGTTTGTGTGGATGATGTTGCTGAAGGTCAATTTATGGATGAGAAATGAGTGCAGCATGCATAACACCTCATGATCTCCAAAAGTATCATTGTGGGAACATAAGGAAAAGAGGCTGTTACAAGTAATTTTCTTGCTGTGTCTGACTGGACAAACATGAAGTAGGAAGGACTATCCTACCAAAACAAAACAAAGAACTGCAGATGCTGTAAGTCAGAAACAAAAATAGATATTGCTGGAAAAACTTTCTCTCCACAGATGCTGCCAGACCTGTTGGGTTGTGTTCAGCAATTGCTATTTTTGTTTCTGACAGTCCCACTAAGCTGGGTGCATGTGGAGAAATGTTGGATGCTAATGTGTTCAACTGTATTTAAGTAAAGACTGCTGGATGTCAAAGGATGAGGGATGGTTTCCCACAGTCTCAGAGGTTATCATTTATGATTTTGATTTGGGTCATTCTAGTGCAGTATCAGGGTGGATGCCTGATGGGAGAGAGGACATATCTTTAAGGTGAGGGAGTAAGTTGTAAGGAGATGAGAGGCAAATTTTTGTTTCTCACAGAAGGTGGTAAGTGCCTGGAATATGCTGCCAGCGGTGGTGGTGGAGGCAGATACAATAGTCATGTTTAAGAGGCAATTTGACAAATATGTGAATAGGCAAGGAATAAATGTCAGAATAGTTTGAAAATGCAGATCATGCAGATTTATTATCCCCAAGGAACATGAAAGGTCTTAGCTGCACATTGGGCACCCTTGCATTTTTGAGGTTGTTTGCTTTTGTCTATGACAGCATTTTTGAATTTTAAAAGCTTACTTTTAAGAGCAGATTAGCTGGTTCTTCCAACAGATGTAAGACTAAAGCCTGATGTGTTCTCTGGAGTTTCTAGTCTGAACCACCTCCATTTTATAAAAATCTCTTTTTATGGAACTAATCCAAATTTCGATGTATTTCATTTACTTTCAAGTTGTCTATTTTATTTTTCATAGATGGATTTGCATTAATTCTTTAATCAATTTTTTTGCACATAGCTTGAAACACTCTTTGTAGATCCATAAAGTTTGTGAGAAAGCTGAAATTAAACACCATGCACGCAGTGGCAAGAGGTTTTCTCAATGTGCCTATAAATTTACAGATTTTAGAATTTATAAACCCTTGGGATTGATGACTTTTTAAAAAAAATCTTGCACTACATTTTTCCCAAACCAATGTAAGCTGGGTTCATACAGACAGAATATCATACCAAGCATTTTTCGCTTCCCTTCCTCCATTGTCCCATCATGGCAGAGAAACAGTTGAGTGGTGATTACTGGCAGCATGCTGGGAAACATTATAAAACTGTGGCAAGGTGCAATTTAATGTCATATGTAGGCTTGAACTATGCTAATTATATTGCATGGACACTACCCATATGAAAGAAAACTAACGTCATATTGCGCTATATATTTTGCAGAGTTATAATCTATGGACAGGAAACGTTAGAGACCTTCTGTTTCATGATAAGCAAGCAATGTTTTTGAAACATGTGACCCAGCAAAGCATTGGTATCTTGGTAAATTGTCATATACAATGGCTAAGATGAAGCCTCTGTCTTCGAGGCATGAAGATGAGTGAAATTTCCTTTGGTTTGGAGGTGCTGAGCTAGCTAACTACAGGCAGTGTTCACATCTGTGCTTGTAATGGAAAGGAATATTGGTCTGATTTTGTGTGTCTGTCTGTTGCTAATTGGTCCTTTTAGAACTATATAACTGTGTCTCTAACATTTTGAGGAGAAAATTGAGCTGATGTTTAATATTTAGTTGGAAATACAGATTCCTATGTGGTGACCAGCAGTGTGCCACAATGATTGGTGCTGAGTCCACTGCTTTTCATCATTTATATAAATCATTTGGATGTGAACAGAGTAGGTATGACTCGTAAGTTTGCAGTTGACACCAAAATCTGAGGTGCAGTGGACAGCAAAGAAGGTTGCCTCTGAGTACAACCGGGATCTTGAGCAGTGGGCCATTGGACTGATGTATAGCAGGTGGAGTTTAATTTAGATAAATATGAGTTGCTGCATTTTGGACAGGCAAGTCCGGGCAGGACTTTCCACTTAATGGTAGAGTCCTGGGGAGTGTTGCTGAACAAAGAGACCTTGGAATGCAGATTCATAATTCCTTGAAAGTGGAGTTGCAGGTATACAGGATAGTGAACAAGGCATTTGGTATGCTTTCCTTTATTGGTCAGAGCATTGAGTATAGCAGTGGGGTGGTCATGTTGTGGCTATACAGGACATTGGTTAGGCCACTATTGGAATATTGCAGGATGCAGTAGATGATGTGGGTGGAGGTGCAGGTGAATCTGTACATTGGTTAGGCCACTATTGGAATATTGCATGCTATTCTGGTCTCCCTGCTTTGGGAAGGATATTGTGAAACTTGAAAGGGTTCAAAAAAGACTTACAAGGATATTGCCAGCGTTGGAGGTTTTGAGCTATAGAGAGGCTGAATAGGCTGGGGCTATTTTCCCTGGAGCATTAGAGGCTGAGGGGTAACCTTTTCAAGGTTTATAAAATCATAAGGGGCATGGTTGGGTAAATCAACAAGATCTTTTCCCTGGGGTGGGGGAGTAGAGAACTAGAGGGCATAGGTTTATGGTGAGGAGGGTAAGATTTGAAAAGGACCTAACGGGTAACTTTTTCACGCAGAGGGTGGTGCATATATGGAATGAGCTGCCCAAGGAAGTGATGGAGGCTGGTACAATTGCAACATTTAAAAGGTATCTGGATGGGTATGTGAATAGGAAGCATTTGGAGGATATAGGCCAAATACTGGCAAATTGGACTAGGATATCTGGTCTGCATAGATGAGTTGGACCGAAGGGACTATTTCTGTCCTGTACATCTGTGACTCTAATACCTGGGATTTGGGCAAAGTGCTATGTGCATGAAATATTAAACATGAGGATTTTAAGAGTCAGGTTTAAATAAATCACCTTATCAATTTTCTGTATCTGGTCAAATGTCAAGGTAATGTAATCTAAAACTTTTTAAGTATTTGGTATATTTCATGCTCCTTCCATAGACTGTTGTACTCTAGTTCATCTAATCTAGTGGAGTGACATCAAGATTTCACCAAAGATTTTAAGCAAATGTGATTGCACCACCACATTCTAGCCTGGCCATTGTTTGACAAAGATGCTGCTGTGACATCAACAGTCTATGAATAGATTTTGTTCTATGAAATACTTGTTCTGCTTATCCTCATCTCCACTTCCCATTGCATTGCTAATTTTATAGTTTATTCTTTTCTCTGAATAAATGGTGAGCACACAGTGATTGCATTTGAAATCTGTAGGACTTTTTTAATCTCAAGTTTGAGTATATTTTTTTTGTTCACCACCCAAGTTAATTAACCTGGTTATGTCCACTATCTCCACTTCTCGTATACCTAGATAGTAACTTATGTTAAAAGTTTAGGTGCAAGTCTGTCCTCTGGGCTTAATTCAATTTTTCTCTCAAAAATGTTTTTCTTTTTGGGCAGAAAATTTCAAATATCTTTTAATTAACCTTCGTGCTGGGGACTATCTAATTTTAGCATCAATTGCATACATGCCAGGTGCAGCAATGTACTTTACCCCATATGTAGGTTTCTTTGGCAATGTGAGACTTCCTCGATTTCTAAAAATTGAAGTATAGAAACCATTTTGTGAAATGGATTCTCACCCATCTCTAATATTTGAGGTGGCTTCAACTTAATGATTCTGTAGCTACAAAAAGAACACTTTTTTTTTCCCGGAGTTTAATTTGTATTCAGCTTGTATAACACACTAACCAGCTAGTGCATTAAACTTTATCCTTGTAATTTCTTCATGAATATCTTGTCTATGGTTAGCTGAATCTGAATTGGCATCTTCTGCATTTTAGACTGTTGGTACACATTTTTGCTTGTTTAACAAATGGCCAGTCTTGGACTTTTATCATTAATGTAGTTTATTAAATTGAGTTAGGTTTATTGATTGGGAACAAAAAGCATTCTTGTAAATGCTTGATTATTCCTTTGTAGATATTTGGAAGACAGCACAACATCTGATATGCATGATGAACTCTCGATTCAGTAAGCCAATAGGGAAGTTTTCCAGTTTCCTATAGGGACAGAAATTCTTGGACCCGATATTCCAGACAACATTTTCTCGGTTTCTAGCATCCAATAGTAAAATGATTATTGGCAGAGTTCTGGAAAAAGGCCCTTTTGGCCTTCAGGAAAATGGGGAATAAAACGAGCTTTGAGGAAAAAAAACAAAGCCACTTTTAACGTTAAGGAAATCTGCAAGATTCAGCACTAATTTTTTAACTTTGGGTCACTTCTGTGCCTGAACCAAAACAGAATCTGGCTTTTCAAATTTGGCTGCAAAAATTAAACTTAAGTCATCTTCTCACCCGGTGATTTAATTTGAATAGTGCTGAAATGCTGAGCTTGCATCTTTTTTTATTTTTAAGCTACAGACAAGTCCAGAGTATGGGCAAGGAATGAATCCCATCAGCCGTCTAGCTCAAATTCAGCAAGCAAAAAAAGAAAAGGAGCCTGAATATACATTAATGGTAGAACGAGGCCTTCCTCGCCTCAGAGAGTTTGTTATGCGGGTGAGAACTGTTACATAATTTATTTGATTATCTACAGACTCTGAAATATACAATTCCAAATAACCTAAACTGTATTCCATTATCTAGGTTAAAGTTGGTGGTCAAGTAGGAGAGGGAATGGGCCCAAATAAGAAAGTTGCCAAGCGAAACGCAGCTGAGAAAATGCTGGAACTTTTAGGTTTCAAAGTTCCTCAGCCTCAGCCACCTAAACCAGCTTTGAAAACTGAAGAAAAGGTAACTTTTTTTTTCATCGTCCCAATTAAAGTCGGCTTGCTTTTAAGTTCCAAGGTTGATTCTGAAAAAATTGTAATTTTCTTTTCAGCCAACTGTGAAAGAACCTGTGAAAGGGCGTAAAGTGACGTTTTTCGAGCCTGGTTCCTCCATAGAAGATACAGCAACAGGTATGTTCCATATAATCAGGCACTGTACCTGAAGTAGGGCAAGTGGAGAAAGAGTTGAAAAATGTGGTGCTAGAAAAACACAGGAGGCCCAGCAGCATCCGAGGAGCAGGAGAATCAACGTTTCGGGCATAAGCCCTTAAGGAATGAGGCTGGTGTGCCAAGCGGGCTGAGATAAAAGGTAGGGAGGAGGGAATTTGGAGGAAGGGCGCTGGGAATACGATAGGTGGAAGGAGATGAGGGTGATAGGCCGGAGAGGGGGTGGGGGCGGAGAGGTAGGAAAGACGATTGCAGGTCAAGAGGGCGGTGCTGAATCCGAGGGTTGGGATTGAAATAAGGGTGGGGGAGGGGAAATGAGGAAGCAAAAGAGAAGATATTAGAGAAAATAGGCTAAAAATAATGAGGATTTACTCGAAGATGTCATTAGCTTGGAACAGATGCAGAAATGGAATTTGAAGTTCTTCTATGCATAGAGATCTGGTTTCTTGTTAGATCGGGGAGATTAGATTAGGTTGATGGGAAAATTTTCTAGAAGTCTTTAAAATCCTGAAGAGTTTTGGTTGAGCAAAATATTGATAGTGTCAAAAGGACAGAATTAAGGTAATTTAAGAACTAGAGGTAAAATGAAGAAAATCTTAGAATGAATGACTAAGATAAGTGAAGAGTAAGATTAAGAAGTGGAATTGATAATCCCTTCAGAGGTGGCACAGTCGTGTTGAGGTGAATGGCCTCTTTCTGTGCTGTTATATGGGCTAAGCTCTCACTTTAATGCTACTCCTAAACTGTTAATCTGACATTGAATCTTACTGAAGTGAGGAATTGTTATTTTTGTTCCATTGTAAAATCTACCACTGAAGGTGACTCCACGTTACAGTATGAGGAAAATTTAATTATTTGCAACTCATTTTGATAGAGAAATTACAAACTTACTTTAAAAAAACACTCTGAACTAGTAATTTTAAGGGAAACTATGGCTAAATGTTGCATGAGACTCGAAGGATGCCATACCTCCTGCAGGGAAACAGTGACCAGTAGAATCCAAAAGGCTAGGGTGGAGAGATTACATTAGGTAACACTTAACCGCTTGGAAAACTTTCTTAAGGAAAGTAAAGCTTCTGAAAATGATCTTGGAAATATTTGCGATGATGATTTTAATTATGTAAATGTGGTAAACAGACAAACTTGCCTTGTCAAAAAAGGAATGTCCAACATTCCTAAGAGTAATCTGAAAAGGTGTGTGTCTATCTGAGCATTCCATAACCAGCCCTGCTTTGTGTTGTGTTTAGAAATAATTCTAAATTGTACTGTTTTTCAGTTAAAGATGGTAGCATGCGCTTGGAAGATGAATTTCGAATGCCTTATCCCAGCCACCAACAACTGCCTGCTGGAATCCTTCCTATGGTTCCTGAGGTAGCCCAGGCTGTTGGAGTCAATCAAGGGCATCATACCAAAGATTTCAACAGGCCTGCAGCAAATCCAGCTATGGCCACTTTCACTGCAATGATAGCAAGAGAACTCCTATATAGTGGGACATCTTTAACTGCAGAAACTATTTTGAAAAATAATCCTGCAGCTCGCAAGCCACAAAGCACCCTTACCAGACCTTCGGAGCAATTGGAATTTTTGGCTACTGTTCAAGCATTACAGGTATAATAAATTGTTTTTTCTTAATGGTCGAGGGATTTTCACGAAATACCTTTTAAAAACACTTCAGTCTTTGGACTTAAAATGGGCTGTGCATACAACAAGGCATTGCACTGTCTACTATAACATTAGCTTGTTTCTTTCACTATTATAAATTTATTAAGTACTGATGCATTCAATCTTTTGATGAATAGTATTGAATGTAGCTCAAGAACATAGGGAATCTGTAAAAGTCCTTTGTATTTGTGTTGTACTTGTTGGTAAATCTTAAGTGTAATTTGAAGCAAAGCTAACTTTGCAAGCACTGGATGGTATTGAGACTTGCTCGAAAATTCAAGCATCAGAAATAAAGCCATAATAAGTAACAAAAATAAAGTGTACGTGTTTCATCTGTACTTCTGGTGTGGAGGTGGGATATCAGATTTCTGAAGAATTGGAACCAATTCTGGATTAGATGGGACCAGTACAACCTGAGTGGGTTTTACCTGCTAGAGACTGGGACTGATCTTGGAGATTTTTGCTAGTACTGTTAGGTTGGGTTTAAACGAGCTTGTTGGTGGCATGGAATTTGCAGGGAAATTCATATTGGAAGGAAATGAAGTTGGAAAGATGCTAGCAAGACTAGAAGGGAGAAACAAAGCTGAGCAAAGTGTATACTTCAAATGTGGAATTATCAAAAAGACAAAGTTAAGGACATTCTTCATGAATATATGCAGCATTTGCAAAAAAAAAGTAGACAACTAATTGATATTATAGAAACATGACTAGAACTGAGGACTGAATAATAAGGCTTTTAATTGAGGAAGGATAGGCATGAAGGATGTGAGATGGAATTACACTCTGGGATGGGATCAGTATATTAGTAAGGGAGGATCTCCAGTTGGAAGAATTGTGAAATCCGTTTGGGTGGAACTAAAAGCATCACACTTTGAAGTTATGTACAGGCAACTAACTAGGAGTCGTGAGACATGTTAATCAGGAAATGAGGAAAGCTTATGCTACTGGCAATACAATAAGGGTTACTTCAGTCTGCACATAGACTAGGCTAACCAATTGGACTTTAGCTGTGGAGGACAAATTTCTGGTGTGTATGTGTGTTACAGATGATTTTTGTAGTGTGTGAATTATCAGCATGTTGAGACAAGCAATTTTACTTCAAATATTATGAAGGTTAGGATGAAAGGTCACTGGACTTGAAGTGTTACTCTTTTCTGTCCACAGATGTTGCCATCTGTGGACAGTTTCTTCAATCTAAATTATTACTTTGTATTTGTCAGCAATCTCCCAGAATTGGAGATTCAAGTGGTGAGGGAGAATGAAGAGTTGAAGGAAGATTTGTTTTGAAAATTAATAAATCCCCTAATGTTCTACATCCTAGTGTTGAAGGTGACTATAGAATGGATTGATGCATTGCTGATTATCTTTCAAAATTCAATAAATTCTGGAATGAATCTTTTCAATCTGCAGGAAGTAAGTGTCACTCCACGATGTAAGAAGGGAGTGAGAAAACCAGGAAGTACAGGCTTGATAGCCTGTCATCAGGTAGATGTTGAATCAGTCATGATTGTTTTGAATGACGAGGCAGGCTGTATAAGTTGAATAACCACTACCTGTTCCTTTGTTCCTTTTTTAAAATTCTGATCTTAAAAGGTCCTTACTTGTGCTGTGGTGCAATTTTCACAGGTTATAATAACTAGTATGCAATCCAAATAACCATTGTTAACATGCAAACATAGAATTTGAGCCAAGACCGGTCTTGGCTGTGACCTCTCCCTTGAATTGACTGAGCTGGGGAATATCTATCAAAGTGTTTCAATCTTATCTAGTGTAGTTAATTTTATGGCTAGAATAGTTTTTAAAATCCCACACCAGCCTCAATGTCATCTGATGTGATTTGAGTCTCTTCTGTTTGTAGCTATTTGGAAAACAGTGGCTAAGGAAAATATCAAACTTCATTTATTTTATTGTAGGAAGCCCTTTCTAAATTATAATATCTACCTTCAATGTCCTGGTAATTAAAAAATATTGAATCACTGTGTCGAAGTCAAATTTGAAGCAATGCAGTCATATACAATGCCAGTATTCTGTTTGGCACAACCCTTTGACAGTTAGTGCCTGACAATCACTTTTGATTAGTGATGTCATGTTATATCATCCCTTTTCAGGTTGAATATAAAGATTTTCCAAAAAACAATAAAAATGAGTATGTGTCGCTGATTAACTGTTCATCCCAACCTCCCCTGATTAGTCATGGAATTGGAAAAGATGTTGAATCCTGTCATGATATGGTAAGGATATTTTATGCTTTTCAAAACTTTAGAATAATAACTTCATGCTTATTCCTTTGGTATGTTGATATTGCAGCTAAATTAAAAGTTCTCTATAAATAGTCATACTTTTGTCCTAGGATCGTTATTTGGAAAATCTCTTATTTTAAAGATTGTATATGTCCCTATATCTTTTTTCAGGCTGCACTTAATATCTTAAAACTGTTGTCTGAGCTGGACCAACAAAATGTAGAAATACCAAGAACAGGAAATGGACCAATTGCTGTGTAAGTATTAGCTGGTGAACTCAAATCAAAAACAGGTAATGTGGCACAGTTGGTATCAAGATTAGTGTAGTGTTGGAAAAGCGCAGCAGATCAGGCAGCATCAAGGAGCAGCAAAATCGATGAAGATCCTAATGAAGGGCTTTTGCCCGAAATGTTGATTTCCCTGCTCCTCAGATGCTGCCTGACCTGCTGTACTTTTCCAGCATCACTCTACTCTTGATTCTAATCTGCAGTACCCACTTTTGCGTAATTGGTGTGTCTGTAACTAGGGATTACAATTTCAGCAAGAGCTAGAAGTGCGATGAGAAAATTCTTTCCTCAGCATTGAATAGTTGGAAACTGCTGCTAGGAAGAGTGGTCGAGGCAGATTCTGGAGGAAGTTTCAAAAGGTAGCTGAATGTATATTTAAAAGTGATGAATTTAAGAGTGCCACAGATGTATGCTGGAGACTGGGTAGCTCATTTGGAAACCGGTATGAAGGGTCAAGTGGCTGTCTCTATACTGTAAAATTCTTTGATAACCAGGAGCAAAAGTAGGCAGTTAGGGATTGAACTGAAACAAGAAGGAATGCCTTTTTTTTAATTTTGAGCACATAAATTTTGGAGAAATGAATAATATTTCGTGTGGTAGAAATCAGTATTAATAAATAAGGGAATCTGTGCTTGGTCATGAATCTGATGTTCTTTGGAAACTTAAGAATTGTACTTTTGGAATTGACATACTATTATGTAAGAAGGAATGGATAATAAACAGGTAATGTGGGCTTGGAACAGTGTTTTTAGTGGAGTCAACTCCCCAAGGGCAGGAATGTAGGAAAAATTCTTTTGGGCTTTATAAACTTGCGATTGGTAGAAAGTGGTTGTCCAGCTGTTTAAATCTGTCAATAGCCAAATCAAAAGGAACGTTCCCTAACACAGGTTATGGTCCAGGACAGAATCTGGTTTGAGACAGGTGTGGGGGGCGGGGGGGAGAAAGACCAATGCAGAAGTGATAAACCTTCTCATAGAGTCTAGAGTATGTTCTTGCTCCTGCCTACAAAGAAACAAGTTTTTTTTTGTAAAATTGAACAGTTACCTTGCTGGCCTGCTTCTTTCCCTAACATTGTCAATAACTGAAGATCAGTTTTCCAACTGGGACCTGAAGCATCATCTACTTCTGAATTTCAACAATTTGATGTGAAGGCCAACATTTCGTCTGCCTTTTTGATTTGTGCTAAATGATCACCTGTACTGAAATTTTAGATTGTTTTATGAACAAATTGTAATAAGCATTTGCAGCTTTGTATAATCTATAATTTACTGTATTTGTTTTTATAGCTAACAAACATTCTTGTTTTGCAGAATTACTAAATTTCAAACCAACTGATTTCTCCTTTACAGATGTGTGAAACAAGAGATTGATGGTGATTCTCATATCAAACCGGCTAACTCAAACACTTTAGGACAAACACTGGAGGTCACTGACTGAAAGCCTTTTATTGACCCAAAGCTCCAAGCACCAGAGAAAATCGGATGCTTCCTGTTCTGTGACTTGTAACTTATGTTTTGGAGAACTACAGTTTGAATTTTGCTGTAGTATCTAAATCATTAAGTTGCTTAACTTTTTAAAATAGTAATGCATTTCAACATTAATTCATTTTTTTGATGAAGGAAATTTGTTCCTAATGTTTCATTGGAACCCTGTTAACACCAATATCCAGCAGCAAAAAGTTAGAATTTCTGTTGATGACTCTCCAATAGTACATTACATGATGATTGAAAAATTGCTTAACAAAATCAGGGTCATATCCAATGTATGTAGTTCGTGATTTGGTACCTGTTTGAATTGGCCGTTAACAACATAAACCATCTTGGTTTAAACAAAACTTGGTGCTAGTTTAAAAAGTAGCGTGCCTGCATTTTCATAATTATATATCCAAAAGAAGCAAGTTGAAACTCTAAATTAAATTCAGTTTGAATAAGTTATAAAGACTGCCTCTTCTTTCATCCTTGAAAGATGGTATCTAGTCGAATGTTTGGTCTTCTAGGTTAAGTTTGTACTTTTAATCTTTTTTAATTTGGTAATTCTGAAGGACTTTGCTTTTTGTTTTTATATTAAACTTTGTTTATATTAAAAGTAATTTTCAACAGTGTACAAGAATTACATTGTTGGATATGATCTGTTACCTAGCTTATACCAGAAATTGCAGATTACTGTAAATCTTGGTGTAGGGTAAAATGTAAGATGTTGTGTTGTACTTTATTAATGCTTTGATGTAATGTTCCATGTGATGTACACAAAGTGTGTACAGTAAACATTTTGCTTATTGTCCAAGTAAAGCACGAATCCCTTGCCAAGTCAAAACTGTTACTTTACTTTTGGACTTTTTTTTTTCCTTCCCATGTACTGTACCTATGGAATGGAGAAGTAAAAATTGGTGTTTGTGCAAAAGTACTGGTGGCTTTTTTTGGCATAACACATTATCAGTGCGAAGCTGAGTTAAAGGAGTTGCCAGCCACCGTTAAATTGTTAACATTTATTGTCTCAACTGCCTCAACAATTTTGAAAAGATTGTGTTTTGTAGAAAAGATCTTGGTGATTCTAATTTGTCTCAGAATCCTTTTTTTTGGGATCTAGCTTTCAGACAGCTAGACTTTCTGGATCACAATTCTCTTTACTAATTTAGAAGGAAAAAGCTTGTAAAAATGGAAACCAGCCAGCAGATTAACTTAAAGCCTTTTGACTATGTGAAGCATTTAACTCCTTTAAGTCATGCTGCACAACCTTTTCTCCATTGTGTGTGGTAGAACAGTTAACCTTTTAAATTTAAAGGATTTTTTTAACAAACCAGCATCAGTCGAACAAGAACACTGTACTCCAGAGTTTTACATAGATGACTTTGGGTATCTACAGTTGATCGACTTTTAAAATGGCTCAGATTTGAAGCTCTGAAAAATTATTCAAATACGAACTATGGAGCTTTACAATATTAAAAATTCTTTTGAGTAAAAATTAAATTGTTTAAAATGTTTTAATTCAAATATTGGTATGAAGTGTAAAGCATTCCAGAGTTTGACACCAAATGGAGTTAACTTAAGTGCTGACCAATCTTGATTGAAATTGTGATCCTATGAAGTGTTTTTATGAAACTAATAACAATTTGGCTCGGAATGGAATAATAGAGAGAGACTTTCTGAAAATTGCATTTGGATTTCCTTCCCTGCCAATAGGGTGGTGCTATTGAACTTTGAATTGGAGCTTGTTTAACATTTATTTTGTTCTGGAATTTCTTGTAGTTGTGTTCACTTACCATTAATTTGACTGACTTGAGATGCAAAGTCCATTCTACTTTCAAGAACAAATTTAGTAGTATGAGCAATTAGCATCTGCAAATCGTATGAAAGGAAATTTGTTATTTTGGATATATAGTTATGTTACTTTAAGACTAAATAGACATAAAACAATACAAAGCTGACCTAAACACTCAGTGTAGTTCTTTTTTATTTATTCATTCATGTGATGTGGGCATCGCTGGCTAGGACAGCATATATTGCCCATTACTAATTATCCAGAGGGCAATTAAGATTAACCACATTGTCATGGGTCTGGAGTCATATTTATGCCAGACCAGGTAAGGGAGGTAGATTTCCTTCCTGAATTAATGACATTAATGAGCTGGATAGCTTTTTTTTAAAATGATCATTGACAGTGACCTTAGGGGCAGATTTTTATTGAATTAAATTTCATTATCTTCCATGATTCACAGTCTTCCCACAGTACACTCACCTTTGGAGTTCTAGGTTACTAATCCAATGATGACATCACCACTGCTTCATCTTTTCTTTTATTTTAAGACCTTGAATTTTAACACCCAATAAAGAGTCATTCTGTCAGCAGAAATACAAATGCAAATTCAGGTCTGGTAGCATCTGTGGAGAGAAAGAGAGCTCGTGTCTCGAGTCCAATATGACTGTTCTTCTGAAGAAGAAGGGTCAGACTTGACGGGAAATGTTAACTCTGTTTCTCCCTCTACAAATACTTCCAGACTTGCTGAGTTTCTACAGCACTTTTTTTTTAAAATTTGATTTCCAGCACCTGCAGTAATTTATTTTGTCAGTTAGTCAGCAGAACTTTGTGTGGATTGTAAGATTTGAATTTCAGCATAGTAAACCCCTTCTAAAGTTATGAGCAAGGTTTCAAAACAAGTGGAGCAAAAATATTGCAATTTGAGACATGCATTTATCATGTTCCTTAAATACTTCCAGTTCTTCACATACAATTGCTTTTGAAATCACGGTTATGTAGCCAAATATAGAAGACATCTATGCGCATCAGTCTCTGAAACCACAACATGTAACCAGTAACTGTATTTTCATGAAAATAGAGAGGTTTAATATCTCAACCAAAGGATAGCATCTCTGCTGCAGATAAAATGTTCTAGATTTTTTCCAATGTAGTAAAAGATTCACCTTTGTATCCCAGTGAACAGCATTTATTGGATGATTGCTATCTTTAAGAAAAAGAAAATAAATATAAATATTATCAAGACTGACTGTTCGATAGATGCCAGTATATAGGCCAGTGCATTTCTGCTACAAACAACTGCTTTAAGGCCATTGATGCATATCTGTTTAAGAAAAAAAATCTTGGCTCAAGCCAATAAATGATTCAAGAGCTATGGTATGACACTTGAAACCCTTCTGAATGACAACATTACCTGATTTAGGAAGTAATATGATTTCCGAAAACACCATCTCATATGCTTATTAGAAATTTATCTAGTTTAAGGAGCCTACTGAACTACTGAATTACAACACAAATCTGTAGCTTCCTAATACTTGTTAATGGTGCTGATTCTTGTTTTTCTGTCGTATTTGCACTTTTAGCTAGTTAGATTTTGAACTAGGAAGGCTGCTGCTCAGTTGTTATTTTTGGTAAAATATTTGTTTGGCAATAAGAGGAAAGCAGTTGCATTTCCTTCATTTCAGAGGGAGTTATTTAATCCATTTCTTTCTAGTTTTAAACATACTGAAATGATTTACTTAAACATGAATCTTGTCAGAATGTCAAATAAATTAGATCTAAATAGCTGCCTGGTGAATTTGAGATTAACCTTGATTTTGAAATCACTTACGTTAGGAAGGAGAGTAATTTGATTTAATTTCCAAAAGTTAATCTACAACCAAGATCTCCTTGCCTCTGAATTCTGATGGTAAATGTTCACAGTCTGCTGTGCTCTAAGTAATGGGACATGCTGTTATTGAATTTTTTTGATATTCTAACCCTGAAAGACTGGTGTTTCTAAGCTGTTTGGATTTCTGGCTGTTTGGTTTTCCTTTTTCTTCTAAGTTTTTAAACTCTCCTTTTTCTACCTGAATATTGAAGTTAGAACATGGAAGTAATGTTTTCCCATATCTTACTGACCATTTCTGTTCAATCTGCTTATTCTTTGACCAGAGTTAGACAGAGATGATGTTTGCAAATATTCCTGTTGAAATGCCTTAACAATCTTCAATGGTATTGAAAATGCATGACATAAAAAATGAAATTTGTTTCCATTAAAAACTTTTTTAAACTAATTCCTCCCACATTTTTGTAGCAACTAAATATAGTTTCATTGCCAATTAATGAAAAGCTGAACAAAAGTAATTTTTCTTGAATGTTTCTTTAAATATTTAGATTTCATAAAAGTAATTGTTTCTAATCAAAGTTTACAATGGCCCACCATGAGTGGCATGTAATTACTTTAGTGAATTTTTGCATTGACCCTCTGTCCTGTTTAGCACCCAACTGTTACAAATATCTCTGGCCACCATTTTAAAAAAAAATGTTTTTCATGTTTAGTTTATGTAATGCAGGCCACTTTAATTGCCCTTCACCATTTTCTCTGAGAAGGTTCTGGTTGAGACATTTTTGAACTGTTGATGCTAGGTGTGAAACTCTGGAACATTTGACCCTGTGGCAACAACAGTTGTGATCATTGTCCAATTCAGGAGTATGAGGTAAAACTAATTTCAACATTTCCTCTCTTGTTTTTTAAGCCTGATCATATTGGACTCATTCTGCTATAGTGCACATTGTGGATTGGATGCATTGTGCAATGTATCGGGTACACCATAGGGAGTGAATGTTGATGCCAGTGGCTTGAGTTTTTGATAACACTTCTGATTTGAGCTTTGTAAAGAATGGAGATTTTGAGGAGTCAAAGTGTCGATCAAGAACACCTTTTGATCAATGGGGATTGCTAAATTATTACAACCTGTGACCCTATAGGGATGCTGTTGAAGACCAAGAGAAGATGGTCTGGCTTTTTTCCACTACCTTCAGTTTATTTGATGTAAATCTTAATAGCTGCTTTTCAGCCAAGTCTAAAGCTTATCCAAACAATACTGTTGGGTGGTAGAGTTTTATTTTTACATAATACTCATCAACTTTACTCCAACAAGGAAGCCCATTTCTGACCTTGTCAAGCAGCAAAACCTTTTTTAAAGGCACATAAGACAGTTCCGCTAGTCGTCATCCTTATTCCTGGTTTCCAATGATTTGACTTTTGATCTCATCATTTAATCAAGTAGATTACTATTTTGTCTTGGGAGTTGGGGGGGAAGAGAGAGAAGAGTCAAAGCTTCTGCCTTAGTTGCACTTTGATAGCAGGTGTTAATATTGCAAAGTTTAACACTAGCTCTATTGTTTCTTTGTTATCTCATTTGAAATTATTCAGGTTTGCTTCTGTACTTGCCACTGAATCAAGTTTAATGTCTGGGTTTAAAAGCTGAGGAATGCTCCAGGCTTTGAGGTCTCAAACTGTGATGATGCAGAGGTACCAGCATTGGGCTGGGGTAGACAAAGTTTTAAAAATTCAAAATCGATTCAGTTTTACTATCCTGGGGTATAGTTTAAACTGGTTAAATTCAAATTGTTGTCAAAACAGCAACCAAAACTCTGGTATCCATTTCACAACCAAATCTTAGATATTTTCTGGGACTGTCATCTATACAGTTGGTTGTAGTCTTAGTTCAGAACAGCATTCACCCAAAGGTACAATACACTCCTTCAACTACATAACAGCTGTTGTGATTTTTAACAAATTATGTTAGACATTTCTGCTTTTGGTCAATTCTGTCAAGGTGCATGTGGAAAGGGTGTAGGTAAATTGTACAGATGGGGGATTGAATGGGGATGTCCAATGAGGGTCCCCCTTCATGTGTTGGAACACTTGAGGTGGAAGAGGAAAAGGCTTTCAATGTTTTTAAGGTATAAGTTGGCAGTTCACCCTATAAGGCATGTAAGATCATCATGGGCAGTAATGTGGAATAATTAGATCAGCCTATGCTCTTATTGCATGGTAACCATTTTTGGAGGAGCTGAATGGTCTGTTCTAATTTGTCAAAGCTTCTACCTAGGAGGCAAGCTGGCCAAGAAAGAAAACATCCTGTCACAGCAAGCATTGCATAGTTAGCCTGTCAATCGAGATGGCCTTCAAACCATTTATTGATTTGGATCCTGATCCTCGCTTGAACTCCCCCAGGTGATGGGTAACTCAATTACTGATTGCATATTTTAGTGAAATTCTTAAAAAGGCAATTTGTTTGAAGTCCAGCACCTGGATTAAATGAACGATTCCAGTTTTGTGGAAACATTTTAATATTTCCCTGCTTGGGAATGCTTTGGTGTTTAGGGCGACCCTTTCTGAATGGTGATAGAAGACAAAAAGAACTGCTGAATCCTGACCTTTGAAACAAAATCCTACCAGTTAATGTTTCGAATGATCCTCTGCTTTCTCTCCACAGAAGCTGAGACCTAAGAATTTCTTCAGCAATTTCTGTTCTTGTGTCCAACTGCATTGTGCGCTGCTTATCGAGGGATCCGCATGCATGGGTTAACTAGACAACAGGACTTGCACTTGTTTGATTCATTCATTGAATCATCAGCTTTGACCTAAAGCTACACATCCTTATGATCTCAATTTTTTTAAAAATCCTTTAAAATATTCTTTCTTCTTGGATTTGTTTAAATAGTGAGAAAGTGGGTTAGTGTTAGCAATCATTTATGAAGAGTAAATCCTGAAACAGTATGATTCTCATTTTTCCTGGATGCTGAGAATTTTTTCTACCTCCTGAATTGCTCTGATGTTGAGCTTATGAGTATATAACCTATTCCCCAAAAATTGAGACCAAACATTAAAACAACGTTGGAGGTGGCTTATGGCGAAAGTGAGTTAAGTTGGAAATAAAATGGACAAAAAAAATCCATTTTCAGCTATAGCTGACAACTGGGATCTTTGCAAATGTCAAAAAGGTGAGGCCACTAGTTGATCAAACATTGGACAAATGATGCATGAGAGAACAATGAAACTTTCCTCCGCTCACTATGCCTCCAATTTAATCACGCAAATAACTTTACTCTGTTGTCATTTTATCAAGCTTGCCTTCAATGAAGAGCAACTATAATGATGATTATATTGCTAACATGATTGGCAATACAAATAAACATGCACCTTTGCCCTGGAAGAAAAGTAAATGGAGTTAGAGAGTGATACGCCAGCCCCCCTACTGTGTCAATTAAACAATGACGTGGAGATGCAAACCCAATTCTGATATACTGTTCTTCTGTAGAGTTTTTAAATGGTGTCCAGAGATATTTGTAACAAGTGCCAAACAGGAGAGCTAGTGCAAACATTCACTAAAGTAATTGCATGCCACTCCTGGAGGGTTATTGTAAACTTTGATTAGAAACAATTGCTTTTATTTATGAAATCTAAATCTATAAAGAATCATTCAAGGAAAAAAAAAGCAGTGCTCTGAAAGCTAGTGCTTCTAAAGAAACCTGTTGGATTATAACCAAGTCATAGAGATGTACAGCATGGAAACAGACCCTTCGGTCCTACCTGTCCATGCCTGCCAGTACCAGCCTCCACCACTTCCTCTGGCAACTCATTCTAATAACCAATGTCCTGTACAGCCACAACATGACTTTCCAACTCCTGTACTCAATACTCTGACCAATAAAAGAAAGCATATCAAACGCCTTCTTCACTATCCTATCTACCTGCGACTCCACTTTCAAGGAGCTATGAACCTGCACTCTAAGGTCTCTTTGTTCAGCAACAATCCCTAGGACCTTACCATTAAGTGTACAAGTCCTGCTAAGATTTGCTTTCCCAAAATGCAGCACCTCACATTTATCTGAATTAAACTTCATTTGGCACTTCTCAGCCCATTGGTCCATACCATCAAGATCCTGTTGTAATCTGAGGTAATCTCCTTCACTGTCCACTACACCTCTAATTTTGGTGTCATCTGCAAACTTACTAACTGTACCTCTTATGCTCACATCCAAATCATTTATGCAAATGACAAAAAAGTAGAGGACCCAGCACTCCCAATCCTTGTGGCACTCCACTGGTGGTATGTGATTTTTAACCTTGTACACGCCAGTCCAACACCGGCATCTCCAAATCATTTATTTGGAGGCAGTGAACAATGTGCAATTTCTATGCCAACACATGAGGAGGAGTGGTGGTAACTGAAGTGGATTATAGTTGCTACATTCCAGTTTGCTAGATCCTTCAGGCTGTCATAGTAAGGAATGGAGTGGAGAGATTGGATGTCCGTAAAAGAAAATGATTAGGATCAGGAAACTGGAAATAATTTAACTATTGGAGATATAGAGCGTAGTGGGAAGAGATTGGACACGGGAAGAAAAATTAGCGTCTAATTTGAACTTTACATGAAGAACAAATTTAGTCACTTGAATTCAAATTTTAATCAAATAACTTCAGCCCCTGAATCCTGTCTCCATTATGTTTTTTTTTCTGGCCAGTATATATCTTATTTTCATGTTTGTATTCTGTCAAGAATGTTTCCTCTGGACCAATGCCTCTCTAATATTACCACTGCCTTTGCTTTTTGTTCAGTGACAATCTTTGTGTATTAATTTATTTACATTTGCCTTAATTTCTGAAAGGTGAACTTTGCTCCTGTTCTCCACAGCTGCTGTTTTAACAGCAGAGTATTTCCAATACTTCGAATTTCAGCCTCAGCAGTTTTTGGTTTTATTTTCCTATCGCTGCACGTAGGTACAGTGTGTAGGTGTGCCTTCACTCAAGAGAACACTGCCTTGTTGGAAGACATCTCTGTTACAAATAAAAACAAAAAAAAGCTGCAAATTCCTAACCAGGTTGGCAGTACCTGTACTGTGAAAATCATACATTCATGTAGAACTCTGAGCTCAAAAACTGCATGAACTTGTGTAAAACTCTGTTATCTCACTTTTTAGATTAGAATCAATCTAAACATCAGGTCATAGACAGAGAACACAGGGGGCCAACACATTCAACATATTCTGGATCAATGGTGCTGGAAGAGCACAGCAATTCAGGCAGCATCCAGGAGCTCCTCGATGCTGCCTGAATTGCTGTGCTCTTCCAGCACCATTGATCCAGAATCTGGTTTCCAGCATCTGCAGTCATTGTTTTTACCTTCAACATATTGTCTAGCTATCACCATTGTTAACAGCTAACCCGAGAATGCAACTTTTTAAAAAAAAGGGTTTGTGATTTACACATGAAAGAAGTGATGGTGTTGTGTGATTTTTAACTCTGACAATCAAAGTTGCAGTTCAATCACCCTGTCATAAATTTCGTTACATTGCGCCCCACCCCCCGCGCGCGCTATTCTCTGGTGCCGCCGCCCATTGGTCCACCAGAGTGCACGTGATTGTCTGGCGGCAGCATACCTGTGACGATACGCATGCGTGTCAGGCAGCGCCTGCCTATATAAGCAGCTGCACGGCTCTCCTCGTTCTTTTGTCAGCGGGACTGAGTGAGGTTGGTATGGTTTGTGTTGGAGTGTTCGAGACATTGAGCGAACACGTGGGTGGCGGCGACGGCGGCCTACCGCTGGTGCATCCCTCCCCTACGTGGCCCAGGAGGCGGCGTTGAATGGGCCGGAGCAGCGGCTCGGAGCCCGGGGATGTTTCGAGGGAAATGTTCCGGCTTCGAGTGCGGGAGCTGGGCCCGGCTGGTTCTGTGTGTGTCGAGTCCGCGGTGCAGCGTGAGCCCGCTGCTGCTCTTGGCCGACGTCTGGGTCGCTCTGAACGTAAAGTCAGTCCTGCTGTTTGAGGACTTTGGGGAGGGAGGGAGAGCTAAGGCAGCTCGCATGTTGTGAAGGAGGGGCACATTTCGAGATGTTTTCCTGTCCATCTGCATCGTTTTGTCTTGGAGGCTGACGCCGAATTTCTGCTGGTGTTTGGTGATGACCTAAACTTTTTTCCCCATCAGATCGTTCATGCTGATTATGGGTGTTTTCAAAGTCAAACTCTGTCTGATTAAACCAGCTGATTAGCTGGTGTAAGGTTTCTTAGTGAATCCGGAGTGATTTAACAGGTTTTACTTTTCTCCTAGATTTACTTAGGCAGATATCGCCACTAATGTTGCCAGATCGAATCATTGGGTGCAAGATGTTCCAGGTTGGTCATATTGCTTTTCAAGTTGCACTTAACTGGGTGTTCGTTTCTATGGAAGGATTATTACGCTAGATTAGGTATTTGTGGTATTTGACAGAGTAGTATGCTGAAAGCTTGAGATGTCAAATAAACCTGTTAAGACTAAGCTGGTGCATGACTGCTGACTTTGTCCACCCTGGTTCAACTCCAGCACTTGTACAATATCTCTGAAATGCCTTGCTAAGGAGTTTGGTTAGAATGAATGTTCCTTGCTTTGCATTTTGTTTTGAGGTGATACTTTTAACGTTATACTCTGAGAGCTACTATGAGCTCTTGGGCAACTTCAAATTAAATCCCACGTTGCATCACAGAACCGCTAACCATCTGATGTATGGGATTTGTGAAAGAGATTATCCTTAGGCCAGTGAACTGAGAATATTTGCTTAGCCACGTGGGTTTAGTCGATCTTTATTCTTTGTTGCTGCTTTCTAAAAGCAAAAGTACGTAGGAGTCTATTTCCAATGTCCGACCGGGACAAGAAGTCCATTGTGCCATCCAGCCAAGCATTGCCCCATGTGCAGCAATTAATGTGCTGGAAAGTTGCTGTTAATGTAGAAGTAAAAATCACTTTACTAAACAAGTGCAGTTGAGGAAGTTGAATGCATGAGTTTAGGGAGTTGAAGGAAGAGATAAGGAGGTGTAATTCCCTGTAAGATTTGGTTTTGGTTTTCCTATAAATTTTGGGAAGGTGAACGTTACCTATGATCTGAAATGTGAGCCAGAATGATGAGATGGGGAATGTGTGGGGCTATGTTGCAATTGAGGGATAGTAGGAGCATAAGAAAGTAGAGAGCTTAAAGTCTTCAGTATAATTTTGTTTCAGTGGAATCAGGATGTGAAATCGCTAGTGGTAATTTTTCTGCAATCAGTAACATTTAACGGTGCATTGTATTTTAACTTTGGCCGTGGGATGTGGCTATTCTTAGGAGTATTGCAATGGTAGGATATGTGTATTCCTATTGTGGCAAAGTTTAAAAGACTGATCCATGGTTAACTAAGTGGGCAAAGTATTAAATTCTGGAAAAAGTAGAGACTGCAATAATGTGTAGATTATTATGTTCTGTCCAAGTTTTCAAGGTTCCTAGCTATTAGTGTGAATTAAATCAAATTAAACTTTATTCTTACATAGTATAGTGAAAAGCTTTTATGTCATCTCGAGTGTTACTGGTTCTGCATGCTAGGCTATATTCAAAGTTAAGCACAATGTCATGGATTTGCAGTTGTCTTGTAGCTCTTTTTGAATTACTAATAACATTGTGCGCATATCCTTTATTTTCTTTCTTAGATGGGTTGTTGCAATGGATGTTGGTATGCAGACCAGCAGTGTGGATAACCATGGTATGTAGAGATGTTCAATCTTGAATTATTAATATTTGTATGACTCAGTGAATGATGTACATTTCTTTCCCCGTCTTATCGATCATGGTGATTTTTAACAAAGATAGCCAAATGTTTCTGACACTGGAAAAATTGTTTTGTTTTGAGCCAGTGCATCAGTCCACTTCTCTCAGTGTGGTGTTTCTTCCTCCAGGCACGAAGTTTTGCAGACCTTGATTGAAATTGGCGCAAATTGCAAATCTGGACTAGGGGTTAGCAAAGACCAGCATAAAGAGGTGGTCATGGACAATGAAGTGCCATTGAGGTATGTGCCACATTTGAGTGATTTTGTTTTTTCCTACCTTTTTTATTTGCCTATTAAAGGTGCCATTCACCATGTATTTTTCTTTACAGGATTTGGAGAAATCTGACAGTTTACAGGCAGCTATCCAGCTTAATACTGTCTCGATGCAATTATTACAACAGCATTTTTTTTGAAGTGGTATTTCAAAAATTTGAATAGTGTTTACCACTAAAGCTCAGTTTTTTCGTATTAAATGTTAACATGTTGAAGATTGTGTTTACTTTAATTGTCTAATAAATACTCATTAAACTAAATTTGCAGTGTTTGACGATTGATTTGTCTGTGATCTGAATTGTCTAGTAATAGGTGAGCTGGCATGATAGCTTATTATATAATTATGGTATATATTGAGTTGAGTACCAAATATCATTATGCACTGACAGTCTATTTCTATATGCCACATTGGTCAATTGATGTCCATTTGGATTATTCATGTTTTTTAACTTTTCCCTTAAACATTTAAAAACTGCAGATGCTGGAAATAAAACAAATTTGAAATAGCTGAAATTATGGTTCTGGACCAGAAGCATACACTGCTTTCTTTCCAGATGGTGTCAGGCCTGCTGGGTTTCCCTAGCAATTTCTATATGCATGTTAAAAAGTTTGTTCCCTTAAGCTCTAGATGTGATTTTAATGATTAGGATCAAAATAAAGCAATGATTTCCAAATTAGTTGTTCCACTTGAAATAGAGTTCTTGCATCCCAAAACAGTGTGTATAGAAGCAATTGAAACAAAGCCTGCTGTAGGATGAGAGCCAAAGGTGTGTAAATGAAGATAATGACAAAATTAGCTGTGGATGCTTGGACTTGAATTGCGCAGATGGCCTTTTCCCTAGTTTGAGTCAGATGTACAGCACAGAAACAGGTCCTTTGGTCCAACTTGTCCATGCTGACCAGATATCCTAACTTAATCTCACTCCATTTGCCAGCATGTGTCCCATATCGCTCCAAACCTTTCCCATTCATATACCCATTCAGATGCCTTTTAACTGAACCAGCCTCCACCATTTCCTGTGGCAGAACACTCCATCTGTGTACCACCCTCTCGGTGAACAAGTTGCCTCTGATTATAGGGCACACAATTTATAGTAAAACTCTGCCATAAACTGGTGTGATGTATTGAACAAGTCTTTAATCACTTGCATATTGAGACCTGCATCCCCACTTAACAGCAATCTTGGTTTGTGCAATACATTTACATAAGTTGTATGACACTGACCTTTTACTACAAATTGTGTCCTGTAATCCTGCTCCACTCTACCTGACGAAAGAGCAGCGCTCCAAAAGTTTGTACTTTGGATTAAATCTGTTGGGGCTTAAACTTTGTCCATCACAGGCACATCCATATCTCTAATATGCCCTCTGGTGGTTGTATATGCAATCCATATTTTCATTTGAAAGTACCCAAAAAAGTTATGCTGTTTGTTGGACTATGCAACAATATTTTGGAGTTTAACGGTAGAACTTTGTGACTCGTTTTTTAAGCTTGGATTTCTCATGGATTTAACAAAGTAGATAGTGAAAACTTGTTTCACTGTGTTGTGGGAAAACAAGGCCTCTGATAAATCAATCCCACTTAAAAATGTTTTTTGCGTTGAACTATCAGTTAAGCATCTGAAATCTCCTGTCTATAGGATATTTTGCTCTGCACAGTCAATGAGGGCACATAATTGGTATGAATGCTGCCTTTATCTGAGATAAAGCATCTTTTCTGATATATTCAAATTTTGTTTGTTTTATGTAAACCTTCTTGCAATTAGCAGACTACAGAGCAAGAGGAGCGTGGCTCAAGAGATAGACTACCAACAGAGTCATAGAGATGTAGAGCATGGAAACAGAGACCCTTTGGTCCAAATCATCCATGTCAACCAGATATCCCAACCCAGTCTAATCCCACCTGCCAGTACCTGGCCCATATCCCTCCAAACCCTTCCAATTCATATATCCATCCAAGTGCCTCTTAAATGTTGCAATTGTACCAGCCTCTACCACTTTCTCTCTGGCAGCTCATTCCATACACGTACCACCCTCTGCCTGAAAACGTTGCCCCATAGATTTCTTTTATACTTTTCCCTTCTCACCATAAACCTATGCCCTCTAGTTCTGGACTCCCCGACCCTAGGGAAAAGACTTTGCCCATTTACCCTATCCTTGCCCTTTATAATTTTGTAAACCTTTATAATTTTGTAAATAAGGTCACCCCTCAGCCTCTGACGCTTCAGGGAATACAGCCCCAGCCCGTTCAGCCTCTCCCTATAGCTCAAATTCTCCAACCCAGGCAACGTCCTTGTAAATCTTTTCTGAACCCTTTCAAGTTTCACAACATCTTTCCAATAGGAAGGAGACCAGAATTGCACGCAATATTCCAACAGTGGCCAAACCGATTGTCCTGTACAGCCGCAACATGACCTCCCAACTCCTGTACTCAGTACTCTGACTAATAAAGGAAAACTCCTGTACTCAGTACTCTGACTAATAAAGGAAAGTATACCAAACGCCGCCTTCACTATCCTATCTACCTGCGACTCCACTTTCAGGGAGCTATGAACCAGCACTCCAAGGTCCCTTTGTTCAGCAACACTCCCTAGGACCTTACCATTAAGTGTATATGTCCTGTTAAAATTTGCTTTCCCAAAATGCAGCACCTCTCATTTATCTGAATTAAACTCCATCTGCCACTTCTCGCCCATTGGCCCATCTGGTCCAGATCCTGTTGTAATCTGAGGTAATCCTGTTCACTGTCCACTACACCTCCAATTTTGGTGTCATCTGCAAACTTACAAACTGTACCTCTTATGCTCCCATCCAAATCATTTATGTAAATGACAAAAAGTAGAGGGCCCACCACCGACCCTTGTGGCACTCCACTGGTCACAGGCCTCCAGCCTGAAAAACAACCATCCACCACCAATCTGTCTTCTACCTTTTGAGCCAGTTCCATATCTAAATGGCTAGTTCTCCCTGTATTCCATAAGACCTAACCTTGCTAATCAGTCTCCCATGGGGAACCTTGTCGAACACCTTACTGAAGTCCATATAGATCACATCTACTACTCTGCCCTCATCAATCCTCTTTGTTACTTCTTCAAAAAACTCA
>NC_057729.1:28419215-28482289 GCF_004010195.1 Chiloscyllium plagiosum
GTCACCTGCCCTGCCTTATTTCCCAAGAGTAAGTCAAGTTTTGCACCTTCTCTAGTAGGTACATCCACATATTGAATCAGAATTTTCTTGTACACACTTAACAAATTCCTCTCCATCTAAACCCTTAACACTATGGCAGTTCCTGTCTGTTCGGAAAGTTAAAATCTCCTACCATAGCTACCCTATTATTCTTACAGATAGCTGAGATCTCCTTACAAGTTTGTTTCTCGATTTCCCTCTGACTATTAAGGGGTCTATAATATAATCCCAATAAGGTGATCACCCCTTTCTTATTTCTCAGTTCCACCCAAATAACGTCCCTGGATGTATTTCTGGGAATATCCTCCCTCAGCACAGCTATAATGCTATCCATTTATCAAAAATGCCAACTGACCCTCCTCTCTCGCCTCCCTTTCTATCCTTCCTGTAGCATTTGTATCCTGGAACATTTAAGCTGCCAGTCCTACCCATCCCTGAACCATGTTTCCGTAATTGCTATGATATCTCAGTCCCATGTTCCTAACCATGCCCTGAGTTCATCTGCCTTCCCTGTTAGGCACCTTGCATTGAAATAAATGCAGTTTAATTATTTAGTCCTACCATGTCCCTGACTGCCTTGACTGTTTGACTTGCTTCTGTTCTCAACCGTACCAGTCTCAGATTGATCTCTTTCCTCACTATCTCCCTGGGTCCCATCTCCCCACCTTACTAGTTAAAATCCTCCCGAACAGCTCCAGCAAATCTCCCTGCCAGTATATTAGTCCCCTTCCAATTTAGGTGCAATCCGTCCTTCTTGTACAGGTCACTTCTACCCCAAAAGAGATTCCAATGATCCAAAAATGTGAATCCTTCCCCCATACACCAGCTCCTCAGCCACGCATTCATCTATTCTATTCTCCTATTCCTGCCCTCAGTAGCTCGTAGCACTGTGAGTAATCCAGATATTACTACTCTCGAGGAAGAGTAATGCCATGAAACACACAATGATGCAAGTGCGGTGAAAGAAGTTGTGATTAATGGAAATTTCTAAAGCAAATATTTGTGATTTAGTGAGAGACCTGCCCTGTGGTCTGATACTTTATAGACTTCATTGTACTTCAGGATGAAATCTTAAGAACAAGGTATAAAGAAATTTTTAAAAAGTTTAAACTATATAGACCTTCCAAGTATTAAGTGGAACAATAAAGCTTAAAGTTTAAACATTGCAATCTTTCTAAAGTGTTTAGCTGTGTTGGAACTACATTTTCTACAAGCGCTCAATCTCCTCAACTTTGACATGCTTTTCCCCACATAGCCCATTTAAGGATCCCTGCTTCAGGGCCACCACCGCGATGCCATCAGGAGCAGCACGCTGGGCCTCCCGCACTGCTGCCAAAGCAACACTGGCCCAGCATATCTGCATGCTCCTGCCTCACTGAACTTATCCTATCTCGACTGTATCCTCCCCCTCATTTCAGATACTTCCCACCTACATCTGCAAACTAAGCATACCCTCCACTTCCAGTTGCACGTCCCCCACTGCTTTTATCTTCATGATGGACATCCATACCTTACAAGGATGTTCTTCAGGCCTCCCAACTTCTTTGTCTCCAATAGAACCATCCAGTTCCCTTCCACCGATACCCTCCTCACCCTTAATAACTTTTCATTTAACTCCTCCCGTTTCATCCAAATCAAAGGAGTGGCCATGGGCCCCAGCTACGTCTGCCTCTTTGTTCGCTATGTTGAACAGCCCCATCTTAGTTACCTACACTCTTCCACCGTTACATCAATGATTGTATCGGTGCACCCAGGCTTTCCTGAAGCATTTCATCCACAACTTCCGCTCTGCCCTTAAATTCACATGGTTTACCTGGACACCTCCCTCCCCTTTCTTGACCTCTCCATTTCTACCTCTGGCAACAGTCTCCAGACGGACACTTACTATAAACCTACAGACTCCCATAGCCACCTAGACTAGCCCTAGTCCCATCCATCCTCCCAATTCCTCTACTACTTCTTGATGAGACATTCCACTCCCAAGCATCCCAGATGTCCACCTGTATTCAAAAGCATGCTTTCCCCCTGCTGTCATTCAGACAGTACCAAGGACATCTTCCCCTTCCCACCCCTCTCTGCCTTCCACATTGAGGAGACCAAATGGAAACTCTGCGAGCGTTTTGCCAAGCATCTCAGCTGGGCCTGCAGAGGTTGACTGGACCCACCAGTCCCTGCCCATTTTAATTCCTCTTTGTGACCTGACAATCCTCGCCTCCTCCATTGCCACAACAAACCAAACTGCAAATTCGAGGAACACCTCATCTTCCACCTGGGCAGCCTACAGACCGGAGGACAACATTGAGTTCTCCAATTTCAATTAATCTCCCTTCCCATCCCTTGATTCACTTCCCAGCCCCTTCCCCTCCCTTCCATTTCTTTGACTGATCTTTCCTTCCAGCTACCAACCAGATTCATTTCTTCCATCGACCAACCAGGTTGGGTACTCTCTACCTGTGTTTCCCCCCTTTATCTGCTGCCCAGACCCGAAGAAAGGTTACACCTGAAATGTTGACTTCTCCACCTCCTGATGCTGCCTGACTTGCTGTGATTTTCTAACCTCTTGCTTGTCCATTTTGGATTCCAGAATCTGCAGATTTTTTTTTTTGTCTCCTGCTCCCATCAGCCCTCCAGAAGGCCAATTCGGGCCACCCGCATTGCCCACAGGTGCATCCTTCTGCTAGCTGCAGTGCCATCATCACTGTCTTGAAAGCTGGTGCAACCATCTCAGATCCACCGACATCCAAGTCATGCTCCGGCACCATCTCTCACCACTGCACTCTCAATCACTGCCATCGTGAGCTCCCCACAGGCTCGCTCTCCTCGAGAAGCTGATTGCTGCGACTGTAGGTGCACGTGCTTGTGAGGCCAGGCCTGCACTCATCCTGCTGATGTTGTCAAAGAGGCCTCTGAAAAACAAAACAAAGTCAAAGGAGAGTAAAATACATGGGTTGAAACATAAATAATGGTAATTACTAACGAATAAAGGCAGTCCAAAGGAGGTTTACTAGGTTTATTAGATTGATTCTTTATATGGAGAATTTGTTAAAGACTCAATGGGGTGAAGTTGAAGATAACTAGTTTCCTGCAGGAGTAGAAAATGTGTTGTTTTGCAACTGCAGGGAACTTCTGAGAAGCTTCAAATTTCATGGCTCTGTTTGTTTCTCTGCAATGGAATGTTTTAGGACCTTTTGTATGTACTTGCAGAAGATTTCTAAGAATAAAATGTATTATTCAAACTTTTAGAATGGAGGGATTGTGTTATGATGAGTGAGTAAACTGAATGTACTGTACCTATTGAAACATACAAGATCCTTAGAGGGCTTGAAAGGGTAGATGCAGGGAGGTTATTTCCCCTTTGGGACAGTCTCGGATCAGTGGACACAATCTCAGAATAAGGGGCTGTCCAGTCAGGGCAGAGATAAGGAGGAATGTTTTCTCTAAGAGCCTAATGTATCTGTGGAATTCTTCCCTGCAGGAGACTGTTGAGGTTTGTTCATTAAGTATACTCAAGGGTCAGAGAGACGAGGGAATCCAGCACTTCCTAATGGGACTTACAAAACTAAAGCTAAACAAGTGGTTTTGGGGTTTCAAGAAAAACTAGGTGATCAAGATGTTATAGAGTGGATTCCCCTACTGCGTGAAAAGCAATCTTAAAGATCTTATCAGCTCCCTTAGCAACCTGCTCCTGGGAATGCAAGTCAATTGATCTAAAAGCACATGTTTGCAGAATGAAAAATTTCAAAGGGAAATATTTTTGAAAAGAACTAAAAAAGCAGGTATTGCAAATGGGAAACATTGGTGTTTAAACTGATGTATTTATGTGTTGGATGATGTGATGTAGGAATAATATTTCTCAGTTAGGTCCATTTTGCTGAAAGTTGTTTGGATTCAGTTAAAGGAGAACCAACACTGTTCTACTGGTATCACACAAAGGAAAACTGCAGTCAGTGATTTACTCTGGGGAGGTGCTGCAGAATTCAAGCAGAGCTTATTATGCTCATGAAGGAAAAGAATAATAAATGTTGTTCACTGACATGGGAAGAGAAGAAAATTTTAAAAATATTCTGTATACAAACATATGACTTGGGAGCCGAATAAAGCCACTCAGCTACTCAAACCTATCCCGCCAGCCAATAAAATTCAGCTGATCTGTTTGTTTTGAATACCACATTCACATTGACCCCCCAATAATCTTTGACTCCCTTGCTTAACAAAAATCAATCTACCTCCACTTAAATTACCTTTGGAGTTCCTTCATCTCTGTCCTTGAATGGCAGCCCTCATTCTTAACCTGCCCCCTAGTTCTGGATTCACCCACAAGAGGAAATGTCCACTTTGTCAAGACCATTCAGGATCTTATACAGTTCAATCAAGTCAACCTTTTGTGTTAAAAACTCCAGTAAAGACAAACCCCGTCTGTCCCACCTTTTCTGAATCTCTGAAAGTGTTATATCTGTGTCTAATGCTATCCCATCAAGTCAAAATATGCTGGAAGTGCTGATCCATAAAGGTTTACTTATTAAAATATTTGTACTGCCTGTGAGTTCTTTATGATCAGCAGCAGTTCATAAGTAACACCCAGAGTTAAGTTACTATTGATAACCGTACTACAGGATGTACTGTCTGTAAATGATGAGGTTAGGTCATTTCACTTTTGGTATAAATTCCACATCTCTATGCTTGTTGCTCTCTGAAATAGAAGCAGAGGTAATTCCTCTTTGTATTAATTATTTGCTGTTCAAAATAAGCTAGGAAAAGTCCTTCAAAGTTGTGTTCTTATGGCGAAAGGTCGCCATCAATTTAAGGTGACATTTATAGTTTTAACCCAAACCTTCTCTGTATAGAATTCCAGTCCTTTTAAATATTTATCAATTGCACACGGAATGATGGAGCACAAACAAATATTGTCACACTTGCTTAACTTGATGGTCAGATGAGGAATAGTCAGTCATTGTATTTACCAACTGCCAACGCTCGGGACAGAATGACTGAGTGTGTTTCCTGACCCCAATGATGCTGCCTGGTATTTGGTGCACTGACAGTGTTTGGTTTGAGCCAGTGCTTTTCAAGCTGTGGGAAAGATTCTGTTGTTAACTCAATAACAGGAGCCCCTGGTGATTCAACCACTTCTGTGTCAGAATTTGGTTATTGCTTAACTTTGCAAATAGTCCTGAAAAATCTGTATATTTTTAGCTGGAGATGATTAAAGGTGTATTAATTAGGACATGCAAATTAAAAACAACCACCACTAGGCAGTGGAGGCCAGAAATTATACATCTGCTCTCCTGCTACCCCTGTGCCATTGGGGAATTTTCCAGGTAAAGCCTAGTTAAATGTTTTGTCAAGATCGCCATTTATGCCATATGACTCATTGGAAGGTGAAGGAAAATCCCTTTTGTTACAGCAACACCAACTGTCTCAACCAGTTTTAGATTAGATTAGATTCCCCACAGTGTGGAAACAGGCCCTTCGGCCCAACCAGTCCACACTGACCCTCTGAAGAGCAACCCACCCAGACCCATTCCCCTACATTTACCTCTTCACCTAACACTATGGGCATGACCAATTCACCTGACCTGCACATCTTTGTGACTGTGGGAGGAAACCGGAGCACCCAGACGCAGAGAGAATGTGCAAACTCCACACAGAAGTCACCCGAGGCTGGAATTGAACCCGGGTCCCTGGCGCTGTGAGGCTGCAGTGCTAACCACTGAGCCACCATGCTGCCCTTTCTCTTGAAGTCTGAAAGTGGGTCAACAGTGACCACACCATTCCATATTTCCCTCCAGTGTGCTTTTATTTGCTGGACCTATTTTATCAATGACATTCCCCATGACTCTGTAGACATCATGGCTTTGATGAAATTAGACCTCCAGAATGGCCATCAGTGTTACCTTTAAAACATAGTTATTTAACTATTTTCTTTCCAGCACATAAGATTATTGCAAGGGGAGGCTTCACAGCTTAAAAAGAATATTGCAGGTAATGCACCAAACATTTGCAGTGATGGTAATCAGTCAGACCTCTAACTGGGCAAGACCTTGCTTTTCAAACTTCTCCTTTGAACACTAAGTTTCTCTCCAGGATCTTATTCTTACTTTCCTTCTGCAGCTTCTGCAATTTTCATGTTTGGTAATTTCAATCTGTCTTTCATCTCTTCTCATCCATATAAACTTTCCTATGCATCTTTATGCCTACCCTCTGAGTTATCTTCTCCCAAGATCATAATCACTGATGATACCATTTTCAACACTTACTTTTATTCTTCATTAATCTCATTACACAAGATGTTTCTGCTGCCACTTCTTCCTGCACCTAGGATTAGAATACCCTCCCCAATTCGGCTTTGAACAGATCCATCTTTTGGTCTTCTCTTTGCCATAATACCTCCACAAAATTGTTGGGTTTGTTCATCTACTCTCTCACTTAATTTCTACCTCTTCTCATGTTGATTTTCTCACAATCAGACCACTATTATTCCAGCTAATTCCACTGGTATAGATTCCATCACCACTCTTGTGCCCATGACGAGAACAGGACTCTCACTAGGAGAAAGTTAGCTTATCCAGTATTGTTGGTTTGGGTAAGTCACGTCAAACTCTTTTGGGCTTCATGCTCATTTCTTTAAAAAATGCCAAGTGTCCTTGGAACATCACAGGAAGGAAATAAAATCCCTGACCTTCTTCCTCCTTTGCAATTCGCCTCTTCAAGTCTCTTTTCTCAGCCCCCTTATTCTTCAGGTATAAGTGTACGAAATCTATGAACTTCCTTGTGACTGTGGCAGAGACTATCCCTTCAATAGGCCACAAGTAGATCATTTTAATCACTGTCAACACTTCGGTCTTTTTTTTTAAGATCAAATGTTAATCCAGTCAGTTTTCTTCTTTTATGATGGGATCACTGCCTCGGGTAATTTAATTGTCTCCATTGTGATTACCTACAGTAAATATCTGGCTGAAACAATGTTTAAATATAAAATGGTAAACCCTTGAGTAAAGTTACGTGGTGAAATATTTGCATATGATTACAGATGAAATTAAATCCAGGAAAGTTAAACGATGTTGATTAATTTGAAGATTGGAAATGGGGGCAGGGGCCTTCGAAAATTTCATTCTATCTACTAAACATTCAATTCAGACAGCTGGTTGGTTTAATTGCAAACCTAACATTGCTCCCATCAATGCACAACAACTCTGTATTTACATATAATTAGGTCATGATGTGACTGACAACAGATTAAGTATGAAAAGGATCACTTGGGTTACGAGTTAGTGTTACAATTATGTTTTTGTTGAAAGAATGTGCATTCACCACTGCATGAAAATAGGGCCAATTGAGAATGGGGAGTTTGTTAGTTTACACTGGGTTCTGTGAACTTGATGGCCTCTTGTAATTAGTTCTAACATGAGGGACATTTTAGAATTGAACAAATCCAAGTCACAGCAACAGCAGAAAAAGGAGCTCACAACCAATGACATTTAGATTTTCATTTTTTTAAGTACTGTAATATAATTGTCAAAGACTTTATTGTGATCCAAATAAAGTTTTGATTTTCATTAATTTGTGCTCTTAATATCTGTACATAGAGGATGAACGATGATGCAGACTAGCAGATTTCTTGAATCTAAAGCGATGTGCATATTAGTGGGTATAGCTCCTAGTTTCTGGAGCCTACTATGCAGTGTGAGGGAGACCAGCTCATCTGTTATTATATAGGCCACATTGAGTCAAGATTAACAATAATTAGCAAACTGTTCTGTAAAGCAAATAGGTTTTCAGTTTTTGGGTCACTGAGCTGCTGTTGATTTTAGAAATTCTGATGGTGTCAGATCTTCTGTCCACTGGATATTATAAAGAATATTTTAATTGTGTTTTTTAGATGTAATCATATATAGGAATTTCCTGTACTATGCATTTAATGAGCTAGTTGGCCAAAATTAGAAGAATCATTCAAAACATAAAACATTCCTCTCATGGACACAACTGTAACAGAAAATCAGTAAATAATTCTGTGGATGTGTGATACACAAGTCTTATCAAAAACAAAAATGCAGGAGACTATTTCAAAATTTGCAACTGACATAACACTTGGCAGCATTGTTGTAAGCTGTGAGGAGGATGGTGTTAAACATTAAAAGGACATTGGCAGATGTGGCATGGTTGGTTAGGTGGCAGATGCGACTTAGTGCAGATAAGAATGAGGTGATACATTTACGAACAAAGAAGATGGAAAAAAAGGTCAAAATAAAGGCTACTATTCTAAAGGGCATGCAGTTGCACAGAGACCTGGGTGTATATGTGTATACGTCATTAAAAGTGGCAGGACTGGTAGAGAGAGTTATTATTACAGTATTCCAGAATTCTTAAAAAGGGTCATAGAGTACAAAAGCAGGCTATTTATTTTGAATTTACGTATGACACCAGTTAGGCCACAGCTGGAGTTTTGTGCACAGTTCTGAGCAACACAGTTTAGGAAGAATGTGAATGTTTTGGAGAGAGTGCAGAAGAGATTTACGAGAATGGTTACAGAAATGATAGATTAGGGATGTTGGGACTGTTTTCACCGGAGAGAAGACTAAGAAGATATGACAGAAGTTTTCAAAAGCATGATACGCATGGACAGATTAGAACAAAAGGAACTTCCTATTTGTAAGATGATCGAGGGCACAGATTCAAAGTATTTTGCAAAAGAAGCAAATGCAAGATAAGAAAACAAGTTTTACACAGTGAATAGCTACAGTACAATATTCATTGCCTTAATGTGTGATTGAGGTATTCAAAAGTCCATTGGATAATTATTTAAATAGAGACAGTTTAGATGATTACAAGGAATATCCAGGAGATTAACCTTGAATTAAGAGAAATAGAGAAACAGTGCAGGCACAATCAACAAAAAGCCTCCCTTTGCACGGTAACAATTCTGTAATTTTATCATAGTTGACAGGCAAGATTTGTCATTTTTATTTTAGGTGATTAAAAATTTCTAATGTCACAAGTGATGTAATTAGCTTCATGAAATATATTTCAAATTTTATGATGTTAATAAATGAAACGAGAAACACACACACACACACACATTCACTCAAACTCAATCCCACAAGTGTATACTCATGCACTAACACACACACACATACACGCAGATCCACCACACTCAATTTCTCACTCACATACACACACACGCACACAAACACACACATCACTGTAAGACCATAAGAAATTCTTGCCTCAGGCAACTCTCTGTGTGAAGTTTGCACATTCTCCCCTTGTCTGTGTGGGTTTCCTCCGGGTGCTCCAGTTTCCTCCCACAATCCAAAAATATGCAGGTTAGGTGAATTGGCCATTGTAAGTTGCCCGCAGTGTTAGGTGAAGGGGTAAATGTAGGGGAATGGGTCTGGGTGGGTTGCGCTTCAGCAAGTCGGTGTGGACTTGTTGGGCCGCAGGGCCTGTTTCCACACTGTAAGTAATCTAATCTAAAAATAATAACTGGAGTAGACCTCTCTGCCCTTTGACCCTGCTCAGTAGGATCATAGAGGAGAAAGTCAGGGCTGCAGATGCTGGAGATCAGAGCTGAAAATGTGTTGCTGGAAAAGCGCAGCAGGTCAGGCAGGGTCAAGAAGGGCTTATGCCCGAAACGTCGATTCTCCTGTTCCTTGGATGCTGCCTGACCTGCTGCTTTTTTCCAGCAACACATTTTCAGCTCAGTAGGATCATAGTTGATCGTTCCTGCCTTTTCCCTATAACCCTCGAATCACCTACTGATCAAGAATCTGTCTGTCTGAGCATTAAATATATGCACATGTGACAGCGCTGTAAAGCCTTTTTCACCACTTGATTTACAAACATGCCAATTGGGAGCAGGAATAGGCCATTTGGCCCCTAAAGCAGGCTTTGCTAGTCATTTCTGCCTTGAGAAGCTTTGACTTTTAGCCTTTCGCAATAGCATGCTTTTTTCAGCCGGAAGATCACTTTTTTCGGATAGACAGTAAAGTAACAACTGAATGATTCTAATATATATTAATTTTCAAACCTATACTAACTCCTAGAGTGTTATTAAAGATATCCTACTGACTAACACACTGAAAGCCTGGAAACTTTAAGCATCCTTTTGAGATTTGGGAACTGTTCTTCATCTAAGATTTTAAAATAATGCCATTTAAAAGGCTAATTCGGATCTTAGCTCTTACAGTTTTTAATCCTAACCTGATGTGTGATATAAATTGCATAAAATTGAAAAGGAGCCTTGTTGTATAGCACTGAACATGATTTACTCTGAAGTTGTTGGAAATTAGCAATTAAGCTTCTTTTATTAGTTGTTCAGTTCTCAACTTAATGAACAACCCATCACCAAGCCCAGCTGGTACTAAAAGTTCCTAATGACATAGGGATAAGTACAGAACATTCAGAAGGACAGCTGAATCGAATGGTACTGCCATTAGCATTTAAGTCAAGCTGAAGAATGTACTTTATGGCATATTTATCTGCTGATCTGATTTCCGACTGCTGAAGGAACTTGGAGTCATAGAGATGTACAGCACGGAAACAGACCCTTCGGTCCAATTTGCCAGCACTTGGTACATATCCCCCTAAACCCTTCCTAATCATATACCCATCCAGTAACCTTTTAAATGTTGTAATTGAACCAGCCTCCACCAGTTCCTCTGGCAGCTCATTCCATGCACGCGCCATCCTCTATGTGAAAAGGTTGCCCCTTAGATTCTTTTAAATCTTTCCACTCCCACCCTAAACCTATGCCCTCTAGTTCTGGACTCCTCCACTCCAGGGAAAAGACCTGGACTATTTACCCTATCCATGCCCCTCATGATTTTATAAACCTCTGTGAGGTCACCCTTCAGCCTCTAATGCTCCAGGGAAAACAGCCCCACCCTATTCAGCCTTTACCGATAGCTCCAAACTGCCAACACTGGCAAAACCCTTGTAAATCTTTTCTGAACTCTTTCAAGTTTCACAACATCCTTCCTATAGAAGGATGACCAGAATTGCACACAATATTCCAAAAGTGGCCTAACCAATGTCCTGTAGGGCTGCAACATGACCTCCCAACTCCTGTACTCAGTGTTCTCACCAATAAAGGAAAACATACCAAATGTGTTCTTCACTATCCTATTTGCCTGTGACTCCACTTTCAAGGAACAATGAACCTGCACTCCAAGGTCTCTTTATTCAGCAACACACCCCAGGACCTTTCCATTAAGTGTATTTGCCGTTCTAAAATGCAGCACCTCACATTTATCAAAGTTAAACGTCCACTGCCATTCCTCATTGGCCCCACTGATCAAGATCCTATTGTCCTCTGAGGCACCTTCTTCGCTTTCCACTCCACCTCCAATTTTGGTGTCATCTGCAAACTTATTAATTATACCTCCCATGTTCACATCCAAATCATTTATATAAATGACAAAAAGCAGTGGACCCAATGCCGATCCTTGTGGCACACCACTCGTCACAGGCATCCAGTCTGAAAGGCAACCCTCCTCCATCACCCTTTATCTTATATCTTCGAGTCAGTTCTGTATCCAAATGGCTAGTCCACCACTCCTCCCTCATCAATTCTCTTCATTACCTCTTCAAAAACTCTATCAAGTTTGTGAGACATGATTTCCCACACACAAAACCATGCTGACTAACCCTAATCAGTCTTTGCCTTTCTAAATACATGTACATCTTGTCCCTTAGGTTTCCTTCCAACAACTTGCACACCACTGACGTCAGGCTCACTAGTCTATAGTTCCCTGGCTTGTCCTTACTATCCTTCTTAAATAGTGGCACCACGTTAGCCAATCTCCAGTCCTCCGGCATCTCACTTGTGACTATCAATGATACAAATATCTCAGCAAGGGGCTCAGCAATTACTTCCCTAGCTTCCCACAGACTTCTAGGGTACACGTGATCAGGTTCTGGGGATTTATCCACATCCAGTACCTCCTCCTCTGTAATATGAACATTTTTCAAGATGTCACCATCTATTTCACCACATTCTATATCTTCCATGCCCTTCTCCACAGTAAACAGTGATGCAAAATACTTGTTAAGTTTCTCCCTCATCTCCTGTTCCACACATAAGCTGCCTTGCTGATCTTTAAGGGGTCCCTAGTTACCCTTTTGTCCTCAATGTATTTATAAAATCCCTTTGGATTATCCTTAACCTTATTTGCCAAAGCTTTCTCTTGTCCCCTTTTTGCCCTCCTGATCTCCCTCTTACTGCCTTTATACTCTTCTAAGGATTCACTCAATCTATCCTGTCTATATCTGACATATGCTTCCTTCTTTTTCTTAACCAAACCCTCAATTTCTTAAGTCATCCAGCATTCCCTATACCTACCAGCCTTTCCTGTCACCCTGACAAGAATATACTTTCTCTGGACTCTCGTTATCTCATTTCTGAAGACTTCCCATTTTTCAGCCGTTTCTTTACCTGCGAACATCTGCCCCCTATCAGCTTTCGAAAGTTTTTAGATTAGCTTACTTACAGTATGGAAACAGGCCCTTTGGCCCAACAAGTCCACACCGACCCGCCGAAGCGCAACCCACCCAGACCCATTCCCCTACATTTACCCTTTCACCTAACACTACGGGCAATTTAGCATGGCCAATTCACCTAATCTGCACATTTTTGGACTGTGGGAGGAAACCGGAGCACCTGGAGGAAACCCACGCAGACACGGGGAGAATGTGCAAACTCCACATAGTCAGTCACCTGAGGCAGGAATTGAATCTGGATCTCTGGTGCTGTGAGGCAGCAGTGCCACTGTGCTGGCCACAAGTTCTGGCCTAATGCCATCAAAATTGGCCTTTCTCCAATTTAGAACTTCAACTTTTAGATCTGGCCTATCCTTTGCCATCACCATTTTAAAACTAATAGAATTATGGTTGCTGGCCCCAAAGTGCTCCCCCACTGTCACCTTAGTCACTTGCCCTGCCTTATTTCCCAAGAGTCGGTCAAGCTTTGCACCTTCTCTAGTAGGTACATCTACATACTGAATCAGAAAGTTTTCTTGTACACACTTAACAAATTCCTCTCCATCAGAACCCTTAACACAATGGCAGTCCCAGTCTATGTTTGCATACTTAAAATTCCCTCCATAACCATCGTATTATCTTTATAGATAACTGACATCACCTTACACATTTATTTCTCAATTTCCTGCTGACTATTACAGGTCTATAGTACAACCCCAATAAGGTGATCATCTCTTTCTTATTTCTCAGTTCCACCCAAATAACTTCCCTGGATGTATTTCCAGGAATATCCTCCCTCAGTACAGCTGTAATACTATCCCTTATCAAAAATGCCACTCCTCCTCCTCCCTTGCCCCACTTTCTAACCTTCCTGTAGCATTTGTATCCTGGAACATTAAGCTGCCTGTCCTGTCCATCCCTCAGCATGTCTCTCTAATTGCTAAGATATCCCAGTCCCATGTTCCTCACCATGCCCTGAGTTCATCTGCCTTCTCAGTTCGGCCTCTTGCATTGAAATAAATGCAGTTTAATTTATCAGTCCTACCTCATTTTCTACTTTGTTCCTGCCTGCCCTGATGTTTGACTTGCTCCTAACTGTACCAGTCTCAGATTAATCTCTTTCCTTACAATCTCCGTGGGTCCCACCTCCCCCCACACACACACCCCCACCCCCCACCCCAACCTTGCTAGTTTAAATCCTCCAGAGCAGCTCTAGCAAATCTCCTTTCCATTATATTGGTCCCCTTCCAATTCAGGTGCAATCTGTCCTTCTTGTACAGGTCACTTCTACCCCAGAAGAGATTCCAATGATCCAAAACCGTGAACTGTTCTCCCCTGATCAGCTCCTCAGCCACGCATTCATCTGCTCTTTCCTACTATTCCTACCTTCACTAGCTCATAGCACCAAATGTAACCCAGTTATTACTACCCTCGAAGACCTCCTTTTTAAATTCCTGCCTACCTTCATTCATTCTCCCTTCAAAATCTCATCCTTCTCCCTTCCTCCATTGTTAGTTCCAACGTGTACAATGACCTGGTCCCTCTCCCCTTTGAGAATACTCTGTATTCTTTCCAAGATATCCTTGGCACTAAGGAGACAACACACCATTCAGATATCTAGCTGCTGGCTTCAGAAATGTCTGTCTGTGCCTCTGACTAGACAGTCCCCTATCATAATCGATTGCTTGGAACCTGACGTATCTATCATTATATTAGAGCCAGTCTCAGTACTAGAAATATGGCTGTTCATGCTACATTCCTTTATGAGTCCATCGCCCCCTACATTTCCAAAACAGCATACTTATTTGAGGTGGTGATAACCACAGGAGACTCCTGCATTACCTGTCTCTCTATCCTACCTTTCCTGGAGGTAACCCATCTACTTGACTGTATCTGTGGCTTTTCTCCCTTCCTATAACTGCCATCCATCACACTCCTCAACTTCTGTAAGTTCTTCATTGTCTATAACTGCCACTCCAACCGATCCATGCGATCCGATAGGATTTGCAACCATAAACACTTCTTGCAGATATAATCATCAGTAACACGGAAACTCTCCCTAATCTCCCAAATCTGACAGGAAGAGCACATCACTCTACTCAAGGTCATATTCGCACCTTAACAATGTACAGAACCAGAAAATAGCATCGTCTTACTGCTCTAAAAAAATAGCTCCAGGTTAACTTAGTACCTATGTTTTATATTTTTAAAATTTATTCAAGAGTTAGATTGCAATGAAAATCCACAAAAAACAGTAAGCTTTCACTTAAAAAGTATGGATTTAGCTGTTATTGTGCTTTGAGTTCTCCCACACAGGTTCCTCCAAGGTCAGCTGTGAATTTCCCTGTTTGTTCATTTTTCTTAGATGCACTCTGATGTCCAGAGATACTTGAATTCAAACAGCAAAGGCAGCAGCTATGTCAGACAGCAGTGTAGGTTTCTTTCTCGTTTGATTCACTGACCATGTGGTCCTTGCCTTTGTCTCTCTTCCTCCTTTTTTAAAACCTCCTCATTCCTAAATGTAAACTGCATAAACGACATGTCATTCAGGGAAAATCATTGCTGATGACCCCACTCCAACCTGTCAACCATCCTGCTATCACTCATCTGCGCCTTGGTCCATGTCAATCCCAGGCTCTCAGTGGGTGGAACAGCAGCAGTAAGTAGCATCTTCCAAATGGTGTGCTATTGGGATACTGGCCTTTATATCTAGAGAACTGGGTTTATAAAGATAAACTATTTCCACTGGTTGGAAATTCTGGAACTAGGGCACATAGCCTGAGAATTAGGACCAGACCGTTCAGGAGAAATGTTAGGAAGCACTTCCAAACACAAGGGGAGGTAGATGTTTGGAACTCTGTTACGCAATGGCAGTGGAAGCATGATCTGTTATTAACTTTAATTCTGAGATAGACAAATTTTTGTTAAGCAAAGGTGTGAAGGGATATGGACCAAAATCAGGTATATGGAGTTAGGCCACAGAGCAGCCATGATCTCATTGAATGTTGGAACAGACTCAAGGGCTGAATGGCTTATTCCTGATCCTATGTTCCTGTATATCCATTTTCCTATTTATGACAATCCCAATTGTGCACAATGTGGTATAATCAAGATTATTCTAAAATTACGTAATTCCTCTGCTTTCAACTCTAATCCTCAAAAAAAACAAATTACTGTACACTGCTTTTCAATGGCACATGTGCTATTATTTTTTTGATTTATGTATCTACCTCAAATCCTTGCTTCTTTATTCCATTTAGACTTGTATTTCCCCAGGAGTATATTTCATTATTCTTCTTATCAATTATACCATCTCATATTTGTCTGCATTGAAGATGAATTTGTCACTTATACACATATTCTGTAAATTTAGTTCATGTGTTCCTGTAATTGTGGCAGTCTTCCACAGTACACCTTACAGTGATATTTGTAAACTTAGGAGCTAAAATGTAAGGACATATTTGAGCTGAAATTTCACCAGATGAGTGAGAGAGTGATTGCAAATGCCAAGATTTAGATATGGTATTAAACACCTATTCAGGTGGACCCGTGAGATTCCACAGCAATTCTTCATAGAAAATCAAGAAATTTTCCAATTCTTCAGACCAATATGCCTCCAACCAACATCATCAAAACAAATTAAATTGTTAATCCTCTCATTTTTTGCGCAACTTCACTGTGTACTAGCAGAATGGCAAATTTGTGCAGAAATATAAATAGCAATGACTGAAGTGTTTGTATCGCATTGATTGGCTGGAGAATGATTTTAAATATCAACCTCCCATCTATAGAATCCATCAACCAGGCCCGCTGTCAAGGAAAGGCCGCCAGTATTCTCAAAGGTCCATCCCACCCTGACAATGTTTTTCTACAACCTCTACCATCAGGGAGAAGGTGGAGAAGCCTGAACACACGCACCAGCCGGTTTTGAGACAGTTTCTACCCTACTGTTGTTAGAATACTGAATGGACACTCAAACTCTTAGCATTCACCTGTACCTGTGTTTTTCTTTTTGCCGCTGTTTACCTATTACTTACTTCTCTATGCTATTTAACTCTGTGATCTGCCTGTATTGCTTGCAAGACAAAGCTTTTCACTGTGCCTTGGTACACATGACAATAAATTTAATTCAATTCAATCCTGAGATTGTGAAAGGTAATTCAATTTAAGTTCTTTCTCATAATCCCCAGTTACTGTCATTTAAGCAGACTTAATACCCCTGATTTATGAAACTCTGTTTAGTTTATCTCATTATTCATGTTTAGTACAGTGTATTTAGTAATCTTGAAATATAGCTGGAACATGATGTTCTTTCTAGTCCTTAGAAGAAATGTCAAATGCTTCATAATAAAGTTATTACTTTCCCTTCCTCAGTATAGGAGGAGTTGTTAATGTAAACCCTTTTTTGCTTCACCATTATAGCAGAAGAATTAGTTAACTGCGTTCTCCTTCATTCAGATTATTTGGAAAAGCAACACATAACTACATTTTTAATGCTTGAAATGGGAACATTCAGCTATGTGACTGAAATATGTTCATAAGAGAGTTTGTTTACTGGAACTGCTGAAACAAGCAGTACACCCACCGCACAATTATGATCCTGCAATTATTCTGTGCCTGGCCTGAAGGATGTTGGGGTTAGGAAAGGACTGTTGTAAATAAACTCACCTATTCTTAAAATATCAGTTTGTGAATGTGTTTGTATAAAATTATTTTATTCTTCCTCAATTTATAACATCATTACACATGACTTATGACCATTTAACAATATTGGCAAGTCAGATAAATGTTCAATTGAATGTAAGAAAGAAAGATTTGTATTTTGAAAAGTATCTTACTATGCCCCTCAGAAACATCTAAACACTTGATGTATGATTAATTAATTTGAAGAGTGATAGTATGTTATGTCAGTCAATGCAGCAGCTGTTTGTGTAAGATGCCAGAAGTAGCAATAGGATGAATGACTCAGGGGGTAAGGGCAGCAGTGGCCAGGCCAACTGGTTGTCATCCATTAATTTTCTCTGAGAAGGTAGTGGTGAGCTGCCTTCTTAAACCACTGCAGTTCTCAGGGTATAGGGATGCTCAGATTGCTGATACAGAAGAGGATTCCAGCAATTGTGAAGGAATAATAGAACAAAGAAGAACAAAGGAAATTTACAGCCCAGGAACAGGCCCTTCAGCCCTCCAAGCCTGAGCCGATCCAAATCCACTGTCTAAACCTGTCGCCCAATTCCTAAGGATCTGTATCCCTCTGCTCCCCACCTACTCATGCATCTGTTCAGACACATCTTAAATGAATCAACCTGCCTGCCTCTACCACCTCTGCTGGCAATGCGTTCCAAGCACCTACCACCCTCTGTGTGAAGTACTTGCTGCGTGTATCCCCCTAAAACTTTTCACCTCTCACCTTGAAAGCATGACCTCTTGTTAATGAATCCTTCACCCTTTGAAAAAGCTTATCTCTATCTACCCTGTCTATACCCTTTATGATTTTGTAGATCTCAGTCAGGCTGCCCCCATCTCCTTTTTTCTAATGAAAACAATCCTAACCTATTCAACCTCTCTTCATAGCTCGCACTTTCCATACCAGGCAACATCCTCGTAAACCTTCTCTGTACCCTCTTCAAAGCGTCCACATCCTTTTAGTAATGTGGTGACCAGAAATGTACACAGTATTCTAAATGTGGCCAAACCAATGTCTTGTACAATTTTAACATGACCTGCCAGCTCTTATACTCAATACTTATATATTTTTTCTCTCTCGGGGTCACGTAACTATTGAAGAGAAACACAAACCCTGTATAATAGACTGGAAATTACCGCTGATGATAATATTCAACAAATGATACCTATTTGTTGATGTTTGACTTTAAATCATGGATTGCTGAATAATTTAATGCTTGTCAACGAAGTAAAGTATCTTAATATGCCCTTCAGAAACATCCAAAAATACTTGATGTACAACTGAAAATGATCTTGAAAATGGAATAAGTGTTTGTCTACTATAGTAGGTAATTCTGGTTTTAAAGGCTTGGGAACAAGTTTTTAACTTCCCTCCAGATGCTAAATGAATGCATTACATAACTCATTCAATCCTCATTGACATTAATCTCAAGGGCAATGAAACCATCTTAGGTGGCTGATGTTCTAAAAACTAATTTTACCTCAAGGTGGCAAGTTGAAACTCTACCCCCAGTGGCTTGCCAAACACAAATAAACACATTTATCACTTTTACATAAATGAAGAATGTGAGTAAAATTTATAATTCTGTACTTTTCCAAAGGTAAACATAAATTGTAATTTTAAGTGTAATGGTTACTTTCATCTTTCATTGGTTATCTGAATAATCTCACTCTTTGAAATTCAAGTAAACTTTACTGCATTCTGATAGATAGTATTAAATGAGCAATTTTAGATAGGCTGTGTAGATCTCATTTTTCAAATTGTCACAACTGAAGTAATTTGCAAAATGTTTTGAGCACTCAGCAGCTCACCAATCTCAATGACTAAAGTGACAAAATCAATGTATTGGGAAAAATAATTTCTGGGTTGTTAGAATCATTGAATCACTACAGAGTGGAAGCAGGCCATTCAGCCCATTAAGTCCATACTGACCTTCCGAAGACCATTCCACCCAGACCCATCCCCTTACCCTATCCCTGCAACTCTGCATTTCCCATGGCTGATCCATCTAACCTGTGCATCCCTAGACACACTATGGGGCAATTTCGCATGGCCAATTCACATCTTTGGACACGAGCACTAAGAAAAGCATAGATTGATGATGGAATTTAGTTAAAGGACACCCTCTGCAGTTTTGGTACCTCATCTGATACAATGTATTAATTCATTTGACGCCTTTTCGGGTTCTAAGTTTAATTTTTCTAAATCAGAGGCCATACCTGTGGGGGTCTAAGTAGGATACCCAGCACCGAGGGCGAATTGCAATTTCCTTTTAAATGGTAACAAGGATGTTTTCTGTATTTTGGTATTTTTGTTGCTCCCATCTTTGATCAGTTATTTAAAGCTAATTTTGTCCACTTGTTTGACAGTATTAAGCAAGACCTTTGAAGATGGGAGACACTTCCGATATCTTGGCTAGGCCGAGTAGCCCTTACTAAAATGAGTGTCCTTTCTCATTTGTTATACCCTATGTGAATGCTTCTTTTGATCTTTCCTAGGTAAATATTCCAGAGACTTAATGGCTGGGTATAGCACTTTTATCTGGCATCGCAGATGACCCCTTATCGAGCTATCCAAACTGGAACTGCCTCAAAGATTGCATGGAGTGGACCTCCCGGATATTAAAAGAAAGCAATTAAGCTCTTTTTTTAATCTTTGTTGAGTGACTGGGCCTGTGAGGACCTGCTGTCAATATGGTTAGATATTGAGGCTTCTCAGTCAATATGCCCCCTTACTAGTTTGCTGTTCTAAGACAAAATGAGAAAGTTACGGAATGTTGTCATAATCCAATAATGATTAATACCGTAAAAGTATGGAGGACAATGCGGCAGAGTGAGGGCAATCTATCCAAAACATCTTTTCTCACTCCTATAACTGTTTTGCCAGGTTTTAAGCCAGGGTTAATGGATCTTAGGCTTAAACTCTGGGCAGCTAGGGGTGTTTCCTGTTTGGGTGACATATTTGAGGGGGAAACAATGATGTCCTTGAATCAAATAACTCATAAGTATGGATTATGTAGTAAACACCTTTTTCATTTTGTCTGGATTAGGGATTTTATTCCGAAAGGAACTACACTTTTACCCAACTCTTACAGATCTGATATAGAGAAGAGGATGCTTTATTCTAAAAGTACTCTCTCCGTTAGCTCTCTTTACCATCTGTTTGGGAGGGGGGGGGCGGCCCTCGAATGAGATTGACCGGCTCTGTGAGAGAGAGCTGGAGTTGAGATCTCCTTGAAGAGCTGGGAGGACATTTGTGAAAGAATGAGAAAGATTTTGATCTGTAATAGGACACGTGCCATGCAGTTAAAGTTCTTCATAGGGTCCAACTGGCCCCAGATTGCCTCTCAAAATTTAAGATAGGAGTATCCTCAGCATGTCCCAAGTGTAAAGTAAGTACGGGTACTCTCACTCATTGATTGTGATTCTGCCACAGGCTTCGTACAGACTGGAGTGCTGTGGCAGGAAGAATAGAGAGGGTCTTGGGGACCGAAGTTAAGGTGGACCCGGTCTCTTCTGCTGGCCAGCTCAATTTACCTTCTTTCGATGCTCATGGGAAAACTTTCTATGCAAGGAAAACCATTCTGATGTGTGGAGTGTCTGAGAACCCTCAGGTTCTGTTGGGTTGGCGTAAGCTCCACATGGAGCATGTCACTTTGGATTTTTTCACAAATATGGTGTACCAAAAAACTGTTTTGGATTACCTGGATGCAGACTTGTCTGCCACTCTGATTAGGGATTTTATATCGCCATGACGATTTGATTTAGCAAATCTGGTACCCTGAGAGGAAGAATTTTGAATAAATGAATGTATATTATTGAATCCCCTCAAAGGTTGAGAGCTATTGTTTTATTACGCTGAGCTGTTCAAATTATTTATTTATTTATTATTTCCATTTGTCTGTTTATTTTGTTGTCTTATATGTATATGCACGAGTATAGTTTTGCTCAGTTCGTATTGTTGTTCCATTTTATTCCTTCTTTATTGAGTAGTGTTGTTGGTTTATTTTAATTTTATAAAAAAATCTTTTTCAATAAAAATATCTAAAAATGAAGGACACTCTCAATGAGTCACAGAGTCATAGAGAAACAGACCCTTCAGTCCAACCCGTCCATGCCGACCAGATATCCCAACCCAATCTAGTCCCACCTGCCAACACCTGGCCCATATCCCTCTAAACCCTTCCTTTTCATATACCCATCCAAATGCCTTTTAAATGTTGCAATTATACGAGCCTTCACTACTTCATCTGGCAGCTCATTCCATACACGAAACACCCTCTGTGTTAAAAGGTTGCCCCTTAGGTCTCTTTTATATCTTTCCCCACTCACCCTAAACCCATGCCCTCCAGTTCTGGACTCCCCGACCCTAGGGAAAAGACTTTGTCTATTTATACTATCCATGCCCCTCATGATTTTGTAAACCTTTATGAGGTCACCCCTCAGCCTCCGATGCTCCAGGGAAAACAGCCCCAGCCTGTTCAACCTCTCCCTGTAGCTCAAATCCTCCAACCCTGGCAACATCCTTGTAAATGTTTTCTGAACCATTTCAAGTTTCAAAACATCTTTCTGATAGGAAGGAGACCAGATAGCATTTAGAAAAGCTGCAGCCCAGGAAGGAATTTTAACTGTTCCTGGTGAATGGGAATAAAGTGAAAAAGTAGTTTGATTTTCGATTTAAATACAGCTCATTTTCGTGGCAAATGAGGCATCTGCCTGATTTTGATGAAAGCATCAAGCAAGCAATTGTAGTCCTGTGACACCCAAAAGCATTTTAACCAGGGTCTGAACAACAATGCCAGGAACTCACTTGTTCACCATCTCTGTCATGTTGTAATGGACACCTAACAGATTGCCTGATACTTTGAACAATTAGAATCGCTGCAGTAAAGATGGAGGCCTTTCGGCCCATCAAGTCTGCACTGACCCATCGAAAAGCATCCCATCCTAACCTTGTAACTTCACATTTACTGCAGATCATCCCCTTAGCCTGCACAGCCCTGGATACTGCAGGTTAATTTCGCATGGCCATCTTTGGATTCTGGGAGGAAACCCACACAGACCCAGGGAGAACATACAAACTCCACAAAGGCAGGAGGCTGATATTGAACCTGTGTCTCTGGCACTGTGAAGCAGCAGTGCTGACCACTTAGCCACTGTGTGTCCCTTTTATGCACCGAAAGTATATTGTATCTGGATTAGTAAAGGTACAATAGCTGCCTTTCAGCAAATCTGTGACACACTTTTCTTCCAAAGAAATGTTTCCTGGGCTGTCACTTCCATTTATATTGGTTCCAGCTCACCAATGTGTAGACCTCAATGTAGTACGCATGCTAACCATGTTACTGATTTGATCTACTGTTATGAGAGAGATTAACTTAGGTGATAAGGCTTTAGAAAAAACTGTTGGCATGCTATTGCTACTATCTTTAGGAGCAATATAAAGTCCTCATAAAGTAATTAAACTTCTTCCTGTAGTGCAGATAGGCCACTGAACTCTTCACCTGTCCAGCCACATTTCTCCAGTTCTTTTTTTCATTTTCTAAACTAAACTTTTAAAGTAAATCATCTATAACTAAATAGAGCAAGTACTAAACAGTTCTGCATAGACTTTGCAGAAAACACGTGGAATTTTGTCATTCCTCATTAGAACTTCAATTCCATTGCTTTCTAATTTACTGAGAGCCTGTTATATTTGTGAAAGAAACACCTCTTTTGTTTTCCCAATGTGCTTCACAAGCATTTTCAAGTCATATTCACAAAGCAGGGAGCGCTGGCTGATTTCATTTGTTTGTTGCCTCTCTAATGATGTGCCCACTGACCCCTGATGAAAAGTGCACCTCCTCATTTGGACGCCAGCTTAAGATGATAGCAGGCTCACTTTCTATATCCCTCCTGAATGATGAGTTGCCTAAAAGCAAGGCAATTATTGTGGGCAGCTTTTCTGCTTTACTTGGATGAGATTTGGCCTTGAAAATTGGTCAACTGTATTGTCAATATCATTGGGTGGGCAGAACTGACGCTATAATGTGCTTTTTGATGCAAACATTAATACATTATTGCTTTCTCCCATCCAGTTTGGATTGTACCACTCTTCCATTTGCTCCACATTATAATATTGCTTCACTGCATTATGCTGATGTAGGTCGGGGAACCAGGGTTATATCTTGTTTAAATAAATTAGTTCCTTGGGATTAGTTTAAAGACTTTGGAACCTCTGGTTTCAAGTTCAGAGGGAAACTCCAGTCAGTTTTGCACTTGTTTTTTGAGTGGTGATATTCAGCAACAAATTTGGGTATGAATTAATGTTGAGACTAGGATTAATGGCCCTGATAACTTTATGAATTCATCCAATGAGCAGCTGAGGAAAGCTCCGTTTCAATCCTCAACTATGTTGAATTAACACCCTAATCTGTAATGCCAGCACAAGTCATAATATTGGTTCCATTTTCCTTTCTTAATGGCAGAATAATCAGCTGCTGTTCACACTCATCAGTGAAACTTGACATAGTTGAATAATCAGCCACACATGCCAATGGTCACACCAAAGGAGGAGAAATGGCATATCTGAGACCACATTCTATCAATGAGTCAATACTATTAGGAGGGAAGGGGAGAGAATTTTTAAAATACATTTTCTAAGAGGATGACACTTGATATTCAGAATCAAGTGTATTCACTGATTTCTGTTCAAATTCTCCATGGTTACAGTTCTTCGCTTAATGTACATGGGCCGAACCATGAATAGAACTTGGAAATCTGCTGAAGTGACTTCAGAACAAGAACTTCTTTGTGTCAGGCTTGTGATGGAACAATTTCCAGTTGTTAGCGGTTTAATTTAATGAAAGTGATTCCCAGCATCAAAGACTCTCGAAAAGTACATTCTTGTAAGGTTTTTAATAGCTGTTGTAAAACAAACATTAAATCCCAAGCTTTTACAGCAGCTGAAAGACTTAATTTCTTGACAGATTTATGGATTCTACACGAAAAGCCATAAAATCAGATTTACCTCTTTGAACAGGTCATACAAGTTATCAATTTCTTGAAAGTAAAATCAACATGAATCCATGTCAGTTGTTCCATCCCAAGGTGTGTTCAGTTGCTTTTTGAATTATTCAAAGTGCAATGTAAATAACAAAGATATTTTGTGTGATGCCTGAAACAAGTTGGCTTTTCTTTAGCCTGGAAGACCTGGATCTGGAGTTTTTAACTAGCAAAACTGCAGTTCAATGTTTAACTCCATGGAGCAAGCTGGCCAATTTGCAGGCAACATCCTTGTAAAAGGTAGATTGCCTATCAACATATTAACATAGCTCAATTAGAACAGTTTTTTCAGCATAATTTTACATTTAGTTGTGCATCCAATGATTTTGAGGGCTTCCAGCAATATGCTATTGAAACCAAAGCAAGAAAACAACAGCAGCTGACAGAGTTGATTGAAACTCACGGAAAATCTGCAATAAATACTCAGTACTCAGTTTTCTCAGCTGCTTCCTGATCTAATAGTGCAAAGGATAGTTCACTAAACTTTTGCTACAAGTGTACCTCGACACCTTGAGAGTCACTCTATCTCATCAGGATGGGTAGCACCTTGGCTGTTGTACTAGATGAGTTTATTATACAACTAACTGTAGCAGTGGTAGTAGCAACCCACTGTTTACCACTTGGAAGCTGGACAACAGGATGGAAGCAGCAGAGGAAGCAGTTCATAAAAGTCAGTACCAATAGCACATTTCATTTTCAATTTTGCTGATAGGCAGAAGTTTATTCATCAGAACCTTGGCTGGTAATTCTGTGAGTTTCACCCAAAAAGATGCCTGTTAAAAATGAGCAGTTGTACAAGTTTGCAGCTTTGACTCACTCCCCACAAATTGTTGACTCAACATATAGTGATCTGCACACACCAAATTAGTCAGGAGTATTTATGACCCCCACTCCCAATTATATGGCTTTCATCCTATCAATCTGCATCTGGTCTGCATCCACAAAAATATGGATACCAAATTCCTGTGAAGCTGCAATATTTTTGACTTGCAGTCGGTCCAAGCTTCCTGATCTCCTCGAATTTGCAAGCATACCTATTGATCAGAAACCCGGCCTCTAAAAGCCAAAATGCTGACGGTGCATTTTAATTGTTTGATAACATCTAAAGGCAAACTTCAATATGCACCAATGAAGGTTCCCTGAATGGTTGCAGTGTTTGCCCAACATGTTTCAAGATTTGGATCTGTAGGAGGATGCAAATAGTGGAACATTTTCTGTCAATAGTTACATGAAGCATGAATGGTGATCAGGGCAATCTGAGATTTTTATACCATTATTACTGTGAGGTTCACTTAGGTTACATTTATGTCTGGACAATATGCAATGGCTATTTTTTTCCTCATTCCTAGACAGTTGCCTGATATATTCAGCAATGGCTGATGCAAGGAAACTTTGGAGTTGGGAAGCAATGATTTTAAAGCTTATTTTCATTCTTGGTTGGAGAATGAGGATTATAATGAACTTTTTTTTATTGTTGGGATTTTGTAAACATCTTTGGAAATCCCAAACATACACAATGTGGATAACAGGGTCAGTTTGCTTGACCTTTTGGACCAATTACACACATTTAACTGTTCACAAAACCCCTCAAAATGTGTGCCTCAGGCACATATCGAAATGCTTTGAAGTGTCCTTTCTAAATCATATGATAAATTGAAAGCTTTTATTTAATAATGGTGCTTCACTTTATCATAATAAAAACTGAGTGTCACTAGTTGCCAGCTTTACTCTGGATATAAATTTATTTAAGGTTGATAGTTTTGTGCAATGTATTTATTGCCATTGGCACTGTTTACTTTGTACTTAGTGTACATTACCATTCCTTTGAAAGATCTAAACTACCATTTTCTTTCATCATGTTACACTGACAGATTTAATACAGTGAAAGCCCATTAAGAGTTATCATTTCGGCCGACATGAAAATGATATCTGACTCAGTGCTTTTACAGTACCGCCTGTACAAATTACCTTTCCAGACAAAGAACCACTATTTGATTTTTTGTTTCATCATTTTTATGCCATTGTCTCATTCTCAATCCTCTTTATTACTCTTTGGTATAAATTTACATGAGTTCACATTTTATACAGTAAAGTTATACTTCATAAAATAATGTGTTTTATTTTAAAATGACCTGTTCAGACATGTAATGACACCCCAATATGGCAGATGGGACTTGAACATGGGCTTTCTGACCCAAAGGTAGGGACACTACCACATCACTAAAAGACTCTAATGTGTTATTTGTTTATTTGTTAAGAATTGTCTGTATTCTTGAAATGCTTTCAATTTGAGATATGTCAGATTGCAATCCTATGGAATGTGCCTCTGAAGTTCTCTGTTTAAATAAATTAAGTTTAGTCATTCAGTGATACAAAACATGAGTTGTGTTAGAAAAAGGACTCATTTTGTTGTATCTTTTGGATGCAGGATGAAAAACTACAACAAAATGCAAGTTTTTCAGCAATAGAATATGTTGCAAACCTGTTGCTAATAACCATGAAGAAAAAGTAATTGATTTAATAGTTGAATAACCTTCCTCATGTCACACAATATTTCATTCAAATTCAGAATGGTGGGATTGAGAGAAAGCCAGTGCAGTTATCCCTTTAAGGGAGTCAGACAAAGACCAGAGGGGACTATTTTTAGTTTTAACTGAGCATTTAATGTGCACCTTTAGTTGCCCTTGAGAAGGGGTAGTGAACTGTCTTTTCACACTTTTGCAATCCATTTGATGTAAGTCGACTCACAATACCATTAAGAAGGAAGTTCCGGGATTTTGATTCAGTGATTAAGAAGGAACAGAGATATATTTCCAAGTCACGATGGTGAGAGGCTTGGAAGGAGATTTACAGATGGTTATGCTCCCCTATATGCTGTTGTCCTTATCCTTCTAGACGGTAGTGGTTGTGGGTTTGGAAGGTACAGTCTAAGGTGCACTAGTGAATTAGTCCAGTGCATCTTGTAGATGGTACACTCTGCTGCTACTGACAGTCGATAATGGATGGAGTGAATGATTGTGGATGTGGTGCTAATCAAGGCATTTGACGAGGCATTCAACAAGGTGCCGTACAAAAGGCTGCTGCATAAGATAAAGATGCAAGGTGTTACAGGCAATGTATTAGCATGGATAGAGGATTACTTAACTAATAGGAAGCAAAGAGTAGGGATTAATGAGTGCTTTTCTGGTTGGCAATCAGTGACTAATGGTGTGCCTCAGGGATCAGTGTTGGGACCTCAATTGTTCACAAATTACACAGATAATTTGAAGTTGGGGACTACATGCAGCATGAAAAAGTTTGTGAATAACGCTAAGATGAATTAAGTTAAAAATCACACAACACCAGGTTATAGTCCAACAGGTTTAATTGGAAGCACACTAGCCTTCGGAGCGACGGTCCTTCATCAGGTGATAGTGGAGGGCTCGATCGTAACACAGAGTTTATAGCAAAATTTTGCAGTGTGATGTAACTGAAATTATACATTGAAAAATTTATTGTCTGTTAAGCCTTTCAGCTGTTAGAATACAGTGATAGTTTCACTTCTTTCATGTGTAAATCACAAAACCTTTTTTTAAAAGTTGCATTCTCGGGTTAGCTGTTAACAATGGTGATAGCTAGACAATATGCTGCTATAACCTGGTGTTGTGTGATTTTTAACTTTGTACACCCCAGTCCAACACCGGCATCTCCAAATCATGGCTAAGATGAATGGTAGACCAAAGTGTGCATTGGACCGTGAAACTTTGGAAAGGGGCACAGATAATTTAATTGAGTGGGCAAAAGTCAGGCAGATGGAGTACAATGTTAATAACTGTGAAGTCATCCATTTTGGTAGGAATACCAGTAAAAAGGACTATTACTTGAATGGTAAAACATTGCAGCACACTGATGTGCAGAAGTATCTGGGTGTCCTTGTGCATGAATCACAGAAGGTTGGTCTGTAGGTGCAACAGGTAATTAGGAAGGCAAATGGAATTTTGTCCTTCATTGCTAAAGGGATTGAGTTTAAAAGCAGGGAGGTCATGTTGCAGCTGTATAGGGTGCTGGTGAGGCCACACCTGGAGTACTGTGTGCAGTTTTTGGTCCCCTTACTTGAGAAAGGATGCACTGTACCTGGAGAGGGTGTAGAGGAGGTTCACTAGGTTGATTCTGGAGTTGAGGGGTTTGGCTTATGAGGATAGACTGAGTACTGGGATTATATTCATTGGGATTTAGACGAATGAGGGGGGATCTTATAGAAACATGTAAAATTATGAAGGGACTAGATAAGATAGAAGTAGAGTAGATGTTTCAAAATGGTGGGTGAAACTAGGACAAGAGGGCATAGCCTCAAAGTTAGGGGGAGAAGATTTAGGACTGAATTAAGAAGGAACTTCTTCACCCAGAGGACGGTGAATCCATGGAATTCCCTGCCCAGTGAAGTAGTTGAGGCTTCCTCAGTAAATGCTTTTAAAGCTAAGATAGATCACTTTAGGAACAATGAGGGAATTCAGGGTTATAGTGAGAGGGCGGATAAGTGGAGCTGAGGCAACGAAAAGATCAGCCACAATCTTATTGAATGGCCAGATGGCCTACTCCTGCTCCTAGTTCTGATGTTCTAAGCTGTCTGCTTTGTCCTGGATATTGTCAAGCTTCTTGAATGTTGTTGCAGCTTCACTTATTTAGGCGAGTGGGGATCATTCAGCCACACTAAGATCTTGTGCTTCATAGATGTTGGACAGATTTGGGGGAGTCAGGAGATAAGTTTCTCACTGCAGGATTCCTAGCCTCTAACCTGCTCTTGTGGCCACAGTACTTATATAGAGGGTCCAGTGCAGCTACTCTAAAATGCAGGACTGTTGTAAAACAAAATGGTGAGATGATACGATTCCCTATGCCATACATTTAGTACTTCTGTATGTAGTCCTAAGTTTCAATTAAAATTAATTTCTCTGACCTATTAAATAATCAAGCAGTCATATCAGGTGTTCAGTAAAACTTTAAATTCAATATAATGGAAAAGCAATTGTGAAAGACTCTTAGAACTATCATGATGAAATGCAAAAAAGTTGTGCAGTACATAAAAAAGAGTAAAAAATGATTAAAATAAAATTTTAAAAGATTCAAATGAAGGAGGTCAGGTCTGAGTGTTGAGCTCAGACTAATACACAGTAATGGAGACCTCAGTGAAATGGGTTATATTGGCCCTGTAGAAAATGCAATGCAGGAGATAGCAGAACTACACCAGTGAAGAATATTCAGTTGCTTGGAAATATTACAAGACCAGAGACTGTCTTCTCTTCTTAGTGTTAATAAAAGAATCACAGAATTGTAGAATATTACAGAAAGAGGTCATTTGAGCTATCCAATTTGGATCAGTATTTTTGTCTGAATGAACTTCCCATTCTAATTTTATTTTCTGTGCTTTAATATTATTCTTTTTCAAGCAGCTATCTCATTTCCTTTCAAATGAATTAATCAACTTTGCAACACCAACTTCTGGCAGAGAATTCTACATTTCAAACATTTTGTGGTGAAATTGTCCTAATGGTGCCATTAGGATTAAACTTATTAACTAGTCCAAGCCTAATGCTAATCTCATGCTGGTTCTTGATTTTAAGAAGGCTAACTTTGAAAAAGTTAATTGGAAATTGGATGATGAGAATAAATGGTTTCAATTTAAAACTATCCTCAAACAGATTGCAGCCATGTATACCTCATGGTTGAAGGAGATCCACGTATTAAAAACAAAATCACTCCACCAATGAAGAAGTTACAGAAGGTAACTTGATTGAAAAGGGACTGAAGGCATTCAACACACAGAAAAAAATGGGGACGTATCATATGCACATTTGGAAAACAAAAGTAACCAAAAGATTAGCCAAGTGATTACTGGGAAAAGGCAAGATTTAAAGTGCATCTGGATTGGTCCATGAAGATTCATAACTATGGCATTGACAACAAATATTTTTAGCTACTTTAGAAGTCAAAAGATCATTATAAGATGTAAGGGACCACTAAAAGATACTGAAGACAGATTCAAATTGATTCTTAGGCTATGACAGCACATTAAATAATGACTTTGCATCAGCCTACAGTCCCTCAGATGATGATAACATTCCAGGTGACAGATACACAGCATTACTAGTACATTAAAATGGGTAACAGAGTCATCTTGAATAGGTGAAGAAAGCTCAAAATTGTGCTGGTTTTACTTTGAATAATAATCAACTGAGAATGATCAAGGAGGTGGTCCAGGTGCTTGTGAGACTCCTTGTTCCTCTCTTCAATAGGGGTTCGATAGAGTCAGAGGTTGTTCCCTTAGACTGGAAGCTAGCTCATATAATTCCTGTTTTCAAAAAGGAGACTGATCAGAGTTAGGGAGTTATGGGCCTATCAACCTGATATCCATAATCAAAAAGAAGGAATCATATAAAATGACCTCTATAATCAGTAGGAAAGGGAAGGGTCCATTAGCAATTCATAACAACAAGGCATCTGTGAAAATAGGTTCTGCTGAACAAGGTAGATAGTTTCTTATTTAAGGATGGGGAGAATTCGTTATCCATTATTTCCCTGAAATTTTATTAAGCCTTTGATGAGACATCTCACACAATCGTTGAGTTTTACATACCTTGGCAGAAAATTTGGTGGTAAGTCCCCTTTCCATTTAGCTTCATTACTCAAATCAACTTTTATGCTGATGGACCATTAATTGGCTCATGGTGAGGCTTCAGCCCTGTGCTGTGAGGAAATCATAGCTCCTGGAGCTGTCAGCCAGTGATATGGTTGGCAGCTGTCTGCTCCCAGGGGCATCACCATGAATAGTGGTTACTGCTGAGACTACAGGCAGTCCCTAACAAAGAGGACCCCTGGAGCCAGGTAAGTAAGTGTTTTCCAGGGGCTAAATTGGAAGGTTCCAGTAAGGTGTGAGCGAAAATGAAGGGGAGTAGTATCAATGTGGGGGAAGCTTCAATTGGGCATAGGGTACCTGAAGAGATGGCAGAGCTCTCCTTCATACCATCAACCCAATAAAAGGCTAACAGGCCAGGTTTTGGCTGATACCCTTGTCATATGGCATGGACTTCTTACAGCACTGGTAAACTGAGCCATGTGAGGGCCTCAATTGACTCAAGAACCAACAGACTGCAGGATGCCTCTTCATTGCTGGTACAATGGCAGAAAAAGCATATTGGCAACAGACATGTAGGGACAGCCACGGTTTTTGGTTTGCAGCACATCCCATATCTGTCAACCATTTTTCTTAATTTCTTCATGGAATGTGTGAATTGTTAGTTTGACTGACATTTATTGTCATGGAGAAGATGGAGAAGGTGAACCAAGTGCTTGTACCACTGCAGTCCTTGGAGTGTTATGCTCTTAGAAAGGGAGTTTGAAGATGTTGATCCAGTGACAGTGACCAAAGGCAATATCATTCCAAGTCAGGACGGTAAGGGACTTGGAGGAGACATTAGAGGTGGTGAGGTTCCCATGTATCTGCTGCCCTTATCCTTTCATATGCAAGTGGTCATAGGTTTGGGAGGAGCTGTCTTAAGATCTTTGCTGAATTTCTGCAGTGTATCTTGTAAATAGTACACACTGCTGCAACTGAGTGTCAGTGGTGGAGGGAGTGGATGCTGGCGAATGTGGTGCCAATCAAGTGAACTGCTTTGTCCTGGATGGTGTCAAGCTTTTTGAGTGTTGTTGAAGCTGCAACCATTCAAGAAAGTGTGAAGTATTTCATCACACTCCTGACTTGTACTTTGTAGATGGCAGACAGATTCAGGAAGTGAGTTACTTGCTGCGGTATTATTCCGAGTGTTCCACCTGCCCTTGTGGCCACTGTCCTTATGTGGCAAATCCAGTTGAGTTACTGGTCAATGGTAACTCCCACGATGTTGATCATGGAAGATTCAGTGATGGTAACACTGAGTGTCAAGGTGTGGTGGTTTGATCGCCTCTTAATGGCGATGGCCATTGCCTGGCATTTGTGTGATTCAAATGTTACTTGTCACTTGTCAGCCCAAGCCTGGATATTGTCCACATCTTGTTGCATTTGAACATGCATTACTTCAGTAGCTAAGGAGTTGTGAATGGTGCTGAACATTGTGTAATCATCAGCAAACATCCCCACTTCTGACCTTATGATGGACTCAAACTGTCAGTGAACAGGTTATTCCTTTGCAAGTGCCACTTGATAGCACTGTTGATGTTCCCTCCCATAAGAACATTAGTGGGTGGCACGGTGGCACAATGGTTAGCACTGCTGCCTCACAGCACCAGAGACCCGGGTTGAATTCCCACCTCAGGCAACTGTGTGGAGTTTGCACATTCTCCCCGTGTCTGCGTGGGTTTCCTCCAGGTGCTCTGGTTTCCTCCCACAGTCCAAAATGTGCAGGTTAGGTGAATTGGCCAAGCTAAATTGCCCATAGTGTTAGGTGAAGGGGTAAATGTAGAGGAATGGGTCTGGGTGGGTTGCTCTTCGGCGGGTCGGTGTGAACTTGTTGGGTCAAAGGGCCTGTTTCCACACTGTAATTAATCTAATATAATCTAAGAAATAGGAGCAGGGGTAGGCCATTTGGTCTGTCAAGCCTTTTCTGCCTTTCAATAAAATCATGGCTGATATTTTCGTGGACTAAACTCCAATTAGCAGCATGTTTAAGCATGACCCTTAATTCCTTTACTGTTCAAAAATCTATCATTCTTTGCCTTAAAAAGCTTCAATGAGGTAGCTTCAAATGCTTCACTGGGCAGGGAATTCCAGAGATTCATAACCCTTTGGGTGGAGAAGTTCCTCCTCAGCTCAGTCCTAACTCTTCTCCCCCTTATTCTGAGGCTATGCCCCCTGGTTCTAGTTTCAACCACCAGTTGAAACAACCTCTGTGCGTCTATCTTACCTCCTCCCTTCTTAATTTTATATGTTTCTATAAGATGCCCTCTCATTCTTCTAAATTCCAATAAATTCCCATTGAAGGCCCTCATGAAGAGTCCAGACCTGAACCATGAACTTTCCTGCTCCTGCGATGCTGCCTGACCTGCTGTGCCTTTCCAGCTCCACTTTTTATTGACCCTTACTATCTCCAATTCCCATAACATCGCTGGCAATCTAATGTAGACTGATGGGGCACTAATTAGCCAAGTTGGATATGTCCTGACTTTTGTACATACCTGAGCAAGTATCTGATTGTTTGGTTAGATGTCAGTGTTACAGCTGTACTGGAACAACTTGGCTAGGAGTATGACTGATTAGATTAGATTACTTACAGTGTGGAAACAGGCCCTTCGGCCCAACAAGTCCACACCGACCCGCCGAAGTGAAACCCATCCATTCCTCTACATTTACCCCTTTTTACCTAACACTACGGCCAATTCACCTGACCTGCACATTTTTGGACTGTGGGAGGAAACCCACGCAGACACGAGTCGCCTGAGTCGGGAATTGAACCCGGGTCTCTGGCGCTGTGAGGCAGCAGTGCTAACCACTGTGCCACCGTGCCGCTGGTTCTGGACAATAAATCTTCAGTGCTATTGCCAGGATATTGTCAGACCATAACACCATACAATTTACGATCAAAATTAAGCCATCCAGCCCATTGAAGCTGTTCAACCATGCAATGATGGCTGATATTTTCCTCAACCCCATTCTCCTGCCTTCTCTCCATAACCTGTGATCCCCATACTAATCAAGACCCTATCTATTTCGGTCTTATAATGTAGAAACAAGTCATTGGTCCATCAAATAAATTCACAGCAGCAGAGTGCATTGTGGGAAATTAAAAAAAACTTTGCTTTTCTGCGTTACAGGTGGGAGAAATCCACAACCCAATATTAGACAGGCAGTGTCAGTACCTAAATGGGATTGTGCTGATACTACATATCAGTCTTGGATTCTTCAGTAAAAGCTGTTATGAATTTCACATTTTGGGCAATTGTGCTAGTTATTACAGTCAGTCAATAGATACTTGGACACAGTAACGATGACGAGGAAAATAGTATAGCTAACGTAATAGGATGTGGGATAATAATGCAAAGTTGTATCAATGATTTATCCATCATAAACTAAACTCCAGTCCAGGTATCACCTGTTTCTTAAACATTCGTTTTATATCACTTTGCTTTTACGAAAGATCAACATTAGCACCTGCTTTCGCGAATCTGAAGAGGATTTTTGCTTTTACGAAAAACGGTGACATTTTCCCCGTATAAATCATGCATCTTCGCTTAACGCCATTTTCAGCTTATGAAAGGTTTCCTGGGAACGCTCTACTTTCAGATAGCAGGGGGTGGGGGGGGGCACCTGTAATTGCAACAGCAAAGGAAGGATATATTGCATACAAATGAGAAAACTGGACCAGACCTCAGCAAAGAAATTTAGGATCAGGAATACTTCCTGCAGTAATTGCATGCTATAACTTGAAGAAAGGTTATTTGTTTTCAACTATTCCTAGGGTAAAGCCACTCTAAGTTTATTTTGAATATTTGAATAAGTTACTTGACACATTTGACCTATGGGACCGACATCGAACTATGCAGATACATATCTGTGGTGGCCTCTATGATGATAAGATTAAAATTATGACACTTAACAGCAAATAAAAACTAAAAATGGTTAAATATTTATTGATTTTTATTTCTCAAAAACTGCACCATGTCATTATAAACAAGATAACTGAATGCAAAGCAATTAAACTGAAGATTCAGAGTTCATTGGAATCATGAAAAAGAGTCTGTTGCAAGCAGGTTACAAAGAGCCAAAATGTGATAAAATCTTTGCTCAGAACCTTTTCCAACTTCACTAAAGTAAAGTTATTAGCTTGTGAATATTTTGCAGCTTTAGATAAGATATTTCAGCAGGTTTACAAGGCAAATGGATTATTATTCGCAATTAACATTCTTATTCAGCTGGTAAAAGTTGATTATGCAATTTATACAAAAAGCTGTTTTGTTTACCTGTTATCCCAGCTGTAATTTAGATGCTTTAAGGCAATAAAATGCAATTCGTTTCATGTCTTTTATGTGCTTTTTTTATGTGTCTGTTTGACTTTTTTGGGAGTGAACCACAATGACAGCCAGACATCTGGACTCGGGCAAAATCCTTTCAATCTTTTGCCTCACTAAGTATGCAATGTGGAACTGTTGCTAACATGCCAACCATCCAAACAAGTGCAGATGGAACATTTATTATTTATATCAATTTAAAATATGTCTTGAGTCTTTAAAACTTATTGGTCTCGGGATTACTTCCTTTTGGAGAAGTTCAAGAGCATTTAATGGTCTACTTACCTGGGCTTGTGAGTGTCATGCATCATTATCTTGATGTAGAAATTCCTGAAATTTATGTGATGAGTGATGTTTGCATTTTGCTTTTATGCATTCATGGTATGTTGGCATCACTCTCTCTGCCAATATCTTTTATCCATCCCTAATTACCCTGGAGAAGCTACTGGCGAGTTGCCTTCTGCAGCCTTTAGAATATAAGGAAATCCACATGCTGTTAGGAAAGAAGTTTCAGGATTTTGACCAATGACACTGACTGAACAATGACATCTTTCCAAACTGGCATGGTGTGTATGTTACAGATGAAAAAGCAGGTGGTGCCCTCGTCCTTTGAGATGGTAGAGGTTACGGGTTTGGAAGATGCTATGGAAGGGTGGTTTTGGTGAATTATTGCAATGTATTTTGTAGATGGTATGCACTGCTGCCATTTGGTGTCAGTGATAAATGGATTGAATGTTGAAAATGGTGGATGGGGTGCCAATCAAGTGGTTAATGTCAAGGTTCCTGAACCCATTCAGCCAACTGGAGAGTATTCAACCACATTGCTGTCTTGTGTTTTGTAAAGTGTGGAAAGGCAGTGGGGAGAAAGGGAGTAAGTTCCTCACCAGAGAATTCCTGGCCTCTGATCTGCTCCTGTAGCCACAGTTTTATATGTTCTAGTCATTTTCTGGTAACACCCAGGATATTGATAGTTTACCATTTAATGTCAAGGGGAAATGGTTGGATTGACTCTTGTTGGAGGTGGTCATTGTCTGTCACTTGTTTGGCACAAACTTTACTTAATAGTCTTAGCCCAGCCCAGGATGTTGTCCAGGACTTGATATATGTGGACACAGACTACTTCAGTATCTGTAGATTTGCAAATGTTCCTGGTTTTATTCAAGGAAGTAATGAAGCCAGGAGCTATGTGGCCCTGGAGGAAACCAAACCGAGTGGCAGTGAGATAGTTATTCCTTTGCAAGTGCTACATGATACTACTGCTGTTAAACTGTGCCAGCACTTTGCTGATGATCAAGAATAGACTAATAGTAACTTGGCAAGGTTAGATTTGTTCTGCTTTTTATGTTTAGGGCATACCTAACACTTTTCTACATTGTTGGGTAATGTCACTGATGCTGCTGTAGAAATGCATTTAGTTGTGGAGAATATGTCTTCTGTACTTTTACTGGAATGTTGTCAATGCCCATTGCCTTTGTGGTATCCAGTGTTTTCAACTGTTTCTTGATCTCATGTGGAGTGAATTGAATTGTTTGAACACTGTTGTCTGTAGTATTGGCGATCTCAGGAGGATGCTGACGCTGAGATGGATCATCAATTTGGAACATCGTGCTGAAGATTGATTCAAATAATCTAGCTTTGTCTTTTGGATTGATGTGCTAGAATATCCCATCATTGAGATGTGGGCATTTGTAGAGTCTCCACTTTCTTTTAGTTATTTAATTTTTTACCGCCATTCATGATAAGATGTGACAGGATGGCAGAGCTTAGGTATGATCCATCGATTGTGGGATTTAGATAGATTACTTACAGTGTGGAAACAGGCCCTTCGGCCCAACAAGTCCACACTGACCCTCCGAAGAGCAACCCACCCCAGACCTATTCCCCTATATTTACCCCTTCACCTAACACTACGGGCAATTTAGCATTTGCCAATTCAACTAACCTGCACATTTTTGGATTGTGGGAGGAAACCGGAGCACCTGGAGGAAACCCACGCAGACATGGGGAGAATGTGCAAACTCCACACAGACAGTTGCCTGAGGTGGGAATTGAACCCTGGTCTCTGGCGCTGTGAGGCAGCAATGCTAACCACTGTGCCACCGTGCTGCCCATAATTGCTTCAACCTGTTCCATTGCATTATGTTTCTGCTGTTTGGTATAAATTATCAGAGTCAAAAATGGCTGTGGTGAGGTTAAGTCACATTTACAGTATTAATCAGCAATTGCATAACTCACGTGTAATTTCAATCGTGGGAGTTAACATTTCGGGTGCAGTGACGGAGTTCTGTGTTATAACTTTACCAGGTTAACACCTCATTTTAGATATGCCAAGTGCTGCTCCGAGCATACCCCCCTGCACTCAGGTTTGATCAACATGGTGGCGTAGGTTACATATATTCTTTTCTATATACATTCATGGAAAGTGGGCCTTGCCATCTGGACCAGCACTCATTGCCATTGCCAACATGATGCTGAGCTGCAGTCTTGAATCGTTGCAGTCCATTTTGTTATGAACCAAGCCACACTCCCTCAAAACATTTCAAGAAAGTAGCCTAGACCCTAACTTTGCTAGTTATTTTAGGCAGGTGTGTAGTGGATATTCCAGGAGTGATGCAGCTGGTCAAACCACTTAGGGTTAGACAAAACAGAATTTATTTACAAGATTACCAAATGAAACATAAACAAAAAAGGAACATAATAATGAATAACTTAACCTATCTGAAAATCAAATAGATCATCCCAATTTAATGACGCTGCTCCAAATACTTGCAATAATTCCCATAAACACCCCTTGACACAAAAGGTAAAATCAAACACAGTGTCTTATAGGAGATCAGTCAGAGAGAGAGAGAGAGAGAGAGAAAGGATCAGCATGGAGCTGCTTCTCTTGGGTCCAACAGCTTCACAACTGCCTGACTGCTTCCAGTGAATAGCCAGACTGCCATAAACCAAATCAAGCGTAGACAAGCTGGAGACTGGAAGAACACTGCAGGATAGACAGCGTCAGGAGGTGGAGAAGTCAATGTTTTGAGTGTAGCCCTTCAAACCAGAGAAAAGCTGAGCTGGGAGAACTGGCCATTCCCCATTTATTCTTCAAGAGTGTTTTTTTTCAAAAAACTTGAAAACTTTTTTCCTGAGGCAGTATCTGTTAGCTATAATCAAATTGGGCCTAAAACCCTTCAAACTTAGACTTTTTGGAGTCTGTGTTTTTTTACAATCTCTCTGAAAAAAAAGCGAAGGGCAACATAACCTTGTCAAAGGAGCATCATCATCATCACAATTCCAACTAGGCACATCTACAATGGCATTAGGTAGGGAGTTCCAGGATTTTGACACAGTGGCACTATAAAAAAACCAATATATTTCAAAATCAGTATGGTGAGTGGCTAGGAGGAGAATTTCCATGTTGTGCTGTTCCCATGTATCTATTACCCTTGTCCTTTTAGATGGCAATTGTCATGGATTTGGAAAGTGTTGGCGAAGAAACCTTGGTGAATTTCTGCAGTGCATCTTAGAGATGTTACACTTTGTTGCTTTTGAGTGTTGGTGGGGGAGGGAATAAATGCTTATCGTTGTGGTCAAAAAGTGTGGTGCTGGAAAAGCACAGCTGATCAGGCAGCATCTGAGGAGCAGAAGAGTCAACATTTCGAGCATAAACTCTTCATCAGGAATGCTGCCTGACCAGCTGTGATTTTCCAGCACCACACCTTTTGACTCTGATCTCCAGCATCTTCAGTCTTCACTTTCTCCTCATTGCTGTTCTGCCAATCAAGCAGCTGCTCCATCCTTGATGGTGTCAAGTTTCTTGAGTATTCTTGGAGCTGCACCCATCCAGGCAATTCTGACTTGTACCTTGTAGATGGTAAACAGGCTTTAAGGAGACAGGAGTTGAGTTAATCACTATGGGAATCCTAGCCTCTGACCTGCTCTTGTAGCACAGTACTTATACTGCTAAATGAAAACCAAAACAATTGTGGATGCTGTATATCATAAGCCAAAATTGCTGTAAAGGATTTTCGCTTTTACAAAAATCACTGATACTTTTCCCCGTATAAATCATGCACCTTCGCTTTATGCCATTTTCGGCTTATAAAAAGATTTTCTAGGAATGCTCTACTTTCAGTTAGGGGCTAACAACTGTACTTATGTCGCTAGTCCAGTTCTGTTTCTGTTCAATGGTAATGTTGATGGTGGGGGATGCAGCAATGGTAATGCTGTTGAATGTCAAGGGGTAATGGTTAGATTCTGTCATGCTGGAGACTGCCTGGTCCTCATGTGGTAAGAATGTACTTGCTACTTGTCAGTCCAAACCTAGAAATTGTTCAAATCTTGCTGCACTTGAACATGAACTGTTCCGTACCCAAGGAGTCAAGTGGATATGCCAGGCCATGAGGTTATCAGTTACGAACAAATATAATACTGCTGCTGCTGACAACCCACAATATGTTGTGTTTCCCAGTTTTGAATTGCTAGATCTGTTCAAAGTTCATCCAATTTGGCACAGTGGTAGAGCCACATATTGCAATGATGGATTCTCTCAGAGTTGAAGACAGGGCTTTGTCTCTTCAAGTAGCAAGTGGTAATCGCTCCTACTAGTACTGTCATGGATGGACACAATAGGTTAATTGGTGAGGATGAAGTCATGCAGATTTTTCACTCACCTCCTGTCAAGACCTAAGCTACTAGCTATGTCCTTCAGTGAATGATTTGTGAATGGATTGGAAAAAGTGCAGAAGCATTTTATAAGAATGCTTCCAGGACTGCGAAACTTTGGCTTAGAAGATAGATTGAAGACAGTGGCACAATTCTCCTCGGACAGAAGGAGAGATTTGATTGAAGTTTTCAAGATCATGAGCAGGTTGGACAGAGTGGATAGGGTATGGAATGCACTACTTGAAAATGATGTTGCGGCAGGTTCAACTGAGGAACTGAAATGGGCATTGGGTAATTGTTTGGATAGAAAAGATGCGCAGGGATACGGGGAAAAGGCAAGAGATTTGGTAATAGAAGCAGTGCAGACATGATGGGTTGGATGGCCTCCTCTGTGTTGTAACAATTCTGTGATTCTGTGATTCATGGCCAGCTCAGTCAACAGTCAATAGTGTTGCTTCCAAGCCACTCTGTGATGTACCTGAAATCTTCCACCCAGAGTACATTGCCATTCCACTTTCAGTGATTCTTCCAAGTGGTGTTCAACATGGAGGAGTACTCCTTCATCAGCCAAGTTTGGATGCTAAGTGGTGAACAGCAGCAGGTTGCTGTGCCCATGTCTGGTCTGATGCCGTGAGGCATCCTGAGGTCTGGAGTCACTGTTGAAATCTGCCAGCTCTGCTGTCCCCGCTCTTGTGTCTGTCCTACTGGTGGGACAAGATAGTGATGCTCTTGATTGCCAGGTATGATTGGTGAATATGACTGTCACGCATTTGCTTGACTAGTCTGTAAGAAAGATCTCCTAATTTTAGCACAAGCTTCCATATGTCAGCAAAGAGGACTTACAGGTGGGGAGGACAGGATTGTTTTTGTTGTTGCTGTTTCCAGTATCTAGATGATCCATCTAGCTTCATTTGCTCTTTACACTTAGTGCTGGTTTGATACAATTGAGTGATTTACACATTTCAGTGGTCAGTTAAGAGTCAACTACATTTTTGTATATTTGGAGTCACCTAGGTCAGTCCAGGTAATGATGTCAGATTTCCTTACCAAAAGGACATTCCTGAATTATATTGGTGTTTATGACAATTGACAATGCTTACATGGTCACCATTAGTTTGGTTTTTTTAATATTGAATTCAATTTCACCATGTGCCATGTTGTGATTCAACCACATGTCCCCCGAATTTCTGGATTACCTTTAAATGACATTATAATGACACCACTGCTTCCCTGTACTATACTTTCTGATACGTCTGTGCTGCTCCTAAGAAACTTTCTCTGAAGCAATTGTATTAGCTCCACATGCCCAACAAAATATGGACATCATGGGCATTTTATTATTATGGTTCCAAGATAAGCTGAGCATCAAAGCTCAAAAAATATTGGCTCAGATATTGCTGAAATAATAGTGGCACACTTGCCATTATTGCCACCATTAGTTTTATCAAATAACTTCAACAATTTGTGTAGAAGATATAGGCCATAAGTTTGGATTCCACACAAGTTGCTAGATGATTTGTGCTGCTCAGCTGTTAGATGAAAAATATCAAATCATCGCTGTGAATTCCACAACTGAAATTGCATGTGAGTTATGCAATTGCTGATTAATACTATAAATGTGACTTAACCTCACTATAGCCACCGAAGGTCTGGTACTTCATGCCATAAGTATTATGTTAATGGCATTGTAGTGATTGCAATGAGGTCAGCCAGGTGGACATCATAGAATATGAGTTCCCTGATTGGAGATGTTAATCTGCTCCAATCAGGGAACCCTGGCTGACAGATATAAACAGGAGTGTCAGAGGTTCTGTTCACTCTGACGAAGCTGAACCATGCACATGTAAATAAAAGATGACTTGGTGATGGGATACTGGCCTCTGTGGAGTTATTTCTGGCCCTGATATGAAACTCAAGCTTGGAGGTCTAGAATGTGAACAATGAAATGATGGAATCAAATGATCGTAGGTTGTAAATTGTTCCTCAACTTTTTTAATGTTAATTTTGATTTTCTTCTTCCTGTTCTGTTCTGTTCTTTTCTGCTTCCTATTTCTCTTCCTGGTAAACAATTCTCTTCTGTCATTCCATTTCAACCTGGCTGCAATTTATCCCATTTTATTCCACATGATTTGCTTTATTTCTTTCTTAATACCTTTGTTTCATATGTGAAAGGGATTTGATGGCTTATGAGGTCTTCATTGTGACTTCATTGTTTCCCTGCTATTATCAATTTGCATTTCCAGATATTGTGCATTTTAAAAAATTAAGAATAGGACTTAGTTTCTCATCATCAGATGAAGCACCCTAGCAATGTCTGATCCTCTAAGTGATCAATGAGATTGCTCAGTGCTTAAAACGTGTATTTAATCTAATAACCAATTCAAATGGCAGTAAATCTTACTGCCTTTAGACAACACAAGGGAAGCACATCTGGAAGCAAGCGTGAAATACGTCCTTGTTCTCCAAAGATATCTGTAAATATAATTTGTTAAAGGGCTGGAGTGTCCAGGGGAACTCCTATATAATATTATTAAATAAGTCCAATCCTCTCCTCACTTATCATTTCCTCATGGTGAATTAGAAGGAAAAATTACAGAGGCCAAACACCAACATTTGAATCGTGCAACATGCCTTTGTATGGGACGTCTGCAAATAATCTTAGATCGAACCCATTGCCTACATTAAAGAGAGAATAGTTATGAATGAGGACCTAGGCCTTATTAGAGACTTGGTCCAAAAATGAAGAAGAGTTGAATTCTCAAAGTGACGTGAGAGGCAGAGATTGATGAACTGAGGCATCCAAGAATCCTAGAAAATTTTAAATCAATGGGAATTGAGGGTAAACTCTTCTGCAGTTGGAAGGGGAAATTTAATCTAGTTCACTAATGTCCTTTACGGAGGGAAATCTGTTGTCCTTACCTAGTTAGGCTTAAATGACTCCAGACCCACAGCAATGTGGTTGACTCTTAACTGCTGTCTGGGCAATTAGGATGGACAATAAATGCTGACAAAGCCAACAATGCCCACATCCTTTGAACAAATATGAAAACAAACCTTAAATGACTATTTGGAACTAAAAACGATTGATGATTGGTGGCTATGACTTAAAACATAGGCCGAATGTTGTGTTTGTAAGGATGTGAGAAAAGGCCTAAGTGAGTACTTTGGATCGATATTCATCCAGGAGAAGGATAAGAAGAATAGGTGATGCACTTTGGAAGGAGTAACAGTAATGGTATGATTCTTGGCAGTGTAGATGAGCAAAGAGATCTCGGTGTCCATGTACATAGATCCCTGAAAGTTGCCACCCAGGTTGATAGGGTTGTTAAGAAGGCATACGGTGTGTTAGCTTTTATTAGTAGAGAGATTGAGTTTCAGTACCATGATGTCATGCTGCAGCTGTACAAAACTCTGGTGTGGCCCACTTGGAGTATTGCGTATAGTTCTGGTCACTACATTATAGGAAGGACCCACAGAACACTTGCGACAGCAAAATTGGTTCCTGGCTAATTAGTTCTATTATAGACAATACAACAATGTCACATTTTCAAAAGGTGAATATTGATGGGAATTTTGTGAATATAATATTATTTTGTTGCAATTTTAAATGTTGATTATTGTGAAATTACATGAATTAGTAAAAAGTACTGTATTGAGTGCAGAATCTTCTAGACGCATTTGTAATTATTGATCAGAAATTTCAATTTCAATATTGGAGAGAACAAAGATTTGACATGTAAGGGGAATGCGAATTGAGCAAGAAAAAAACTGTAAATTAAGCTTGTGTATCAGAGCTTCAAAAGACTATTCATTTTGTAACTGTTATCTCAGACAATTCATTGGAGAATTCATTTAATTACTTGGAATTTAAACAAGTGGTTGTAAATCATCTTTTGTCCTGTTCAAGCTGTGTTTCTTCAAAAATTGGCAGCTTTGAATCTCCTTCATCAGAGCCAGAGAAATAGGACAACTAAATAAAGGTAGTGTGTTATATTCTATTAGAACATAAGTTCTTCTAAGTATACTTAAGGTGAACAAGTGCAACTTGGAAAAATAAAGATTTGGCTTGAAGCTGGATAATTCTGAAATGAGATCAGGGAAGAGAATGACACTAACCATTAGGATCAAATTCCATACTTTTATTAGGCATCAGGTCTCTTTAAATTTGACAGAAGGTGACAGTCAATTGGAAGGAATGAAAGGATAGTGGGTGCGGCATGCCAGGTAGTTAGTAATTGGGATGGTGTGGACGGTGTCTGTGATTGGAGTCAGGCTAGAAGAATCCTGATACATAAATTGCAAGACATGACAATGCAGGTACAGCAAGTGATTAAGAAGGCAAGTGGAGCGTTGGTGTTTATTGCAAAGGGAATGTAATATAAAAGTAGATATGTTTTGCTCCAGTGCATTGATGAGATGACACCTGGGGTACTGTCTGCAGTATTAGTGTCCTTGTTTAAAAAAGAACACAATTACATTCAAAACAGTTAAGAGAAGACTCACTTGACTGATTCTTGAAGATGAGCAGGTTATCTTGTGAGGAAAGTTTGGACAGTTTGAACTTGTATCTATACGAGTTTAGAAAGAGTGGTGGTCTTACTTTAGATACATAAGATCCTGAGGGGACTTGAGAAGGTGGATTCCGAAAGCAAGATCTCTTTGCAGGAGATATTAGAACCAGGTGACATAATTTTAAAATAATGCAAATTACACGTATGACAGTGATGAAAAGAATGTTTTCTCTCGAAGGGTTGTGAGTCTTTGGAAAAGCACTTCCTCAGAGTGCTCTGAAGGCAGCATAATTAAACATTTTTAAGCAGGTAGGTGAGTTATTGATTGAAAAAGGTATCATGGGGTATTATGTGAGGTGGGAAAGTGGATTTGATGTCATATTCAAATCAACCAACATCTTATCAAATGGTACAGAGCAGACTTGGGGGGCTGAATAGCATATTCCTGCTCCTACTTTATATGTTTGAATGGGGAAAAGCAACATTGAATGGGGACATGGCAATTAGGTGAGTGGTAGACAGCAACAGGGCAAAGGGGGTGGTGAGCAGTGACTGGGGAAGGGAGGGAATGCAATTGTGACTGGAAAATGATGATCAGGCTGGGGAATTGGCAATCAGGAGAAGGGGAAATAATGATTGGGGAAATGGGAATACAATCAGGAAATAAAGGAGTACTGATATTTCTTTCTCATTGTTGATTGGCATATTATGAGCTTATCAGTCTTTGATATCACTTGAGTCACTTGTTATGATATCACTGAATTTTAGTAGTCAGGTTGTGAGATGGGCGAAAGATGCAGGAAGGTAGCAGTGGTCCAACATTTTTCTGCCATCATGTCATGACCAATGAAAGGCATCTTTTTCCTTCTTGGCATTTTACTGGCCGTTGATGGGTGGGCTGGTAAGTAAATTACTCTCCCTGTCACCACATGGGCAGACTGCCAGATAAACCTTGGTGGCCTCCCAGTGAGATCCAGACAACAGACAACCTATCATTTTTGTACATTCATTGAATCACAGAAGGACTTAATTAGCATTAATGGCTACTGCTATAGCAATGGCACCATGTGTTCAACGACCTCCTTCCCCTTGCTTGTTGGGATCTGCCTAATTGACAGCAACTTTTTCCTATTTATCTGATGCTGAGAGCATACAGCCATTGATGTACCTTCATCCCACAGGCAAATCATCTCTGATTGGGCCGGCAGTCTTTGAAGGCAGGCCATTATCCATTATAGGGATGGGAACATCAGTGTCAGTCACTCAATTGATCATCACCAATGAAACGTGGACCTGCATTCTGCTATTCACCAGTGGGGTGCCTCCTATCCTCACACACTTTTGGCTGTAATGGAGGGGTCCCAGCCACCTACTTAAAATTCAGCCCAAACACAAAAAGATTCTGGGTAATCCGATGGAGGTGGGAAAAAATTGTGGCTGTAAGAACTGCTCCTTTTTTGAAAGCTGGCTGCTGAAGTTTTTGGGCCTTCACATCGAGTCCAGCAGGCTGCAGATTGAAAGGGCTCATTGGGTTACAGTGCACAGGTCAGGGCCGGTGCAGTGCCCCTGCCCAGTCCTAGTGCACTTCCACTCATATAAGGATAAGCAAAAAGTAATAGAAGCCTCCAAATTACTGGGAAAAGATCCACAGGCACTGCTGTACAAGGTGTCAAAAATAATGTTTTTCCAGGATTTCTCGGCAGCTTTAATTCAAAAGAGGAAGTCCTTTGACGTTAAAATGAAGTTAAAAAGAGGCTGAGGAACCTGGGCATCCAGTACTCCATGAGATACCCCGCAGTGTTCTGTTTCAGCCACGAGGATTCAGTTTATACATTTGACTCAGTGGATAAAGCTTAAAACTTTGTAGACACTTTAAAATAGATGGACTGGCCTGAAGAATATGGTTAGTGTTTGTCCTCTTTTCCTTCTTTCCCCAAGTTTTCCCTTCCTTTTTTTTATTCCTTTCTTTTTCCCTAAGAATTCCTTTTTTGGAAAGGGAGAAAAAAAACTCAGAATAAGTTGTTCCTTTTTTTTAATAACTGGATTTTATATTGGGAAATTTTGTGCATGTTATTTGTTGTCTCCCTTTTTTTTGTTTGTTCTGTTTCTCTTTTAGTCACAAGTAGGGGTGACATGAAGCCAGGGATGGGTGGAGTGCTCATCCTGACTTTGTCTTTTATTCTGTTTATTTAAAGATCATCTCCTTGTTTTTTTTCTGGCCTAAGGCTGGGGCACAGTCTGAGTTTGAAGGAGCTGTGAAGGAGGGGATGGGTAGGGTGAGTGCCCACTATAGGCAGGGGCAAGAGTCTTCCATTCAAGGTTTTATAGTTGGTTTTCTTTGTAGTTTTTTTGGTAGTAATAATTGTTTGTAGTTATGATAGAGTAGCTTTTGTATACATCATTCTTCGACTCTGAGTCTTTATTTACTTGTGCTCGGCGCTTTATAAGCAGGGTTCCCCCTGCCAGGAGTTCAAAGGTCTCTGAAAGGGGATATGGCTAAGTGTCTTATTAAATGGTGCACCTGGAACATCAAGGGAAGTCATTCGCCTGTTCAAAGGAAAAAAGTGCTTTCTAGCCTTCGGAGGGAAAGGGTTGATATCACTTTGTTGCAGGAAACCCATCATGATGATGGGAAACACCTGAGGTTACAACAGAGGGGTTATGACTGGGTATTCTTTTTACCTTTACTCCTAAAAGTAGGGGAGTGGCAGTACTTATCTAGAAAAATCTTCTGTTCACATTATTAGAGCAGGGATGATTTGTGATACTTAAAACCCTGATATATGGAGAAAAATATGGCATTTTAAATGTCTACTGTCCTCCGGTGCATCCCCTCAAATTTTTGATCAGTGCTTTCTCTAAGCTGAGTGCCTTTGGAACATGGCACATTGTTATTGGGGGGGATTTTAATTGTGTATTGAATCTGACAGTGGACAGGTTGCCTAGTGGGCCCCCAACTATTTCTTCACAGACCGAGCAGGTAGTTGACTTATGTGAGGAGTTGGAACTGGTGGACATTTGGAGATATCTTCACCCTACCGGCAGGGACTCCACCTTTCTTTTAAACCCACATAAATGTCACATGAGGATTGATCTCTTTCTGGCCCCCGTGGCCCTTCTGGATTCAATTGTGGGTTGTAAAATTGGGAATATAGCTATCTCTGATCACGCGGTGGTATATTTGGAAGTTAAGGCCAAGAGTGAGGGTCTAGGTTTGCGGCACTGGCACTTGGACCCTTTTTTCCTTAAGGATTCCAAATTTGTGGAATACTTTTTGAAAGAGTTTCAGGAGTTTTTGACTATCAACTTATGGGAGACCGCTAAGGCCTTTGCCAGGAAATTAGCTATTTCCCATTCAGCTAGCTGGAAACGACAGAAGGGGGAACTGCAGCGTTTACTTGAGACGCGGTTGAAAGCTGCTGAGGCGGCACATTTTGCGCGGCCTTCGGTGACTAAGCTACAGTGGATCATGGCCCTCCGCGCTGCCTTGAATTCAATACTGACACAAAATGCAAAGAAAGAACTTGCTTTTGCTAGACAAAGGGTATTTGAATATGGGTTTAGGCCAGGGAAGTATTTAGCGTACTTGACTAGAAAAACACATGCTCCCCAATCCATTACTGCAATCAGAGACAGCGCTGGGGTCCTTACATACAATGGTAAAAAGATTAATGAGGTTTTTCGGAGTTTTTACTCTGAATTGTATCGGTCTGAAGGTTGCGAGGACAGGATGGCTGAAATGGAGATCTTTTTTAAGAACCTGGACCTCCTAGGGGTAACCTTGGAACAGGCCTCTCTCCTTAATGCCCCCTTGACAGTTCAGGAATACAGGAGACAACTAAGCAACTTCAGAATGGGAAAGCGCCTGGCCCTGATGGTCTCCTGGGTAAGTTTTATAAGGAGTTTATAGGGATTCTGTCAGGGCCAATGTTGGAAATGTACAATCACTCCTATGTGCATGAATGCCTACCATCATCTTTGAGAGAAGCTAATATTTCCTTAATTCTTAAGAAGGGGATGGTTCCTGGGGATTGTGCCTCATACAGGCCCATCTCATAATAAATTCAGATTTCAAGATTCTGTCTGAGATCCTGGCACTGAGATTGGAAAGGGTATTGCCCCATATCATTAAAGAGGATCAGACAGGCTTTATAAGGGGCCGTAGGTCCTCTAATAATATTAGAAGGTTGTTGAATATGGTCCAAATTTGTCAGCAACGATCGATTCAGGGGTTGGTGATTTCCTTCGATGTCGAGAAAGCATTTTGCCAGGTGGAATGGTCATATCTTTTTTATATCTTAGAACAGTTTGGGTTGGGTGGGATCTTTGCTAGGTGGGTGGAGGTTTTATATCGCCACCTTCTGGCTGCGGTCATCACCAACAGGGTGAAGTCTGGGAATTTTAGGATTGGTAGGGGTAGTCAACAAGACTACCTCCCTCTCACCATTGTTGTTTATGTTGGTGATAGAGCCGCTGGCAGAGGCCATTCATCAGAATGTCCACATAACCACTCCGGAAGTAGGATCGACGGCACACAAGATTACACTGTACGTGGATGATGTTCTTCTTGTTTTTATCGAACCCGATGACATCCGTACCCCATTTGATACAATGTATCAATTCATTTGGCGCTATTTCAGGTTATAAGATTAGCTTTGCAAAATCGGAGACTATGCCTTTGTGAAACCTCAAGGATATGCCAGAAATTGAAGGTGGCCTAGATTCCCTTTTAAGTGGGCATGGGCAGGGTTCCGATACCTTGGCATTTTTATTACCCCCCAGTTTGATCTGTTATTTCCACTAACTTTGCTCATTTGCTCGACAATATCAGGCGGCATCTCCAGAGATGGGAGGCTCTTCCAATTTCATGGTTGGGCCGAATTTCTCTCATTAAGATGAATGTTCTTCCTCGTTTGCTTTATCCCATGCGTATGCTCCATATAATGTTTCCCAGGTCAATGCTGCAGAAACTTATGGGATGGTTTGTTTCCTTTGTCTAGCATCGTGGGCGGTCCCTCATCAAACTTACTAAATTGCAGTTGCCTCAAGGGGGGGGAGGAGTTGATTTCCCAGACATCTGCTGACCTTGTCTGCGATTGGGTAGGTAAATATCCAAACTCAATATGGTTGGATATTGACCCCTCCTAGGTAAAGTGCCCTCTTGTAAACCTGTTGTTCATGGATAAGATGAGGCCATTATGGACTACTGCCAGAACCCCATTGTCATTAGTACAGTCAAGGCATGGAGGGCAACATATCAGAGTGAAGGTTGCTTATTTAAGACTTCACCACATAAGTCTATAGTTGGCATGCCAGGGTTCCTACCAGCGATGATGGACTCAAAGTTCAAACTATAGACAGTGTTTGAAGGGGAGGTTATGATGTCTTTTGAGCAACTGAACTACAAATACGGGTTGCCCAGCAGAGATCTTTTCCGTTTTTTTTCAGGTTAGGGATTTCATCCAGAAAAAGACTACGCTTCTTACTAAGCCCTATAAGTCCGATACGGAGAGGTTGTTGCTACATTCCACAAGTACCCTTTTGGTTAGTGCCCTCCATCGCCTGCTGGGTGGCAGGGCCTGGCAGGATATTAACTGATGATGTGAGATCTGGGAGCAAGAGCTAAGAGTGGAGATCTCTTCTGAAACATGGGAGAACATGTGGGAGAATGCTCGAAAGATATTAATCTGTAATAGGACATGCGCTACGCAGTTAAAAGTTCTGCACAGGGTTCATCTAGCACTGGAGCATCTGGTGAAGTTTAAAAAAGGGGCATCTTCAGTGTGCCCCAAATGTAAAATAAGTGTAGGTACTCTTACCCATTGCTTCTTGACATGCCACAGGTTCTGTGTTTATTGGAGAGCTGTGGTGGAAGAGATAGGGAGGATATTGAGGACTGAAGTCAAAGTAGACCCAATATCTCTCCTCTTAGGTCTACCAAATTTATTATCTTTAGACGGGCATGGGAAGAAATTATTTAATAATCTTGCATACTGTGCACGGAAGAATATTCTGATGAATTGGGTGTCTGATAACCCACTGGGCTTGCTGGGATGGCAGCAATTAATTATGGAGCACATTCCCTTGGACCTTTTACAAACATGGTGCACCACACAACAGACCATTTTTATAAGACATGGTAGCCCTACTTGAGTTATTTGGATATAGATTTGTCAGCTTTCTTAACTAGGGTGTTTGTTTAACCAGGATGGTTAGGTTTGTCAAGCCCTGGGCCCTGGAGGGGGGTCTCCTGAGTTAAGATGGGTGTATATATATATATATATATATATACAATACTCCTGTTCCTTTGTTTGGGAGCTTGGCGCCGAGCATAACTGTTCTGTATTCTGTGTTTTTTATTTGTTTTTTCAAATTTTCTTTCTTTCTTGATCTATTAGTTATTTATTTATTTATTGGTTTTGCTTTGCACAGTGTTAGGGTTTGCTTTGTATTATAGTGGTTAGTAGTTAGTAGACAGTAGTTGTATTGTAATTTGTGGGGTTTTTTCTTTTTATTATACTGATTTTGATATTGATTGTATTTTTAAATAATTTTCTATGTTTGTAAAATTAAAAGAAAAATAGCTAATAATTATGTTTACAAAAAAAAGCAACATCTTGAAAAAGAGGAAGACAGACAAAGGCATGGCCACAAGGTCAGTGAAAGAAACCTATACTACTGTCTGACACAGCAGTGAATCTGCACAGCTACTGCCTTTGATGTTTGAGTTCAAGTATCTCTGGACATTGGAGTGTGCCTAAGAAAAATTAACAAACAGTGAAATTCACAGCTGATCCTAGAGGAATCTGTGTGGGCATAGGAACAGATAAGTGCATAGTTTTTAAGTGTAGCCCTTCTGTTTTATTGTAAATTTACAATTGTAAGTAGAGTGGGTTCTTTTTGATCATATGTTTTATTGAGATCTGTCTCTTGATTAAATTTTAAAAATATAAAACATAGGTACTAAGTTAGCCTGGAGCGGTATTTTTTTACAGCAGTAAGACAGTACTATTTTCTGGGTCTGTACATTATTAAGGGGCAAAGATATCCTTTAGTAGAGTGATGGGCTCTTCCTGTCGGATGAGGGAGATTAGGGACAGTTTCCGTGTTACTAATGTTTATATCTGCAGGAAATGTCTTTGGTAGCCAGTCCTATCAGATCGCATGGATCAATTAGAGCTGCAGTTTGAGGCAAAGGGGAATCTACGAGAGCTAGAGGGTGTGATGGTGGATGGGGGTTATAAGAAGGGAGAAAAACTGCAGATACAGTCAGGTAAATGGGTTGACTTCAGGAAAGGTAGGAAAGGGAGACAGGGAGTGCAGTGGTCTTCTGTGGCTATCACCATCTCAAACAAGTATGCTATTTTGGAAAATGTAGGGAGGAAGTTAGCATGAGCAGCCACATTTCTGGTACCAAGAATGGCTGTAATGTAACGAGGGCGACTTCAGGTTCCAAGCGATTAATTGTGATAGGAGAGTCTCTAGTCAGAGGCACAGACAGACATTTCTGCAGCTGGCAGCGAGAAATCAGAATGGTGTGTTGCTGCCCTGGTGCCAGGATCAAGGACATCTGGAGAGATTGCAGAATGTTCTCAAAGGACAGAGGGACCAGCAGGAGGTTGTTGTGCACATTGGCACTAGTGACATAGGAAAAGAAAAGGATGTGATTCTGAAGGAAGGATCTAGAAAGTTAGGTAACAATTTATAAAGAAGATCCTTGAGAGTAGTAATATCTGGATTATTCCTGGTGCTATGAGCTAGTGAGGGTAGGAATAGGAGGATAGAGCAGATAAATTTGTGGCTGAGGGACTGGTGCAGGGGAGAAGGGTTCACATTTTTGGATCATTGGAATCTCTTCTGGGGACCTGTACAAGAAGGATGGATTGCTCCTGATTGGAAGGGGACTAATATACTGTCAGGGAGATTTACTAGAGCTGCTCGGGAGGATTTAAACCAGTCAGTTTGGGGGTAGGGGTTAGGGGAGGTGAGACCCAGGGAGATTGTGAGGGAAGCGATCAGTCTGACACTGGTACAGTTCGGAAAAGGAGCAAGTCAAACAGCCGGGGCAGGCAGGAACAAAGCAGAGAACGGGGTAGGACTGGTCATTTCAATGCTAGAGGCCTAACAGGGAAGGTTGATGAGCTCAGGGCATGGCTATGATTATATAACTGTGATATAGTAATTATAGAGTCAAGGCTCAAGGATGGATAGGACTGGCAGCTTAATGCCTGGGATACAAATGCCAAAGGAAGGATAGAAAGGTGGGGCAAGAGAGGAAAGGGCAAGGCGTTATTGATAAGGGATAGCATTACAGCTGTACTGAGAGCGGAGATTATTTGGGTGGAACTGAGAAATAAGAAAGAGATGATCATCTTATTGAGATTGTATTGTAGACCCCCAGTCATCAGCAGGAAATTGAGAAACAAATTTGGAATGAGATCTCAGTTATCTGTTAGAATAATAGGGTGGTTATGGAGGGGATTTTAACTTTCCAAACATAGACTAGGACTGCCATAATGTGAAGAGTGTAGATGGAGAGGAGTTTGTTAAGGGTGTACAAGAAAATTTTCTGATTCAGAAAGTGGATGTACCAACTAGAGAAGGTGCAAAACTTGACCGACTCTTGGGAAAAATGGCAGGGCAGATGACTGAGGTGTCAGTCAGGGAGCACTTTGGGGATAGTGACCATAATTCTATTAGTTTTTAAATAGTGATGGAAAAGGATAGACCAAATCTAAAAGTTGAAGTTCTAAATTGGGGGAAGGTCAATTTGATGGTATTAGACAAGAACTTTCAAAACCTGATTGAGGGCTGATGTTCACAAGTATAGGGATGGCTGGAAAATGGGAAGCCTTCAAAAATGAGATTACAAGAGTTCAGCCACAGTATGTTTCTGTTCGGGTGAAAGGTAGGGCTGATAGGTGTCGGGAATACTGGATGACTAGACAATGTGAGGTTTAGTCAAGAAAAAGAAGGAAGCATATTGTCAGGTATAGACAGCAGAGGTCGAATGAATCCTTAGAAGATTATAAAGGCAGTAGGAGTATACTTAAGAGGAAAATCAGGGCAAAAAGGGGACATGAGATAGTTTTGGCAAATAGGTTAAGGAGAATCCAAAGGATTTTATAAATAGATTAAGGACAAAGGGTAACTAGGGAGACAATAGGGCCACTCAAAGATAAACAAGACAGCCTATGTGTAGAATCGCAGGAGATGGGGAAGATACTAAACAAGTATTTTGCATCAGTATTTACTGTGGAGAAGGACATGGAAGATATAGAATATGGGAAATAGATGATAACATCTTGAAAAATGTCAATATTACAGAGGAGGAAACATTGGATGGCTTAAACCGCATAAAGGTGAATAAATCCCCAAGACCTGATCAGGTGTACACTAGAACTCTGTCGGAAGCTAGGGAAGTGATTGCTGGGCCCGTCGCTGAGATATTTGTATCATTGATAGTCACAGGTGAGGTACTGGAAGACTGGAGGTTGGCTAACATGGTGCCTCTATTTAAGAAAGGTGGTAAAGTAAACCCAGGGAACTATAGACCAATGAGCCTGACATTGATGATGGGCAAGTTGTTGGAAGGAATCCTGAGGGACAGAATTTACATGCATTTGGAAAGGCAAAGACTGATTAGAGATAGTTAACATGGCTTTGTTCATGGGAAATCATGTCTCACAAACTTGATTGAATTTTTTGAAGGAGGAATGAAGAGGATTGTTGAGGTCAGAGTGGTGGACATGATATATATGGACCTCCATAAGGCCTTCAACAAGGTTCTTCATGGTAGATTGGTTAGCAAGGTTAGATCTCATGGAATTCAGGGAGAACTAGCTATTTGGCTCAATGGTAGAAGACAGAGGGTGGTGGTGAAGGGTTGTTTTTCAGACTGGAGGCATGTGACTTGTGGAGTGCCACAAGGATCAGTGCTGGATCCAGTATTTTTCATGATTTATATAAATGATTTGGATGTGGACACAAGAGGTACAGTTAGTAAGTTTGCAGATGACACCAAAATTGAAGGTGCAGTGTATAGGAAAGAAGATCACATGAGAGTACAATTGAATCTTTATTGGATGAGCCAATGGGCTGGGGAATGGCAGACGGAATTTAATTTAGACAAACGTGAGGTGCTGCATTTTGGAAAAGCAAATCAGGGCAGGGTTTATAGAGTCATAGAGTCATAGAGATGTGCAGCATGTAAACAGACCCTTCAGTCCAACCTGTCCATGCCGACCAGATATCCCAAACCAATCTAGTCCCACCTGCCAGCACCCGGCCCATATCCCTCCAAACCCTTCCTATTCATATAGCCATCCAAATGCCTCTTCACCACTTCCTCTAGCAGCTCATTCCATACCCATACCACCCTGTGTGAAAACGTTGCCCTGTAGGTCTCTTTTATATCTTTTCCCTCTCACCCTAAACCTATGCCCTCTAGTTCTGGACTCCCCGACCCCAGGGAAAAGACTTTGCCTCTTTACCCTATTCATGCCCCTCATAATTTTGTAAACCTCTATAAGGTCACCCCTCAGCCTCCGATGCTCCAGGGAAAACAGCCCAATACAGGAATGAGGATTTCTTGCTACAATTATATGGGGCCTCGGTGAGACCACACCAGGAGTATTGATGCAATTTTGGTCTTGTTATCTGAGGAAGGCTATTCTGGCTATTGAAGGAGTGCAACAAATGTTGACCAGGTTAATTTCTGGGATGGCAGGATTTTTTTGAAGAGAAACTGGATCAATTATAGTCACTAGAATTTAGAAGAATGTTTGGGGGGGGGGGGGGGGTGGTAAAGGTTTAGTGTGAGAGGGGAAAGATTTAAAAGGGATCTAAAGGAGAGCTTCTTCACACAGAGGATGGTACGTGTATGGGGTAAGCTGCCAGAGAGAATAGAGGCTTTACAATTACAACATTTAAAGAGCATGGGATGGGTATATGAATAGGAGGAGTTTAGAGGGATATGGACCAAGTGTTGGCAAATGAGACTAGATTAGGTTAGGATATCTGCTCGGCACGGACGAGTTGGACCAAAGAGTCTGTTTCCATGCTGTACAGCTCTATGACTTTATGACATCGTATCTAATGGACAAAGCTGACTGATAAAAGATGTTTCAATGCATTTCTGGTGTAATACATAGACATAGAATATGACTTTAAAGGTGTAGTTTTCAGCATAACCTTTAGTGCTTATATGTAAATCTACACACAATTCTACAGAAGGCTCCTTCTGTTCATCTCTCGAGAGGCATATCTAAGTTTGAAGTATAGCCTGATCAATGTGTCAGTGTTTGTGATAAGAACAGACCTTTAGACTTTGCGTTTCCACTTTTCTCAACTCTGCCCACAGCACTCCTACATTTTGTCCTTGAGGGTAGGTATAGATTTGCTTTACTTTGATAACTTTGTTTCCTTTGTATTTGTCACATTCAGGGCATGACTGATGTTTTCAATTTGCAAATGTGTGCTTATTCACCTGCCATTTTCACAATGCCTGTCAAATTTATTTTGTGACTTAAAATTTTATTAAGATAAGATAATGTGTTTATAAAAATGGTGTAATAGATGGTTTATATTTGTCATACATTTCAGGTCTGAAAGATATGATTCAGCCTTGTTGAGGAACTTCCAACCATTAAGTGTAGACTTTGGAAATAAATAGATTGTAAAAAGCCAAACTGATTCTTTTATGTTTTCTTTTAAATGTCAAATGCACCTATAAAATATAAAATATGTGCTTCTTTCAAATTATTGATAATATGTGTTTGCGAGCTCTGCTGTGTAGAAATTGAATGAGTTTGTTTTGTTGTCTACGTTACTTTTGTCAAAATTCTGAATTGAAAAATACATTAAAAATCCATTTTTTATGGCTATGAACATTTCTCAGATCTCCCTGAAACTTCAATATATTATCAGGGAAAAATTACACTGTTAAAACATAGACCTGATTCAACATATGCACCATTACGGTTCTCCCTGTGAGCACAGACTAAAGATCATTAAAATAAAACATTGTATTAATAAGACAAAGTTAATCATCAAGGAATCAGTTCTTTAAAAGAATAATTTGTTTTTAAAATCAGAAAGATTTGTCCTCCAGTCCATGGGGGTTAGTTGTGTGAATAACAGAATTCAAACTTTTAGATTACATTTCATTGGCAAAGCACAGTGAAATGTATCAGCGCATTTTTCAGTATTCCCTTTCACTATGGCAAAGAAGTAACGAAATTGTGATCTCTGTGCTCCAAGGGCAACACTTGCCAAAATATTTTCCACTTGGGTGCCTTGCATGAAAGAACAGTTCCCCTTTTTTTAATACAGTGAATTCCAGGAGTTGATCCTCAGACTAGAACCTAGTATTTCTGATAATGCTGCTTAATCTTTATTTTTCTAAAAGCCAGCCAATTGTTGCCTACCCTAAAAATCTGCTTATGTTTGTTAACATGGAGAATGAGAATCTGAAACCGAATCAGAGGTAAGAATCAATTTCCTGTGTTCTGATATTTCCAAAGCCGACAGGAGTGTAATGCTTGAGAAATTATGATTTCCTAAGGAAATTCTTCAGGATATGTATAGATTACTTGATACATTGATCTGAGACCTGAGATCTATCCCTGTGTCTCAAAAATCTAACTATTCTCACAGATGATGTGAAGGTCCCAATAGCCTTAAACTTTGAAGCATCTTAAACTTTCAGACTGCAAGTAGAGACAGGAGCAACATGTTCATATCAGCAGAACAAAGATGTAAAGGAGCATTAAAGGTATTGAAAAAATTAATATGTGAATGGATTTGAGGGCTGGGGGCTTCGCCAAAGAGCTTTCCTGAGGCAGAGTTGAACCAATTGAACCAATTTTTAAAAAATTCCTTTTCGTTGTAGCTTCTCTGTCATGAATGTCAATGTCACCTTATGATTTGGAGATGCCAGTGTTAGACTGGGGTGGACAAAGTTAAAAATCAGGTAGGTAAAAACAATGACTGCAGATGCTGGAAACCAGAGTCTAGATTAGAGTGGTGCTGGAAAAGCACAGCAGTTCAGGCAGCATCCGAAGAGCAGGAAAAGCGACGTTTCTGGCAAAAGCCCTTCATCAGGAATACAGGCAGTAAAATTGACGTTTCGGGCAAAAGCCCTTCATCAGGAATACAGCGCAGTAAAATCGACGTTTCGGGCAAAAGCCCTTCATCAGGAATACAGCCAAACAACACCAGGTTGTAATCCATCAGGTTTATTTGGAAGCACTAGCATTCAGAGCTCTGCTCCTTCATCAGGTGGTTGTGGTCATCAGATGTTGTCTTAATCTAAATTTGTTAATATATCATTACAGCTCCATGACACCGTAACCCTTTTGCTATAAATTCTGATGAAGGAGCAGCGCTTTGAAACATAGTCTTCCAAACCTGTTTGACTATAATCTGGTGTTGAGTAATTTTTAACAAAGTCACCTTAGGTTATCTCAGGACTGTTTTGAGTCTCACAGTCATTTTTTGGGATTCTGCCTGTACATAAAATTGGTTGTAAAGAGATCAAGGATACATTGTTCTTCCTTTGTGTTCTTGACCAATCTCTCGTGAATATTCAATGTGTGTTTAACATTCAGAATAGAAATTAAATAATTTCAAAAGTCAGGATTCTAGAAAAACTCCTTTCCTTTGTGGAAGTGGCGAAAAATCTACCAGTGGATCAGTCAGCAAAAATCCTAACCCCAAAACTCCTATTAGAATTTTCTTCTTTAAAAGGAATGTCTACTTGCAACAGTGTTACTGACTCCCTGAGAACTTAGCATTCTAGGAGATGGGAGATTGTAGAAATTTCCATATTATTTTAAGTGTATTGAAGAACCAGAGGAAAAATATAATATCTACTCCTTTTTACTTTTATTGGGAGGTTAAGGATCTCTAAATTGTATTGAACCACAGGAAAGACCAATTAGTAATTGTATATGATACAATGGATTTCTCATGTGAAATATTTTATTTTTTCATTTTGTGATTTCCTCCTATTCAATTTCAACATGAGTAGTTGAAAGTTGGGAATACTGCCATTTGTAAACAAACTACTTAGATCTTAGGTGGTACTCTGAAAGACTATGTATAAAAACTATTTCAAAGTTGTGGTCTATTTTACACGAGTCAATAAATTTAAGTTCACAAAAACTGTCGAACTCGGCTTTGGATTTTATTTGAGATAAATACATCCTAAATTATCCATCAAAATGACTGGTAGTTTATGCAACTAGCTCTGGATTTTCCATTTACAAACTGTAGCTATAGATAGATAGATACATAGCTGCTACAGTTATGTAGATATGACTATATGCAGCCTGTTGGGAATCCTGATAAAAGATCACCAACTTGAAAAGTTAATACTGTCCATTTCTCCACACATCCTGCCTCACTGTCTGAGTATTGTCAGATCTTCTGTTTTAATTTCTTTAGGGTTATTATTGACCCTCCTGGTATTTGTGGACCTGAAAATGTTTACAACTCTTACTGTCAAAAAAGGATAACTGCCAACTTAAAGCTATGCCTTTAAATAACTAATTTGACATTTTTGTCTATTATTGTGTTATTAACTCTACTAATTTTGTTTTTTCTTTTTAACAAGTTTTGCTTAATATTCCAAATTAACAGGAAATATTTTAACTTTCCAATCGATAGAAGCAACCATCATAGATTTAAAAGAAGGATAATTTTGCTTGACAAACCTCAGAGTTCTTAGAGGAAGTAACAGATGCATATAATAATTGCAGGAAACATAGGGAATTTGAAAATAGATGTAATGTAAATTGGAAAAGCTTTTGACAAGGTACCACATGTAGATCACTAGAGAAGATTAAGAGGGTATGCCCAGTAACAAATAACCTCACTCTTACATTAACTCAGGAAAGCTTAGTTGAATTGGTTATTTTTAGGAACATAAATTCATTTATTGGAGAAAGGTATACACCAGGGAGGGGATACTTGTTAATTAACCTTGTTGACACCAATTGAAAGGACATGTGAACAAAGCAGGGGAGTCAGTTTATCCCTCCTCACCCTGCAGCTTGATAATTTGGGCTATTCTTTCTGGAGGTATAACAAATTAGGAAACCTTGCCTGGAAAATGGCCATAACAAATGCCACCAACATGAAGATGGCTGAAAATGCATTCTTTATTCTTAGAAAAACACATTTTTTAAAATGGAATGAGTAAATTGAAGCAATGGTTGAACAGTTAAGAGCAACATATCATTATTGCAAGATTACATGAAAGAACATTGGAAGTGGGGACAAACTGCTAAAGACTACTAAACTCTATATGGCAGTGGAATTAATTTCAAGGAAAATGGCTGAGGCAGAAACTATGGCAACATTTAAGCTTAGATTAGATAGGTGGATGAAATAATGTGAGAACAGGATGCATAAGTCTGATTCATGCTATTTGCTTGCACTAAATAAATACTCAAACAAACTAGTCTGGCCAAATAATCTGTTACTGTGTTTGTGATTTCTATGTATTCTAATTGGCCCCATCTTGACCTAAAGAAGAAACTCTATGCTGTTAATTATTGAAACTATGTCAAGTAAATGATGTTTTTAGAAGCTATGTGTTAATATGCATACATCAAGCTTATATTTTATTTCATTCATTTACAGGTTTTGGGTGGTGCTGGCAAGAGCACCATTTATTGTTTTCTATCTCGGATTGACTTTAATAAGGTCCTAACATTTTTGGTTGACCACATCAGAGGGCAGTTCAGAGTCAAACACATTGCTATGGATTTCTGTCTTATGTAAACCAGACCAGATAAGGATGTTAAATTTCCTTCCCTAAAGGATATCAGTGAACCAGATGAGATTTTAACTTCAATGTAGTTGCTTGGTGGTTACCAATATTGATTTTAGCTTTTCTTTCCTCCAGAAATACATAATTAATTAAATGTAAATGTCTCAGATGCTGCAGTGGGATCTCTAACTTATTAATCAAGGCCTCATTAATTCTGCATAGTAACAGTAGTGACAATAATATGCAAATAATCCAGTAACCTCAACAAATACTTGGGAGGTATGAGGTCAAACACTCTCACAGCAATTAGAAGAAACTTAATTTACTTACTGAATCTGGAATAAAATAAGCTATTTCCAATAAATTAACTGCAGAATAATGACCTGAATTTATGGCAAGAAACAATGAATCAACAATTATTCCAGCATAGAAATTTCAGAAATCCATTGTTTTCGCTGCAAAATAAGTTTCTGGGATCTTTGAGTTATTCTGTAAAAAATAAGTAAAGATAATTACCATTGCTCTGCCCACCACTGTAAGCAATATCAATCAAATTCTTTCTGGATTTATTCACTTTTCCTCAATGAGATATAACGATGTGGGTGAGGTGATTTGGTATTGATGTGATCTGTGAGGGAGGATACATGTGGGCGGCATGGTGGCATAGTGGTTAGCACTGCTGCCTCACAGCGCCAGAGACCCGGGTTCAATTCCCACCTCAGGTGACTGACTGTGTGGAGTTTGCACATTCTCCCCGTGTCTGCGTGGGTTTCCTTCGGGTGCTCCGGTTTCCTCCCACAGTCACAAAGATGTGCAGGTAAGGTGAATTGGCCATGCTAAATTGCCCGTAGTGTTAGGTAAGGGGTAAATGTAGGGGTATGGGTGGGTTGCGCTTCGGGGGGTCGGTGTGGACTTGTTGGGCCGAAGGGCCTGTTTCCACACTGTAATGTAATCTAATCTAATCTAATACATGTGATATGAGTCAACACGATAAGAGAATGCAGTGAACTCATTACTACCTCCCTCACTGGACACTGTACGTCATTCGAGACATTATGAAAAGCTGTGATGCTTGTAGAAGCCAGTAACATGTTAATTTTTGTTATAATCTAAAAACCTAGGAATTTACTATAAGAATTAAGCCACAATGTTCAGAATCTAAATCAAAATACTTTTATTGCATAAAAAACAAATGGAAGCTTGTGATGATTGCCAGCAAGTCTCAGTCACATCAAGAGGGATAGCCATTAGTCAGGTGGTCCTGGCATAGTAAGGTAAGCGTAACCTCTGATACCAGCCAACGGCCGGCTCAGGGCAGTTAGAGTTAGGATCTTCTCCACAAAACAGGGTGAAGAACAGAATGTCAGGCAGCCCAACATCCATTTAGACTTTTTCTGCCCACTGGAAGTCTATATTCCTGCTGGAATGAGAGAGAAGCTGTTATTAAGGGATATGAATGCAGTTAGTATAGCTGTTTCTGTTTGTGCTGGCTGCTGGAACAAGTAGGCACTGCAGAGGGCGTGCAGGGTTAGTGTTGTAAGGGGTTGGGATAGATGACCCTGAGTGCAGGAAGATGTTGCAGGCAATAGTGGGAGAGGTGGAACTTTGGCGAGAGGTGGGTACATTAGCAGAGATAGAATGAGTGTGAGGTATTGATTTTAAAAATGATGGAAAAGGATAGACCAGATCTAAAAGTTGAAGTTCCAAGTTGGAGAAAGGCCAATTTTGACGGCATTAGGCAAGAATTTTCAATAGCTGACTGGGGTCAGATGTTTGCAGGTAAATGGACAGCTGGAAAATGGGAAGCCTTCTGAAATGGGATAACGAGAATCCAGAGAAACCTGTCAGGGTGAAAGGAAAGGCTGGTAGGTATAGGGAATGCTGGATGACTAAAGAAATTGAGGGTTTAGTTAAGAAAAGAAGGAAGCATATGTAAGGTATAGACAGGATAGATCGAGTGAATCCTGAGAAGAGTATCAAGGAAGTAAGAGTATACTTAAGAGGGAAATCAGGAGGGCAAAAAAGAGACATGAGATAGCTTTGGCAAATAGAATTAAGGAGAATCCAAAGGGTTTTTACAAATACATTAAGGACAAAAGGGTAACTAGGGAGAGAATAGGGCCCTTCAAAGATCAGCAAGGCAGCCTTTGTGTGGAGCCGCAGAAAATGGGGGAGATACTAAATGAGTATTTTGCATCAGTATTTACTGTGGAAAAGGATATGGAAGATATAGACTGTAGTGAAATAGATGGTGACATCTTGCAAAATGTCCAGATTACAGAGGAGGAAGTACTGGATGTTTGAAATGGGTAAAGGTGGATAAATCCCCCGGACCTGATCAGGTGTACCCGAGAACCCTGTGGGAAGATAGAGATGTGATTGCTGGGCCTCTTGCTGAGATATTTGTATCATTGATAGTCACAGGTGAGGTGCCAGAAGACTGGAGGTTGGCAAACGTGGTGCCACTGTTTCAGAAAGTTGGTAAGGACAAGCCAGGGCACTATAGATCAGTGAGCCTGACATCGGTGGTGGGCAAGTTGTTGGAGGGAATTCTGAGGGACAGGATGTACATGTATTTGGAAAGGCAAGGACTGATTAGGGATAGTCAACATGGCTTTGTGCATGGGAAATCATGTCACACAAACTTGATTGAGTTTTTTGAAGAAGTAACAAAGAAGATTGATGAGGGTAGATGTGATCGATATGGACTTCAATAAGGTGTTCAACAAGGTTTCCCATGGGAGACTGATTAGCAAGGTTAGATCTCATGGAATACAGGGAGAACTAGCCATTTGGATACAGAACTGGCTCAAAGGTAGAAGACAGAGGGTGGTGGTGGAGGGTTGTTTTTCAGACTGGAGGCCTGTGACCAGTGGAGTGCCACAAGGATTGGTGCTGGGCCCTCTACTTTT
>NC_057729.1:28482333-28602747 GCF_004010195.1 Chiloscyllium plagiosum
TGAAGAAGGCATTTGGTATGCTTTCCTTTATTGGTCAGAGTATTGAGTACAGGAGTTGGGAGGCCATATTGCAGCTGTACAGGACATTGATGAGGCCACTGTTGGAATACTGCATGCAATTCTGGTCTCCTTCCTATCGGAAAGATGTTGTGAAACTTGAAAGGGTTCAGAAAAGATTTACAAGGATTTTTTTAAGATTTGGAGGATTTGAGCTATAGGGAGAGGCTGAACAGGCTGGGGCTGTTTTCCCTGAAGCGTCGGAGGCTGAGGGGTGACCCCAAAGAGGTTTACAAAATTATGAGGGGCATGGATAGGATAAATAGGCGAAGTCTTTTCCCTGGGGTAGGGGAGTCCAGAACTAGAGCGCATAGGTTTAGGGTGAGAGGGGAAAGATATAAAAGAGACCTAAGGGGCAGCTTTTTCACACAGACGGGTGTGGAATGAGCTGCCAGAGGATGTGGTGGAGGCTAGTACAATTGCAACATTTAAGAGGCATTTGGATGGGTATATGAATAGGAAGGGTTTGGAGGGATATGGGCCGGGTGCTGGCAGATGGGACGAGATTTCGTTGGGATATCTGGTCAGCATGGACGGGTTGGACCGAAGGGTCTGTTTCCATGCTGTATATCTCTATGACTCTATGGAGAGAAGTTGGTGGCTCTTATGCTGGCAGAATAGAGAAGCTCATTGACTTTCTTGCTAGATTGCCATGCATTCCTCTAGATGGCTGAGATGGTATTGACCTGGATGGCAACTTCAGACCTGACTGGCATGGTCTGGTGTCAAGGCCTTGGGGACGAGGAAGTTCTGCCTCTGCATCACCCCATCCAGGAGGATCTGCAGGATCTGCCAGCAAAGCAAAGCTGACCTCCCCCATATCCAGCGCTAATGGTCACAGTGTTTGTCCTGCTGTACAGCAACTTTTCAAATGCCAGGAATGCTGGTAAACTCTGGGATATCCACTGAGTGGTAATGTGTTCCAGAAACAACTGGTAGTACATTGGTGGTAAGATAGGACCAGAATGAGATGTTAGGGACACTGCAGGGCCAGGGGAGGTTGTCAATACATGAGTTTGGTAAGACACGGTGAGAGAATTCACTAAGTCTCAATGGAAAAAGACTGAACACAAATTGGTCTTAGTCAAAAAGGTTTAAGATTCAACCTAATAACCCTTTTCCACTATTGTTTATCTCACAGGCAATCTGGTGACATGATTATTGGAAGTCAGGTGCTTTAACAGAAATCATATCCTTGAGAAATCTTGTTCTTGAAGGGACAATTATCCAAAAGCAAAACATAACCCCATTCCTCCCTGGGGCGCTCACATGGTAGAGCCCTGCAAGTGCAGATTGTGTCTCATTAACAAATCAAAAAGGCCATGCAGTAAAATGCCACAGGAGGACCCAAAGACCTGAATCACCTCCTCAATGGGCCTTGACAGTGAAAATGAAGATGGACAATAACCCTTCACCTCCACAACTCCCCTTTATGTCAATCACAAGAGCTGCGAGAATCCTCATTCAACAGGTGACAGACAGCATTTCTGACTGTATTAAATATGGCTGATAAAGTGTGAAGGGGAATGTTTATATAAATTAAAAGACAAGCAAGAAATTATGGAGTCACCCTTTCCCCCCAGGTGATGAAATATTTTTGATGTTTCTATTGCATTTCTGCACCATCCTGGCTTGGCATATCAATAATGTTCCTTCAGTGTGGCTAAGTCAAATGCTGGAATTCTTTCACTCACAGCACTGTAGATATATCTACACTGCATGGAGTGTGGTGCTCACCATTGCTTTTGCAAGGCTAATTCAGAATGGGAGAAAGTGAGGACTGCAGATGCTGGAGATCAGAGCTGAAAAATGTGTTGCTGGAAAAGCGCAGCAGTGGGGTAATGAATGCTAGCCTCACCAATGATTCTTAGGGGTCATAAATGATTTTTTAAAATGAACAATTTGTAGAACTCTAAACAAGGTATTTTGAAAAAGAATGTTTATATACTGGCTACAATGTGAAAAGACATATATGTTTATTAGAATTTAAATGTAAAACCTTTAGACTAATTTGTAAACTGCTATAATTCTTACTTTACATTCTCAGCAGCAATTGAAGTAACATTTACCCTCCTTTTCCATGTTAGCAAATTGTTCTGTGCAAATAACAGTGAAGGTTTTGTGGAGAACAATACCTTCACATCTGCTCTCTAGACAAGACAAACAGTCGCTTCCAAACTGGGGTCTAACCAGGTTTGACTTTTGTCTGTGCAAACTGAAAATGCAAAACTCTGTCTATAATATTGTGGGTAATGATAACAAGGTGGAGGATTTACACTGAATAGGGATCCTAATGCACAGATGTCCCGTTCTTGTTGATCCTCATTCAACTTGTTGGGCATACTAATGCAACATTCAGTCTTATAAATGCAACTTTTTTCTGAGGTTAAACCTGTTATGTGCAAACTCAGAGCATGGTTACCCAAGCTATGATACCACAAGTCATTGGCTGGCTTCTTGCACTTCAGTTGCAATGCAGCAGTGATGAGTGCATATTTCTTTGTCTGTGACCCTCACAATGCAATAGTGTTTCAACTTAGACTAGGTTAAAAATCACAATTTGGAGATGCCTGTGATGGACTGGGTGTACAAAGTTAAAAATCACACACCACCAGGTTATAGTCCAACAGATTTAATTGGAAGCACGCTAGCTTTCAGAGCGACGCTCCTTCATCAGGTAGCTGATGTGGTGGAGGCTGGTACAATTGCAACATTTAAGAGGCATTTGGATGGGTATATGAATAGAAAGGGTTTGGAGGGATATGGGCCAGGTGCTGACAGATAGGACGAGATTTGGTTGGGATATCTGGTCGGCATGGACGGGTTGGACCGAAGGGTCTGTTTCCATGCTGTATATCTCTATGACTCTATGGAGAGAAGTTGGTGGCTCTTATGCTGGCAGAATAGAGAAGCTCATTGACTTTCTTGCTAGATTGCCATGCATTCCTCTAGATGGCTGAGATGGTATTGACCTGGATGGCAACTTCAGACCTGACTGGCATGGTCTGGTGTCAAGGCCTTGGGGACGAGGAAGTTCTGCCTCTGCATCACCCCATCCAGGAGGATCTGCAGGATCTGCCAGCAAAGCAAAGCTGACCTCCCCCATATCCAGCGCTAATGGTCACAGTGTTTGTCCTGCTGTACAGCAACTTTTCAAATGCCAGGAATGCTGGTAAACTCTGGGATATCCACTGAGTGGTAATGTGTTCCAGAAACAACTGGTAGTACATTGGTGGTAAGATAGGACCAGAATGAGATGTTAGGGACACTGCAGGGCCAGGGGAGGTTGTCAATACATGAGTTTGGTAAGACACGGTGAGAGAATTCACTAAGTCTCAATGAAAAAGACTGAACACAAATTGGTCTTAGTCAAAAAGGTTTAAGATTCAACCTAATAACCCTTTTCCACTATTGTTTATCTCACAGGCAATCTGGTGACATGATTATTGGAAGTCAGGTGCTTTAACAGAAATCATATCCTTGAGAAATCTTGTTCTTAAAGGGACAATTATCCAAAAACAAAACATAACCCCATCCCCCCTGGGGCGCTCACATGGAAGAGACCTGCAAGTGCAGATCGTGTCTAATTAACAAATCAAAAAGGCCATGCAGTACCACAATCACCTGATGAAGGAGCGTCGCTCCGAAAGCTAGTGTGCTTCCAATTAAACCTGTTAGACTATAATCTGATGTTGTGTGATTTTTAACTTTAAAAATCACACATCACCAGGTTATAGTCCAACAGGTTTATTTGGAAGCACTAGTTTTCGGAGCGCTACTCCTTCATCAGGTAGCTGTGGAGCAGGATCATAAGACACAGAATTTACTACAAAGATTACAGTGTCATGCAACTGAAATGATTTATTGAAGAAACCTAGATTGCTGTTAAGTCTTTCATCTTTTAGATTGGGTTGCAGGTTTCAGTTCATTAATATGTAAATCCCAGAACTTCTTTTAAGTCACATTCTCGAGATAATTTAAGGTCTATTAAAAAAGGCAACATCTCAGCTAAGACAATACATTAAAGGTGTGAGGTTAGAGTCTGTTTGTATTCCAATCTTGAGTCAGACTGGTTCTATTTCCAAAGTGGAATTTATAAAATATTACAGGGATTGACTGCCTGCATTGACTGCCTGCAGATTGTGCACTTTTTGAGCGAAATAGAATTCTGCAAATATAATTCTGCAAATGCAAATTCGCCCATAGGCATTTATGTATGTGTGCATTCATGTGAGAGAAAGAGAGAGAGAGAGTGAATGTCTGCATGTGAGTGTGTGCATGTGAGCATGAGTGCACATGAGAGAGTGTGTGTTTGTATGTCTGCATGCTTGGTAAAGTTGTGTGTGAGTGTGATGGAGTATAAGCCTGTGAGAGGGTGTGTGTGGGTGTGACTGTGGGCGCTGTATATGTATTATATGAGAGAGAGCGTGTGTATGAGAGATGGTCTGCACGATGGAGAGTATGTGAGAGAGTGTGTATATGTGTGCTTGTGTGTGTGTGAGAGAGAGTGTATAGCGTAGTAGCATCACCCGCAGTGTGACATGAATCCTAGGACACCAGTTGAGGCCATCCTCATGGTTACCAAACTTGACTATCAGCCTCTGCTCAGCTACTCTGCATCGTTGCCTGTCCCGAAGTTTGCCTTGGAGGATGGTCACCCGAAGATCCGAGGCTGAATGTCCCTGACTGCAGACGTGTTCCCTGACTGAGAGGGAACATCCCTGTCTGGTGATTGTTGCATAGTGTCCGTTCATCCGTTATCATAGCATCTGCTTGGTCTCGCCAATGTACCATGCCTCAAGGCATCCTTGCCTGCAGCATATGAGATAGACAATGTTGGCCGAGTCACATGAGTACCTGCCACGTACATGGTGTTCCCGCATGTAATGGTGGTATCCATGTCGACACTCTGACACGTCTTTTAATGATTGCCATGACAGGATTGTACAGTGTTGTGGACATTGTCGTCCTGAAGGCTGGACAGTTTGCTGTGAACAATGGTCTGTTTTAAGGTTTGGCGGTTGTTTTTTTTAAAGGGAAGGTACTGGCGAGGTGCTCATTCTCATCGATAATGTGTTGCAGGCTGCGAAGAACATGGCGTAGTTTCTCTGCTCCCGAGAGATACCGGACAACGAAGGGTATCCTATTGTTTGCATTCTGTGCCTGTCTCCTGAGGAGGTCATTTTGGTTTCTCGCTGTGACACATTGAAACTGGCGATTGATAAGTTAAGCATCGTATCCTGTTTTATGAGGGCATCCCTGTGTACCTTCAGGTGTCCGTCATACTCCTCCTCATCTGAACAGATCATATGTATGCTTAGGGCTTGTCCGTAGTGTGACTCAAAATTGGGTTACATACAGACTCTAAACTCATACCTTTAATGCATTGTCTGAGCTGTCACCTTTTTAAAAATAAAACCTTAAGTTACCCCAATGAACCAAAACCTGCAACCCATCCTAAAATATGAAAGAAAAATACCAATCTAGGATTGTTCAATATACCATTTCAGTTGCATGACACTGTAATCTTTAAATTCTGTGTCTTATGGTCCTGCTTCACAGCTACCTGATGAAGGAGCAGTGCTCCGAAAACTAGTGCTTCCAAATAGACCTGTTGGACTATTTTGTGTGATTTTTAACTTTGCCCACCCCAGTCCAACACTGTCTCCTCCACAGCTTAGACTAGTGCACACAACGGGCACATACTCTAACCTCAGCTTTACTGCCATTTCTTCTTTGTCTGGTTTCTCTCCTTGTGTATTCTTGAAAGGGGAAGAAACAAGACAGGTATCTCATCCAGGCTCTCTCACCCCCACTCATGATCACCGTCTCAGATACCTCTTAGAAGTTTTCAATTCAATTTGCAGTACATTTCTGCCCTTTTAACTCCATCACTTTGAAGTTTCCTTGACACATGTCGGCTGTCACATCCTTGGATCTCTCCCTCTCTCTCTAGACAGTATTGGATTTATACAGACTGTCATCTTTTGACCCACGGCTTTTAAACAAAAATATTGAAGTACTTTAGAGTTCCTCCATTGTTATGACATGAACAACAAGCGTGTGATCTGTCTCTAAATTAGTCGCGTTGCAATCCTTTTAAAAAATGACAATTCCGCTGACAATTTAGGGTTGTGTTGGTATTGGATTTTAGCTGGACTGAAGGATACAGCTACCTCTATCTGTGAATAAACAGTAATTTCCGCGGGCGGGATCATTTGTTGAATTAAAACCTAATGTGACGTTAAGAAAGGACCTCAACGCACCTTAACTAAAGCAAGAAGTCACTGGGGGGATTAAGTAGAATGAAGTCTCGGGGTCTCTGATGTGCGAAATCAGTATTAATACCATCAGACAGGTATGACCTTAAATCGCTGGAAATTCCGGCTGGATTGACAGCGGAATCTCAAACGTTTCACACTCATTAAGAAAGATCTAATTTTCAAAACAAAAACACAAAGTGGATGGCAAAGTTCCCAAGGTCTTAGAGCCAAGGGTCAATGAATAATGTGTGTGTTTTTTAAAATGTTTAACTATCTCTGGTGTACAAAGTAAATTGTCTCCCACGAAACTCGCGGATCTAACTGAATCCCGAACAACGGCGAACCATTTGAGCTTCTTTCAACTTTGTTTTCATTTCTTTAAAAGGTCGACGGCCGCTTGGTCGTTACCTCAGCCTGGTTCGGATTGAATTGGGAAGGATTTTCTCCCAATCACACTGAACTGAATAATAACTCATCAGTGAGCAGCCCATGTTTGTTGAGATTGTGTCGCTTTCACTCTGTAATACGGTAGATTGATGGCACCAAAGTGGAGGCTAAAGGTCAGGGAGGCTGAAACTGATTGGGAAATGAGAGCGGCCGTGTGGTTGACAATGTCCCCGCCGCCGATTTACTGCTGAGGTTTGAGCAGGGAGCCTGACCGCCTGAGACTGGAAAGGGGGCGGGAGCGAGAGGCTGGGAAACCATTTCAAACCAGAAAGCACCAGGAGAGACCCACTGATGGTCTGGATCGGGTGAAATGGAGTTGAGAAGCGTGTTGTGGGTTGTTGCATTGGGGCTGGTTTTGTTGGAAGCGGCTGCTGAAGGTGCCTGTTTGCAGCTGGGCCGGTGTTGTAACGGGAGAGAACCTACATGTCACAGCACTGGCTGGCGCCCCGATCGCTCCCACGGAACCTGTTACTGTGACCAGGCTTGTACGCACACCCTGGATTGCTGCCATGATTACCAACTCGCCTGCCCAGGTAAGCGGGCTCCTTTCTACTTAAACACCTGCTTTCTATTGAAAAACGGAAATCTGGGATGTTGCTGCGTGTTCTGTTTCGACTGGGTGAGAAATCCGTCCCCACGCCTTCAACCAAATCATCAGATCGGCGCCAGTCTAAGCAGTAAATAACTAGTCACAAATAGAGACGGTTGCAGTGGGGCGAGACTGTGGGTTGAGAAACTTAGCGATGTTTATCAAAATAGTGGCAGTTAATAGTGGCAGGTGATAGGGAATTCACTGGACGCAATAGGTCATCTGAATTCACTAGAAATGCCAATGAAAAAGATGCCCGCATTATATGCCAACGTTAATCAGAGCGGCGCGGTGTTAAAGATACCCCAAAAACATTTTCCCACTCCGAGGAAAGAAGCAGAAAGCGCCTGGCAGATTCATGTCCCTAAAAGAGGAACCTCGGTTCAGAGGAAGGGGGAGGCGGTAAGTGCACAGCCAGCAAACTATAAATTGTCAGTCAATCCATAACCTGATGGGATAAAACGTTTATCTTTGTCACAGAACCAGATATTGGCGGAGAAGCGTGGCAGCGTCTCAAACGTTAACTCTGCTTTCTCTCCACAGATGCTGCCAGATCTGCTGAGCTTCTCTAGCAATTAGTTTTTGTTTCGGATTTTCAGCATCCGCAGTTCCTTGTTCCGTGTTTTGCTTTACGTCAGTCTGGACTAATCTCAAATGCAATTTTAATATTTGAACTTAGTCGAGAGTGTGGTGCTGGAAAAGCACAGCAGGTCAGGCAGCATCCCCGAGCAGGAGAATCGACATTTCGTGCATAAGCCCTTCATCAGGAATCTTTGAACATAGAACTGGGACTAATTGTGGAAAGACCACAATTTGTGGCAGTTGTTTGGTTTTGCTGTTGGGTTGGGGTGGAATGTATTAGTTATTTAGCAATTCACATGGGGACAGGTGCCAACATACAAGAAAGAATCGCCCTGTTCATTACTCAGCCAAAGATAAATACGATGAAATCATTTAAACTTACCTGGCAAACGGATTCAGGTAACTAAGGTCAGCATGACTGGTAAGTTAATCACAATATTGCTATGAGAAATAATACTAATTAGCAGCCCTGTTGGAAATGCAAGTATAATATCCATTTTGTTCAGTGCAGATCCTCTTTTATTGATGTTAGAAGTAATTAGTTGATACCTTAAAGGTATTTCAGAAGAGGGAAAAATGAAAAGAAGGGATCAGAAACTGTATATAGAAAATATGGAGATCAATATAAAAACATAAAGAATAAGAGGGTCAACAGTAAAATAACAGATTAGCAGCTGTCAAACTCAGCTTTTAAGAAACATATAGTTAAAGAAAAGATAGGGCCAAAATATGACTAAAAAGAGATCTCCACCTGAAGGCTGTGGAGTAACTGAACATTTTGCATCTCTGTTAATGATGGAAGGGATTGCTGCAGACCTGTGTACGTGAGAAGGCAGTCATTATATTCATGAAATAATACAGCACAGAAGGTGACTATTCAGGACACTATTCCTGTCCTGTCTTATTGAAAAGGTAGTTGTACTTAGACCCACATGCCTGATTATTACATACAGCTCTGCAAGCTCGGCAGGCTGAAATATCTGCTCAACCCCCCCCCCCCCCCACTTTGATACTTATCTTTACAACCAGTTTCCACCCCAACTTCAGGCCGAATATTCTATCTCTGAGTGGAACAATTTTCCTCATTTGCCCTCTGGAGATTTTAACCAATGATTTTGTACCTATGACCTCTACCAATTGATCACTTGCCAGAGGAAATAATATTTCTCTCTATCAAAATCTCTTATCATCTGTAAACCTTTGTTTGGTCACTTGTTAACTTGCTCTGTGTCAAGGAGAACAATTGGAGCTTTTTCAACCCCTCCTCACAACTCAGGCCCTTCATCTCTGGCATCATTGCAATAAATTTCCTCTGCACTTTTCTTAATGTCATGACTACCAATCATAACACTGTATCACCTACGGACATATCAAACTATGAAATTCTAATACGTCTTTTTCACATGAGGACTAATACAGGCCAAAATGACTGCAGATGTAAATTCAGTGGCTAGCTGGACAGAAGCTCTGGAATGTCACACCTTCAGATGTCAAAGAGGCTTCAATGAGAGAAGTATACTACAAACTGAACTGTAATCCTTGTATATATCTCAGATTATGAACATGCTGATAAAAAAACATAGCCATCTGGGCATAGTTGTGTTTTCCCCCTTTAAGAATAAATAGGGACAGGGATTAAAAGTGAGCCTCAATCTTGATTTGGGTGTCTTGCTGGTTTGACATCCTTCCATATGAACCAGTGTGTTGTGAAAGTCACAATTATGAGACCAATCGTCAAACACTTCTGCACCTCAGGTAAAGAAAAACATTTTTCTCACTCTGCATGCTTCCAGCCAGCTTCCATCAAAAAGAGCCAGAATAAAGGAGTTTCAATCAACCTACCAAGCAAAGATTCTCTAAATCAACTGTTCACTATCAATGGCAATGCTGCCAGTAATATCCACTGTAATGGCCACAACATTTGATTTTCTATTCATCATGAATAAACTGTACAAATTGGTCTCTATCTTTTATCTGTTCCCATTTAACTGAAAGGAACAAGAACAAGAGGGCATAGGTTTAAAATGATCTGCAAACGAAGTAAGACAGTAAAGGGGATTAAAGATTTTCACATAGCGAATAATTAGGGTATGGAAAGCAATGTCTGAAAATGAAGTGGAGGCTGGTTCAATTGAGGCATTCAAGAAGGCAGTGGATGATATTTTGGTTAAAAACAATGCACATGGGTATGGAGAAAAGCAGGAGATTTTGTCACAAAGCTGGTCCCTTTTTACTAAAAGCTGTTCATTTCTTTCAAGGATACTGTGTCCTTGGATTTTTTTGGAGAGGTTGTAAGCCAGCTCCTGGTTCCAGTTAGACAGGTTTGGTACAGAGATTAAAGGGTATTGTTTCAATGTAAACAGATGAAACTTCAGGCCAAAGTAGTCATGTTTTAGAAGTGACCTGTATAATGAAATGGGAGTGGTCAGCTCTCTAGCTGAAAAGTTCAGTCCAGGACTAGTCGGGAGTTCCACAGTGGACTGTGTGAACAGGCTCTCTCTCTTTCTTCCCTTCTAACTTCAACCTGTAAGCATTTGTTCCCTTTGTACTGTGTTTTAAAGGGGGTTTGCTTATTGGGACTGTTGTATATTTTCGGGACAGCATAATTAAGTCTAGTTTGGATCGACTGAGTTCTGTAGGGGTTCTTTGTTCTTTGTGTTTCATTGTGTAATTTTGTGAATAAATTTTTGTCTGTTTTAAAAGCTGGTAGTCAACCTCGCTAACTTACTCTGAGTAATTTTCACTGTACACTTACTGAAACAAATTCCAAAGTTATGGTCTGGGCTGCCTGCTTAAGAATGTTTTGAGTGGTCTGGCCTAGTCCATAACAATTGGTACTAGATAATGATGGTCTTTTCATGGGCTCGTGTGGGCAGATTGGGCCGAATGGCCTCCTTCTGCACTGTAACACTTCTGTGATTCTGTGAACTTTTATTTAGAGTCAAATAATCATAGAGTTATAGAGCAGGGAATCAGATCTTAATTACAACTCATCCATGCCGAAAGGTATCCTAAATTAATCTAGTCACATTTGACAGTACTTGACCCATATCCCTCTAAACCCTTCTTATTCATATATCCATCCAGATGCCTTTTCTTTTGGAATCAACTCTTATTTTTAATCAATGTGTATGTTTATTGCATTCTTACTTCTTCTTGAGTTCAGTAGCTGATGGACTCACTCTTTTGTCAACTCAAAAATAGCTGTTTAAATTGACTCCTTTTAAACCATAAATTAATTTGATCTGGGAGAAAGGTATCCATGAGAGGTGGTAGAATCCTTTGTAAATTAATCTTGTTACCAATGACCAAGGGGGATAATGAATAAAAAAGAGGAGACACTTCAACACTTTTCACCTGGGCACTTGACAACTTCTAGTATCCCGTCTGGATTTATAATAACTTGTAGAACCTTATCCGTGGTCTGGTCATAACTCGAGAGATGTCAAAACTTTCAGAAGTGTGATGGTGAGAATTGCCCTTAGTAGTCAAGCTGAGGCTCAGCCAATGATTGTTGAAGTTCTAACATGATCTCTGCTGTTATGTTTTTGTTCCCCGATGTAAAAGCCCAAGACATTCATATGCTTTTCTACTGACTTAGGTTGGCAGAACTAAAGATACTACATTTGAGTATTAGTGTTTTGGATTTATGTCCTGAAATGTTGCAACATTTTGACTGTGTGGGGAGATTAGTAATAACTGAGTAGAAGATTAAAGAATTATACAAAATAGGAGCCTGAGTACATTATTCAGTCATAAGTGCCTGTTCTGCCATTCTATATTGATGTGGCTGATCTGATGGTAGCCTTAACTCCACTCTCATACCTGTTGCCAGCACCCTCAACTCCATTGTCAATCAATAATCTGTTTAGCTCAGTCTTGAATATATTCCATGACCCATTCTCTATGCTGTCTATGAAATAGAATGTCAAAAAATAATAACCTATGAGTGATGGAAATAATTCTTTATATCTGCATTCTAATTATAAGACTCGTTATTTTAAACTGGTTTGTAATTGGTTTATGAGATGTGGCCAGGCCAGCATTTATTGTCCATCTTTAATTGCCCTGGAGAAATTGGCTGTCCTCTTGAATCACTGAATCCTTGGAGTATAAGGACACCCATAATGCTTTTAGGAAGGGAGTTCAAGGACTTTGACACAATGACAGTGAAGAAACAGTGAAATAATTCCAAGTCAGGATAGTGCATGATCTGAATAAAGGTGGTGTTCCCACGCAGTTGTGTCCGTGTTCTCCTAGATGGTGGAAGTTTTGGGTTTGGGAGGTTCTGTCAGAGGAGCTGTGATATGTTACTGCAGCACATCTTGTGGATGGGATGTACTGCTACCAACATGTGTGAGTGGTGAAAGGAATGAATGCTGAAGGTGGTGACTGGGGTGCCAGTCAAATAAATCCCTTCATTCTAAACGGTGTCAAGGCTTTTGAATGTTGTTTGAAGTGCATCCATCTAGCCAAATGGAGGGTATTCTTTCACACTCCTGACTTGTATCTTGTATATGGTGGACAGGCAATGGGGAGACAAAGAATGAGCTACCATTCTGAGCCCACGATCTGCTCTTGTAGTCTCTATAATTACATGATTGATCCAGTCAGTGTCTGGTCAATGGTAACCCACTGGTTATTGATAGTGGGAATTCAGATATGGTAAAGCTATTGGCATTATATCAACGGCAATGATGAGATTTTGTCTTGTTGAAGAAAGTCATTACTTGATACCTGTGTGGCACAAATGTTACTTGCCACTTATCACCAAAAGCCTAGATTTTGTCGAGGTCTTGCTGCATATTAACATGAACTTTAATATCTGAGAAGTCACAAATAGCGCTGAACATTGATCCCCCCGATTTCTGGATGATCCCTTGAAAGGAAGCATCCTCACTGCATCTACCTCTCAATCGCCCTTCGAAATTAAGTTTCAAATAGATCAGGGAAAACTTTAAAAGGGACCTAAGGGGCAACCTTTTCGTGCAAAGGGTGGTGTTTGTATGGAATGAGCTGCCAGAAGTGGTGGAGGCTCATACAATTACAACATTTAAAAGGCAATTGGATGGGTATATGAGTAGGAAGGGTTTAGAGAGATTTGAACTAAGTGCTGGCAAATGGGATTAGATTTATTTAGGATATCTGGTTGGCATGGACGAGTTGGACCGAAGGGTCTGTTTCCATGCTGTAAATCTCTATGACTCTATTTTTCTTTCTTCTACGGTCTAACAAATATAAGCACAACCTACTCAACCTTTCTTCATAAAACCATGTCTTCATTCCTGGAATCTGCCCCGTGAATCTTCTCTAAATTACATCCAGTGCAAGAATATCGCTCCTTAAGTATTGTGACCAAAACTAGATCTCACCAGTGCCCTGTAAAGATGTGGCAAGATATTCGAATCTTATACTTCATCTGCCTTGCAATAAATTCCAACATTACATTTGCCTTCCTAATTGCTTGTTATACCTGCATTTTTGTCTTTAATTCATGGATCAGGATGCCCAGTTCAAACTGTACTGCAGCACTTTGCAGCGTCTCTCCGTTTCAATAATACTTCCCTATTCTTCTTGCCAATATGGATAAGCTCACATTTTCCCATGTTATACTCTTAACTCCCAAATCTTTGCCCACTTCCTTAATCTATCTGTATCTATTTACAGATTCTGTAACCTCCTGATGCATTGCTTCCCCATTTTTGTGTCAGCTACAGTTTACACTTACATTGAGCTAAAACCCATGGTTTCACTTTTGCTAATGCTAAAGCATTTCACATTTGTTATTTTTCTAATGTGAATATTGGACAAAGAGTTGCTCTCAACCAATGGAATTTGAAATGTTCATATTTTGATACATTCAGAAGGATTATGCAAGTTTTCATAGGAATATAAAAAGGAGGAGCAGGAGTAGGCCTTTCAACCCTTCCAGTCTGCTCCACCAATTTATTAGGAATGGCTGATCATCCAGCTTCTCCCATCTCCTTTGATCCTTTTGACCCAAGTGCTATATCCAACTCTTTTCTTGCAATCATACAATGTTTTCGCCTTGACTGCTTTCTGTGCTAAGGAATTCCAAAAGCTCACCACTCTCTGGGTATAGTAATTTCTCCTCAGCTCAGTACTAAATGGTTTAACCCGTATCCTTAGATTGTGATACCTGGTTCTGGACTCTCCCATCATTGGGAACATCCTTCCTGCATCCATCCTGTGTAGTCCTATTAGAATTTTATAGTTTTCTACAAGATCCTTCCTCATTCTTCTGGACTCTAGCGAATATAATTCTAACCAATTCAGCCTCTCCTTATATGTCAGCTCTGCCATCCCAGGAATCAGTCTGATTCATCTTCACTGTACTTTTTCTACAGCAAGAACATTCTTCCTCAATATAAGAATACTAAAATGCGCACAATATTCGAGGTGTGGTCTCAGCAAAGCCTTGTATAATTCAGCAAGACATGCCTGCTCCTATGCTCCAATCCTTTCACTACAAAGGCTAACACACTACACACTACATTGCCTCCTTGACTGCCTCCTGCACCTGCATGCATATCTTCAGTGACAATATGAAGCCACTCAGGTCTTACTGCACATTTCTCCTCACAATTTATAGCCATTCAGATAACAATCCACCTTCCTGTTTTGCTCCCAAAGTTGATAACCTCACATTTATCAACATTATATTGCTCTACCATGCATTTGCCCTCGTGTTCAACTTGTCCAAATCATACTGAAGCATCTTTTGCATCCTTCTCACAATTCACTCACCCACCCAACTTTGTGTCATGTGTAAATTTGGAGATATCACATTTAGTTTTCTTATCTAATTCATTATTATATATTGTGAATAGCTGGGGTTCTAGCACTGATCCCTGTGGTATCCACTAGCCTGCCATTGGGAAAAAGACCAGTTTATTTCTGCTCTTCTTTTCCTGTCTGCTAACAAGTTTTCTGTCAATTTTAATACACCACCCCAATCCCATGTGCATTAATTTTACACTAATCCTCTATGTGGAAAGCCTTTTGAAAGTCAAAATAAACCACATTTACTGCTCCCCCTTATCAATTCTATGAGTTACATCATCAAAGAATTCCAGTAGATTCACTGAGAATGATTTCCCTTTTGTACATCCATGCTCTCTATAGCTAATAATTGTTAGTATCCATTGCCCAGTTTCAAGCAGGTGGCATAATCTCCAAAAGTGATGTACTTGAATATTCTCATTGGCTCTGAGTGCATGCCCTAATATGAATGCAAAGCACCAAAACAAATTAACTTTCAAGATGAAAATGATTGGGATGCTATGCTTTGGGCTATTTTTTTTAAGAAGTGCTTGAATCTTTCCCACATGTGTAGTATGTGGTATTAATCTTTCTCTTGATTTATTAGCTGTTTCTTGCAAAGTGACTGAATGGAGTTTCTGGAGTGGCTGTGCTGAACAATGCAAAAATACTTACCGTGTTCGTCAACGATACATCACACAAGAGCCACGAAATGGTGGAAAGCCATGTCCTCCCTTGGAAGAAAGGGCAGGCTGTGTGGAATATCATAGTGATGAGGATACAATGTGCAGGCAATCCTTGGGTAAGTAAATTAAATTTATTGGTGGGATCTGTTTACACTACTGTTCATAAGTGAAGAATATTGACACTGTAAACACTTAACTTTCAGCGATAGCTGAATGCTTATTTAACTAAAGGGACTTAGCCCTTTGGACTGAGGATAATTAACTTTGACTGAGTGAACCTTTTATGATTTTGTGATGTGATGTTTAATGTATCCAAATACATTTGCACTATGTAAGTAAGGAGTTTCTATTTGTTTCGAAAGATATTTTTACTGAAAAGTTCACTTAAGACACAATTTGTGTATCAGAATTTAATCAAACAAGTTAACAGACAATTATTATGTCAATTTTAGGATTAATTTTTGAAGAAAATTAGCAAGGTTATAAACATGAATAAGTTTCAACCCAGAGCAGGAGGCAAAATTAATTGTAGGAGGCTTAATTTCAAGATAGTGGTTACTCACCATTGGTCTAAGATTAGAAGTAAATTTAATTTGTAAGTTTACCCTGTTCATATCTATTGTGCACAACATACATGCTCAGAACCTTCTGATTTTCAGACTGTCCAGTGTCTACAGTAAGTATGTTGAGAACAAGCAAGTCCCTAATTAGCCAACCAAATCATAGCAGAAAGTGTAATGTTTAAGCTTTGTTTGTGTGTGTATATAGCATGCAAAAGTTAAATTTTTGAGACAATCTTTCATGCAAACATTTAAGGGTTGACTTGTACATACACAATATGGACTTGTACATACATAATACACAATACACAAAATTCCACGAATGGAGTCAGCTATTACGAGGGGGCATAGCTTTAAATTAAGGGGTGGTAGGTATAGGACAGATGTTAGGGGTAGATTCTTTACTCAGCGAGTCGTGAGTTCATGGAATGCCCTGCCAGTAGCAGTGGTGGACTCTCCCTCTTTATGGGCATTTAAACGGGCATTGGATAAGCATATGGAGGATAGTGGGCTAGTGTAGGTTAGGTGGGCTTGGATCGGCGCAACATCGAGGGCCAAAGGGCCTGTACTGCGCTGTATTTTTCTATTTTCTATTTTCTATTTTCTATTTTCTATTTCTATTCTATTTTCTATTTTCTAATACTTTCAAGGGGTTTCCAGTGTGCTTGATTTGGGTCCACATAGCATCCTGTACATAGATTGGGAATCACAATGAGTCCACTGATTGGTCAGTGTCAGAGGTTCTGTAGGCTCTGAGAGCTGCCTCTGAGGGAGCTGGATCAGTGTCAAGGACACTCCATGTGTAAATAACGTGTGACTTTGTGATGGGATACCAGTCTCTGTGGAATAACTTCACTCTGGGTTACTGTTTTATGGTGAGCATTGTGGAAGGGAGGGGAATGGGTCTGTAGATAATTCTTTCATCTTTGAAAAACAAAAATTAACTTTCACATCAAAAGCATGAAAGATAACAATCTTTGAACCTAGTGAACAAAAAACCTGACCAATACAGCCGTGAATGTATTCAATGACACAATCTCCACTGCTATCCATAGAAGAGAAGCCCAAAGATTGACCCCATTCCGAGAGAAGAAATTCCTCCTGATCTCTGTCTTAAATTTGAGACTCCTTATTTTGAAACTATGCTCCCAGTTCTAAACTCCCCCATGAGGGGGAGAAAAAATATCCATATCAGCATTTACCCTGTCAGGCTACTTCAGAATCTTAATGTGTCTCAATAATATCAGCTATCATTGTTCTGAAGTCCAAAGACCTGCTTAACCTTTCCTCATAAGACAATCCCCCTTCATCCCAGAATTCAGCTTAGTGAACCTAATGGATGTGTTTATAATCTAAGTATGTCTCTCCCTAAGTCAATGGATGAAAACAGTACATAGTACCTGAGTTATTGCCTCACCATGCCCTGTACAGTGATGAGTATCTGCATGCTAAATGTTCATGAATCATTTGCAAGGACATCCAGATACATTTGTCTCACAGATTGTACTTTTTCATCTTTTAAAGAACATTTTGTTTTTCTATTCTTCCTGCCAAAGTGGCTAACCTCACATTTTAAAACATGATACAACTTCTATGATACAAAATCCAGCCCACTATGTATCAAACATTTCTACATGCTTAGATGAAAAATTCTTGGGGATCCATTGCTCTTCAGGCATCACATTTTAACCTGCACAACAATTTCTCTAAACAAAAACACCAAAGAACTGTGGATGCTGGAAATCATAAACAAAATCAGAAGTTGCTGAAAAAGAACTTAGTAGGTCTGGCAGCATCTGTGGAGAGAAAACAGTGTTAATGTTTTGGGTCCAGTGACCCATTTTCCATTCTAAAAGCCAGCACAGAAGCCCACGGAAAGTTTGTGGGAAAGTGCAAGTATAATGAACAACTAATGCCGGTGATCCAGCACTCAGTGTAAAAACTAGGCCATGAACATCCTGATACAATTCAGACCTTTGTCTCATGTCCTTACAGCAAAAGTACACTTAACCATAAATCTCTGCTAAACCTAAATCCATGCCCTTGTATGGTTTGTGAATTAGATCCATGTATAGATCTGACACATCTGATTTGCCTTGTCTGATTGTGAAGCCAGCTATGTGCACTTTTCAGTGAAGTGTGCTCAGAGGCACAACTGACTTTTGCTGATTTATACATCATGTTTACTCTGTCTGGCATTTATCTTATAAAGCTTAATATATATATATATATATATATATTATCCCTATTCTTTTGGATTACATCCTTATGAAACAGTGTATCTTTCAAGTTGCAATGAGCAGTGGCATGAGATTTTCTACATGAAAAATAACAAAAATATAACAACTTACGTATTGAATCCATTATAGCATTATAGTATTCACCAAGGAGCATTTTCATTGACACTTTCCTCTCACTGTAGGATTTTTATTTATATGAATATTGTATCACAAGTCAAGAATTTTAGTTAAATCATGATTTACTTTGCCACCTAATAGTAAGAAAAATTGCATGGGGAAATTTGCATCCTTTACAATGCTAAGTGCATTTATATTTGGCCATATAAATAAATAGAACGTTGATGAATAATGCACTTCTAATATCATTCATGATATACATTTAATTTTTCATCACTGGCAATCTTTGTGTGTTGCTAGGTTGTACAAACCTTTGTTTGTAGTCTTGCTGGACATCTGCCTAGCGTTGTCACTCATGATTTACATCTTTGTATTTTAATTTGTACAGTCCCTGCCTTGATTACCACAGGGGGATATGGAAAAGCCAGGAGAAAACGAGATGTATTCATTGAATCTGAGGCACCAGCGTAAGTAAAAAGTCACAAATATGTCTGTCACAGTGTGTTGAAATGGATTTAGTTATGCATAATTACACTTTAGATCTAAAACAATGAAAAGAGACATATTAATAAAAGTGTTTTCTCAATCAAATCTAGTTGGATCATCATTATATAAATTGAACATTCATATTCTGGTTGTCAAAGGAGTTCAAAATGAAATGCGTTTGCGACTGTTAGTTCAAAGCAGGAAGGAAGGAAGGAAGGATGTCTGCCCAGTGGCTAATCCTTGTTGTATTCGGCCTGCTAGGAGTGCTTGGTGTAGATTGGAGAATTGGAAAAATGTTTCATTACCAACTTCAGCTGCTCATTACCTCAAATAACATTCTCAGAACTAAAACATGTCCTGTATGAAGCAATATGTGTATGAATTCTCTAATGTATAATCTTTACAGTAAGTGCACTTATTTTGAATGAAGTATATGTAAACTGCAATTATCGAGTTATCATCAATTAATTCCACACTAAATGCAAATGTAATGCAATAAATTCAGTAACCCTGTTCTCCCAGTGAGACCTGCATTCAAAAGGGAATAGAGGTTAGACAATCATTGCTACTCTTTTAGCTCTATTCTTTGACCAAAACTCCCTATATGTCCGAAATCGTACTATGTACATGGTGACATTGGAATTGCCCCAATATTTTCTAAAGGAGAATTAAGAATAATAGAAATTAATGGCATAATAGCAATGTGTGCTACAAATTCGAACAAAAGTAAAAATGTAAAAGTTAAACCTTGCATTGCCATAGAACCAGTATTTGTTAAAATGCTAAATGTTCCTTTGTGGAGAAACAGTACTGCTTCATATTATAGCTTTCTCAGCATTTGTTCCTGACTAACCTAAAAGGCACAAATGAAATTGCTATATTGACTTAAATGACAATTCGTTGATCCTGATTTAGTGATATTCTGTCGGATTTATATGATATACATTGGTCAAGTCATTGGCCAAACTCTCTTAAATATAATTCTTTTTATGTTCCAAACTTTTATAATTTATGTCTGAGCAGGATAAGGCCATTGTTAAAGAAGCAGTTCTACTTAGACAGCCATAGTTATGTAAAACAAGTGATTAAATATTGAAACTAATTTCAAAATGCAAAACTGTTGTTGAAGTGAACAGAATGTGAAAGTATGTTATTCGATCGACAGAGTGCACGCTGATTTGTAATATTCCAAATATTAGAATTTGAAGTATAAGAGTAAGTTGATATATTCTTCTAATCAAGTAGGAAGTTGTGCTTAAAGGCCTTAAAGTTGTGCTTTCAGTTGTGTGTGAAGGATACGGCTCTAACATTGTAGCCTAATTCTTTAACCTGTAACCTCTTTGACTAAAACTGACAACTGAATTGATCTTTTCCCAATATGATTAGCTTTCTATGTTTGTTGAAGTTACTGGGCTCTATATTGGGGAGACAGGCCGCCTATTTGCGGAGCGTTTCAGAGAACACCTCTGGGACACCCGGACCAACCAACCCAACCACCCTGTGGCTCAACGCTTCAACTCCCCCTCCCACTCCACCAAGGATATGGAGGTCTTTGGACTCCTCCATCGCCAGACCACAACAACACGACGGTTGGAGGAAGAGCGCCTCATCTTCCGCCTAGGAACCCTCAGAAGGGCTTATGCCCGAAACGTCGATCCTCCTGTGCCCTGGATGCTGCCTGACCTGCTGCGCTTCTCCAGCAACACATTTTCAGCTCTATCATTCAACCACATAAATGAATTTCCTACCCAATCTGTCTTGTCTATCGTGAAGTTTTGGATGAATCATAACTTCCTTCGGCATCTTTCATGGAAATCACCACAAACTCCACTCCCACATTTTTAAACCTAGCTCCATACTTTGACACTACTAAGGCTGAAAGACCATCCAGAATCTTGAGTTATGTGATCCTAAGGTGAGTTTCACCCTGACTTCTAACACATTTCAACCGCTATATTCTCTCCACCAAGTCAACATATCTCAAATTCACAGCTCACCTTAGTTCCTCCAAACTGAAAATCTTAACAATTTATTTATCACCTTCAGATCTGATCACTCTAATTCTGTCCTCACAGGCCATCCTTTGACCACCATCTATAAATTCCACCTTCTCAAAAATGGCTGCTTATTTCTGTCCCACAATGTGCCCTTCTTTTTCATCCGCTTTTTTCTTGCAGACATACAGTGTCTTCCCATTGCTAATATATTAAAACTAATACCATATTCACATCTCTCCAAAGATTTTGCACCATCTCTGCCACCTCTCCAGATTTCTTTTCTCTCTGCTGTTTTTAGTTTGTGATTGCTCAGTCTTGGGCATCCTGTCATCCTCTGTTTCACTATATTTCTTTGGCCTTTCTCAAACACTTCTTTTCATTTAAATGTTCATCCTAAATGCTCCCCACTAATTCAGTGTCCCATATTATTTACCATATTCCTTACAGTAGTAAATTGGCCATATTGTAAATGCATGGTACCACTATTCTTTAAACTCTGTCACAAATCTTGAACAATACAACTATGATTACAGGAAACCTTCTAGCACTGCTTCCCAAGCTTTGGTTCACAACCCTCATTGGGGTCACGAAAACAGCAGATGCATTGTGAACCCTTCCTTCTCTGAGAATTCGCTCTGCATCAGCCCTTAGGCCCAGGCAGTGTCCTGTTCTGTTTTGCACTGCTCCTTTATCAATCTTTATCCAAGGGATGACAGAGGAGTGCAATGAGCCTTGTGGGTGGGAGCATGTGTATGTGACTTCATAAACATCTTGTGTAGGTTGCAAACGTTGAATAAGAAGGTACAGGTCCTGCAGTTGCGTCTAGTGGGGTTTTCCTACTGACAATCACAGGTTGCACCTTTACAGTGCTGCAACCTGTAGGACACATATGCAGCAAGGAAATACAATTGGACCTTCATTCTGTTTTCCATTACTGGGGAATATGGACAGCATGACTGAAACCTCCAAAGACATGGAATCATATTTTTAAAAAATAGATTAAAAAACAGATTTTCATGTTACCATGATGCATGATATATTGATCTATTATATACAATTTTAATTATTGAAATTTGACTGTTACCACAATGTTTTGTTTTTATTTTGTTCGCATTTGGAGTCATGTTAATTTTGAACAGTAAAGATGGGATCATCTTGGGGATAAATAGTTTAGGTATCACTGCTGTATGGGGTAATGTTTTATTTTGAAAACAGGAATCCTTTTGGACATTCAACCTTTGCTGGAGAAAGAGTAATAACTGATGGAAAAGCTCCATGGAGCTACAGAAACCCCATAGAGTGATAACTGCTTAGAAATCACAAAGGAGGAAGCATAAAGCTTCCTAACTCACTTAATATAGGAAAAGTGCATAAGGAAGTTTTACTTCTCTAAGGAGCCTGATGGTCTTGGTGGTGGTAGAAGAGGTTGTAATAAATACTTTCAAAAAGACATTACATGGATGCATATAAATGAGGAACCTGCAGCGGAATTCGAAACACAGCTGTTCTTTCAGAGCCAGTATTGGCACAGCAGGCTGAATGGTCTCCGGTGTTATAAGTTTCTACAGTTAAAGCTCCATGTTATCTTCTGCAGTTCACAGCTGCAACTGGCATTGCATTTATTGACTCTTGTAGTCTTATTGCTTCAACACCTTTGTCTCTGACTCCTTCCCAAGTGCAATCAGGATATGTCCAAGATATGACAGTCTGTAGTTCAAGTTTGCAGCAACTAGGAGATAGTGAGGATTGCAGATACTGGAGAGTCAGAGTCAAGAGGATTCTGGGTAATCCAAGATGGAGGATGAGAAACATTTCTGGCTGTAACAGCTGCTCCTTTTTGAGATATTTTGGGTGTTGGAGGTGATTTCCTTGAATTCCAGGAGCAGCAATAACTGGTTTATATGCTGTTGCATTGTTTTGGAACTTTGGAGAGAAAAAAGTCAAAACAACAGCACTTTTAAAAGGGAGAGGAACACACAAAGGAAGCACATGGTGAGGTCAGTGTAGGAGAGAGAGAGAGAGAAAGAAACCCACTTTGCTAACCGATACAACAGTGAACCTACACAGTTACTACCTTTGCTGTTTGAATTCATGTATTGCTGGACATCAGAGTGTGTCTGGGAAAATTAACAAACAGTGAAATTTGCAACTAACCTTGGAGGAACCTGTTTGGGAGAGGTCACAGCACAGAGCCAAATAAGTGGATATTTTAAATGTGGTCTTACAGTGAGTCTGCAATAGTGAGTAGAGTGGGCTCTTTCTTGATCATATGTTTTATTGAGATCTGTCTCTTGATTAAACTTAAAATATAAGCCATGTATTAACTTAGCCTGGAACAGTGTTTTGTAAAGGAATAAAGCAGTGTTATTTTCTGGGTCTGTAGATTGAAAGAAGCAAAAATGGCCGTTAGTAGAGTGATATGCTCTTCTTGTCGGATGTGGGAGTTTAGGGAGAGTTTATGGGTTACTGAGGATTATATCTGTAATAAATGCCATTCGTTGCAAATCCTATCAGATCGAATGGATCGGTTGGAGAGGCAGTTAGAGGCAATGAGGAATTTACAAGAGCAAGGGGATGTGATGGATGGCAGTTATAGGAAGGGGGAAAAGTTGCAGATACAGTCACATAGATGGGTTAACTCCAGGAAAGGTAAGAGAGGTAGGCAATTAGTGCATGAGTCTTCTGTGGCTATCCCCACTTCAAACATGTATGCTGTTTTGGAAAATGTAAGGGGTGATGGATTCACAGGGGAACGTGGCACGAACAGACAAGTTTCTGGTATTGAGACCGGCTCTAATGCAATGAGGGGTACGTCAGGTTACAAGAGATTGATTCTGTTAGGGGACTCTTTAGTCCAAGGTTCAGACAGACATTTCTGTGGCCAGCAGCGAAAAATCAAAATGACGTGTTGCTTCCCTGGTGACAGGATCAAGGATATGTCAGAGAAGTTGCACAATGTTCTTAAGGAGGAGAGAGGCCAGCAGGAGGTCATTGTACACATTGGAACCAACGACATAGGAAGGGAAAAGGTTGAGATTCTTAAGGGAGATTACAGAGAGTAACACAAGAATTTAAAAAGGAGGTCCTTGAGAGTCGTAATATCTGGATTACTCCCGGTGCTACGAGCTAGTGGGGGCAGGAATATGAAGATAGAGCAGATTAGATTAGATTTAGTGTGGAAACAGGCCCTTCAGCCCAACTAGTCCACATCGACCTCCAAAGAGTAACCCACCCAGACCCATTCCTCCTAACTAACGCACTTAAATCCACAGGCAATTTAGCATGACCAATTCACCTAACCTGCACATCTTTCGACTGTGGGAGGAAATGAGAGCACCCGGAGGAAACCCATGCAGACATGGGGAGAATGTGCAAACTCCACACAGACAGTCGCCTGAGGCTGGAATTGAATCTGCGTCCCTGGCACTGTGAGCAGCAGTACTAACCACTGAGCCACCGTGCTGTGGTGTGTGGGAGAAGGATTCACCTTTTTGGATCATTGTAAACTGTTTTTGGGGTAGAAATGACCTGTACCAGAAGGACGGATTGCACCTAAATTGGAGGGGGACTAATATACTGGCAGGGAGGTTTGCGAGAGCTGCTTGGGAGCATTTAAACTGGTAAGGTGGGTGAATTGGGTGGGGTGAGGGTGGGAGGGTGGCAGGGAGATAGTGAGGAAAGATTTCAATCTGAGACTGGTACAGTTGAGAACAAAGACGAGTCAAACAGTCAGGGCAGGCAGGGACAAGGTAGAAAACAAGTTAGGACTGATAAATTAAACTGCATTTATTGCAATGCAAGAGGCCTAACAGGGAAGGCAGATGAACTCAGGGCATGGTTAGGAACAGGGGACTGGGATATCATAGCAATTACAGAAACATGGCTCAGGGATGGACAGGATTGGCAGCTTAATATTCCTACAGGAAGGACAGAAAGGGAGGCAAGAGAGGAGGGGGAATGGCGTTTTTGATAAGGGATAACATTACAGCTGTACGTAGGGAGGATATTCCCAGAAATATATCCAGGGAAATTATTTGGGTGGAACTGAAAAATAAGAAAGAGATGATCACCTTATTGGGATTGTATTTGTAGACCCCCGAATAGTCAGGGGGAAATTGAGAAACAAATTTGTAAGGAGATCTCAGTTATCTGTAAGAATAATAGGGTGGTTATGGTAAGGGATTTTAACTTACCAAACATAGACTGGAACTGCCATAGTGTTAAGGGTTTAGATGGTGAGGAATTTGTTAAGTGTGTACAAGAAAAGTTTCTGATTCAGTATGTGGATGTACCTACTAGAGAAGGTGCAAAACTTGCCCTACTCTTGGGAAATAAGGCAGGGCAGATGACTTTAGGGCCAGCGACCATAATTCTATTAGTTTTAAAATAGTGATGGAAAAGGATAGAGCAGATCTAAAAGTTGAAGTTCTAATTTGGACAAAGGCCAATTTTGATCATATTAGGCAAGAGCTTTCAAATGCTGACTGGGGGCAGATGTTCGCAGGTAAAATGGGAAGTCTTCAGAAATGAGATAACAAGAGTCCAGAGACAGTAAATTCCTGTTCGGGTGAAAGGAAAGGCTGGTAGGTAAAGGTAATGGTGGATGACTAAAGAAATTGAGGGTTTGGTTAAGAAGAAGAAAGAAGCATATGTCAGGGATAGACAGGATAGATTGAGTAAATTTTTAGAATAGTATGAAGGCAGGAGGAGTATACTTAAGAGAGAAATCAGGAGGGAAAAAATGGAACACGAGATAGCTTTAACAAATAGAGCTAAGGAGAATCCAAAGAGTTTTTACAAATACATTAAGAACAAAAAGGGTAACTAGAGAGAGAATAGGGCCCCTCAAAGATCAGCAAAGTTGCTATGGAGCCATAGGAGTTGGGGGAGATACTAAACAAGTATTTTGCATCAGTATTTACTGTGGAAAAGGACATGGAAGATATAGAATATTGCAAAATAGATGGTGACATCTTTAAAAATGTCCATGTTACAGAGGAGGAAGTGCTGGATTTCTTGAAATGCATAAAAGCAGATAAATCCCCAGGACCTGATTGGGTGTACCCGAGAACTCTGTGGGAATCTAGGGAGGTGATTGCTGGGCCTCTTACGGAGATATTTGTATCATTGATAGTCACAGGTGAGGTGCCGGGAGACTAGAAGTTGGCTAATGTGGTGCCACTGTTTAAGAAAGGTGGTAAGGACAAGCCAGGGCACTGTAGACCAGTGAGCCTGACATTGGTGGTAGGCAAGTTGTTGGAGGGAATCCTGAGGGACAGGATGTACATGTATTTGGAAAGGCAAGGACTGATTAGGGATAGTTAACATGGCTTTGTGCGTGGGAAATCATGTCTCACAAACTTGACTGAGTTTTTTGAAGAAGTAACAAAGAGGATTGATGAGGGCAGAGCGGTAGATGTGATCTATATGGACTTCAGTAAGGCATTCAACAAGGTTCCCCATGGGAGACTGGTTAACAAGGTCAGATCTCATGGAATACAGGGAGAACTAGCCATTTGGATACAGAACTGGCTCAAAGGTAGAAGACAGAAGGTGGTGGAGGGTTCCTTTTCAGACTGTAGGCCTGTGACCAGTGGAGTGCCACAAGGATCGGTGCTGGGTCAACTACTTTTTATCATTGGTATAAATGATTTTGATGTAAGCATAAGAGATTTAGTTAGTAACTTTGCAGATGACACCAAAATTGGAGGTGTAGTGGACAGCGAAGAAGGTTACCTCAGATTGCAATGGAATCTTGATCAGATGGGCCAATAGGCTGAGAAGTGGCAGATGAAGTTTAATTTAGATAAATGTGAGGTGCTGCATTTGGAAAAGCAAATCTTAGGAGGACTTATACACTTAATGGTAAGGTCCTATGGCGTGTTGCTGAACAAAGAGACCTTGGAGTGCAGGTTCATACTTCCTTGAAAGTGGAGTCGCAGGTAGATAGGATAGTGAAGAAGGCGTTTGGTATGCTTTCCTTTATTGTTCAGAGTATTGAGTACAGGAGTTGGGAGGTCATGTTGCGGCTGTACAGGACATTGGTTAGGCCACTGTTGGAATATTGCGTGCAATTTTGATCTCCTTCCTATCAGAAAGATGTTGTGAAACTTGAAAGGGTTCAGAAAAGATTTACAAGGATGTTGCCAGGGTTGGAGGATTTGAGCTATAGGGAAAGGTTGAATAGGTTAAGGCAGTTTTCCCTGGAACGTCAGAGGGTGAGTGGTGACCTTATAGAGGTTTATAAAATCATGAGGGGCATGGATAGGATCAGTAGACAAAGTCTTTTCCCTGGGTTGGGGTAATCCAGAACTAGAGGGCATAGGTTTAGGGTGAGAGGGGAAAGATATAAAAGAGACCTAAGGGGCAACACAGAGGGTGGTACGCGTATGGAATGAACTGCCAGAGGAAGTGGTGGAGGCTGGTACAATTGCAACATTTAAGAGGCATCTGGATGGGTATATGAATAGGAAGGGTTTGGATGGATTTGGACCGGGTACTGGCAGATGGGACTAGATTGTGTTGGGATATCTGGTCGGCATGGACGGGTTGGACCGAAGGTTCTGTTTCTGTGCTGTATATCTCCATGATTCTATGACTGTATAATAAGGTGTGGCACTGGGAAAAGCACAGAATGTCAGAATGCAGCTGAGGAGCAGGAGAACTGACATTTCAGGCTGGACCCTTCATCAGTTCATGCTTACATTACACAACTGTCTGAAGCCATGTTAATACATTCAAATTATAGCTGATACAGCTGTAGGATTCTTGCAGATGCAGAGTTAAGATGTCCTAAGCACCTAATCTATGGTCCCACAGGCTATCGCAGACAAGCTCACTGATCTTGTGAATCATAAGGGTTTCCATTCTATTGATGTGTATGTGCTATATGGTCTGTGGCAGTGAATTAGATGGTTCTATGCTTATTTTTGAGGTAGCCGCTCACTATCTTGTGTTCATCTTCCATTCTCTCGCTCTTTGTCCTGTCATGTTTTGGATAGTATCCTGTGTTTTGAGCCAATCTCATACTGCCTGTTAGTTCACCACAAACTGAACAGTGTGATCCAGAAACACAATGCCTTCACCAATTTTAGGGAGATTCTGCCCAGTTGCTGCTTGAATCCATAAGCACATCAGAACCAGCAGCAGGAGTAGGCCATCTGGCCCTTCGAGCCTGCTCCACCATTCAATAAAATCATGGCTGATCTTTTTGTGGTCTCAGCTGTACTTATCCCTCCTCTCACAGTAACCCTAAATTCCTTTATTGTTCAAAACATATTTATCTTAGCCTTAAAAACATTTACTAAAGTAGCGTCAACCACTTCACTGGGCAGGAAATTCCATAGATTCACAAGCCTCTGGGTGAAGAAGTTCCTTCACAGTTCAGTCCTAAATCTGCTCCCCCGAATTTTGAGGCTGTGCCCTCTGGTCCTAATTTCACTTGCCAGTTGAAACACCCTCTCTACATCTATCTTATCTATCGTTCATAATTTAATATGTTTTTATAAGGCTCCCCCTTCATTCTTCTAAATTCCAATGCTGGGGCGGCACGGTGGCTCGGTGGTTAGCACTGCTGCCTCACAGCATGAGGGTTCCAGGTTCGATTCCAGCCTTGGGTGCACGTTCTCCCTGTGTCTATGTGGGTTTCCTCCGGGTGCTCCAGTTTCCTCCCACAGTCCAAAGATGTGCAGGTCAGGTGAATTGGCCATGTTAAATTACCCATAATGTTGGGCTGAAGGGCCTGTTTCCACACTGTAGGGAATCTAATCTAATAATCCCAGTCTGCTCAGTCTCTCCTCGTAAGACAATCCCCTCAACTCCAGAATTGACCTAGCAAACCTCCTCTGCACCCCCTCTAGTGCTAGCACATCCTTTCTCAAGTAAGGAGACCAAAACTGCGCAGTACCCCAGGTATGGCCTCACCAGCACCCGATATAGCGACAACATGATCTCCCTGCTTTTAAACTCAATCCCTTTAGCAATGAAGGACAAAATTCCCTTTGCCTTCCTAATTACCTGCTGTACCTGTAGACTAATCTTCTGTGATTCATGCACAAGGACAACCAGGTTTCTCTGCACAGCAGCATGCTGCAACCTTTTACCATTCATGTAATAGTCCTTTTTACTGTTATTCCTAACAAAATGGATGACTACAAATTTATTAACGTTGTGTTCCATCTGCCAGACCTTTGCCCAATCGCTTAAAGTATCTACGTTCTCCAGCAAAGTTTCACAGCCCTTTACTCTGCCACTCATCTTAGTGTCATCTGCAAACTTTGGTATACTACATGTTGTTACCAACTCCAAATGATCTATGTACAGAAGAGTCTCGATTATCCGAATGAGATGGGCGGGGACTATTTCATTCGGAGAATTGATTATTCGGTTAATTGATTCAATGCCTTTCCTCTGGGGCTCCGAGTTTTTTGTTAAGTCTGCTCCCCGTTCAGGATACTAGGCAGCAGCTCAGCGTGTGCAAGCCCCCCCCCCCCCCATCCCCCCATCCAACCTCACCCCTGTCCGCATCCCCATCCGCCCCCCAACTTTGTATGTTTCTATTGGGACCTTGAGATCTTCTTCGGATAATCCAAAATTCAGATAATTGATATTCGGATAATTGAGGTTCCTCTCTAAATTGTGAATAATTGTGGTCCCAATCCTGATCCTCAGGCACACCACTAGTTATAGATTGCCAGCCAGAACAGCACTTATTTATCCTCATGGTTTGCTTCCTCTTAGTCAACCAATCCTCTGTCCATGCTAATACATTGCCCATAGCACAATGCATCTTTATATTATGCAGCAGCCTTTTGTTTGGCACCTTGTCGAAAGCCTTTTGGAAATCCAGGTACACACATCTACTGGGTCCCCATTGTCCACTGTGTCCATAATTTTAGTTTAGGATGACCTGCCCTTCATGAACCCATGAATACAGAGATCCTCAACTGCAAAAAATCACTTTGCTGGCACTTACTTTGATTCAGCTGACCCTCAATAGCAAATAAATCACAAGACTTCATGTACTCTATTCCCCTGACTTAATACTGAAGATAGAATTAGCCTAAGTTCCTTTTAGTATTGTTCTGGCCACTCACAGCATGAGACTCTGAGTTTGATTCTGAACTTTAAAGTAACTAACACCCTGTTACATTCTCATCCCACTGTCCTCTGCCTTTAAAATATGCAAAATAAGTGGATTTGCAACACTGGGTTAAACAGCATGCAGAAAGCTGCATGTGAGATCTACTGGGGGGTTACCACTTTGGTGCTATTTCCATAGATGATCATTCCTGGGACCATTTAGTATTTGCCACCTCCCACTAGTGTGTGGAAGGGGTTTCGAGATAGTTTTTGACCATCAACCCTCCTTTGGCTTTGCATTGTCTCGGGTCTATATGGTGATTAATATTGGAGGATACATCACCATACAGTCCTCAAAAGAGGAACAATTCTCAGATAATAAGAAGGTTTATTGATTAATGGCAATAAGTCCCAACTATGTTTGGTCAGGCATCATTACTAGGACCTTAGGGAGTTGTTACTAATACATCTGCTCCCTCTGAAAGCTAGGGGTGAAATCCATGTCTGAGTGTGTCATCTGTCGCATAGCTGGAGCCAATGTAACATTAACATTAATGTCTTCAGAACCATTACTATATACAACAACATCCTCTCTGAGATACATCTGAAACTGTCATCTAAGAAATTATCTCCATGATCCACTGTTTGCCATTTATTTTGCATTGTTAAATTAAGACAAGTCAATTTTCCCATTGATAAATTATAATAATTGTGTGTAAACTTACGTCTAGCTTGTTGCATTTAGTTACAGACACAAATTAATATTGACAACAAAAACAGGCTTTTTAATGTTGGGTTCATCTGACCTCGAGGCAGAAATTTAAAATCAGTACACTTTTCTGGATCTGCCTAACTGCATTATTTTTCCACAGTAATACTTTAGCTGTAATCTGTAACCAATAAATTAGCTCATAAAGTAAGAAATCCTCCATCGATTGGCACTCATTCCTTTTATCGTTTCACGTTTGTTGCTGTGAAGAGAGGTTGCAACAATGACCACATCTTCTAACCATACAAGCCTGTGAGTGATGTTAACAACAATTATATCTTAGCAGCTAACCATCATGAGCAGGATCCAAATGACAGGTGATTCCACATCAATGCGATGCAGATTATTTTGTTTTGTTGCTGGTCATTGTCACAGCTATTTCACAAAATAATTAACAATGCACAGTATTTTAGAAGCAGATGAAAAGGAAGTCTTTCAGTGCAAGTTCCTAGCTGGAAATGTCTACTTTAATCAATTCAATTTACATATTCTTTCCCTGTATGTTTTTTATAGTGTTCTTTTTCAAAATACTCAATCAATTCCCCTTTTAATGGTTGTAGTCCGTGCCTCAGTTACAACATAGTAAATCAAGCCATGCTACTAATGCAAAAAGAATTGTTCAAACCTTCTCCTTCATTCTTATTCTTAGGAAAAATCCATTGTACTTTGTATTTATTGGCGCCCGTTATATTTACTGGTGTACTTTTCCAGAAATTAGATTTTGTGTCTCTCTCCCTTGCCCCATAGGTATTGTGTAGAATTTAAAGTGAAATCATTGACTCAGCATTGCTTGCTGGAAAACCGTCCACACACTCGGTGGATGCAGTATCTGCGAGAAGGATTCACTGTTTGTGTAGAATGCCAGCCTCCCGCTCTGAACTCGAAGTTCCAAAGATGTTATGGTGATGGCTCTGAAGCTGAAAGGCAAGCAATTACCTTTTTCAAATGTTTTTCATAACAAAGGTAGTTTCTTGCTTACTAGAATTGTGTCTTAGAGATGACAGAATTCATTATTCCTAAAGGTGTTGGGTATGTTTTGTAATAAAGCTGTTAAATGTTATCCAGTTATTTAAGTCATATTTCATTTGTAGCCAGAAACAGCATAGAGAGCTCATGAAGATTTACATCATGGAGGTAATCTTGATCGTATGCAACAGTGTAAGATGGACCTAATTAATTCAGTTGTCTGTTATAATGACAGCTGAATCCTATCATGTAAGTCTGCTAGTTTTGCAAGGTAAAATTAATATGGGACTTGCTAGACCATAATTTGCATCAAGGCAAGTCCTTTGCAAAGTTGTCTGTCTGATCCACTGTCAGTTAAATCCTTTCTGCTTGATGCTTCCAACATTACGCCACTCTACCACAATGAAGGTAATGGTCCCTGCTCAATGTTTCCATCCTCCTCCTCAGAAGACTGCACCCACTGTCCCAGTTCTTCTCTGTCCATCATGTCCTCTCTTTGCCTGCTCCCGTTATACAGAGCATGACATGAAATGATTGGGGTGTACCACAAGGCTCCCCTGACTGCTTCAAGTGTCAGAATGTTGTATTCAGGATGCCGAGGTTCTGCTCGACATTGGCCCTGGTGAAAGAATGGGTTTGTGTTGTAACTAGATTCACCCTCAGTCATGGTGTTCTGTAATGGAGTCAGCAGCCATAGTTGCAGACTGGAGCTCTTGTCTCCCAATAATTATCTTTGTAAGGCATCCAACCTTTATATTGAAGCAGGAACATGAAAGTTCTCAAGCTTACAGGCATCATGGCAGTTCCCACGGTACTTAATGCAGATTTCTAAAAGGTGGTACTGATGATCACAGATGACTTGTACATTGATGGAATGGAACCTTTTTCTATTGATGAAATGAGTTGCATTATGATGTGGTTCTCACAACATGATGTATGTACAGTCTTTAGCACCTGAATATAGGTAAGCCAGCGATGAGGGCAAAGCTTGCTGCCTGAACTGCAGCACTGACCTAGTCAGAGGGAAATGAGATGAAGTGGTGTGATCTGGTACAGATTGTAATGGGAACAGCTTTGATAGATTTATAGATTGAGGATCCTGCACAGGTCCCCAGTGGATTCTTGGAAGCAGTTGATTGCATAAAAATTGAGTGCAGCCATCACCTCGATGACTTCTGGGATAGGATCACCCACTCATCCCTACAGGTTGCCAATACCATTTCGGTAGATGACACAGTTCTGTGACAGTTCCGTAGAACATCTTCAGTCAGTGCTGGCATTGCACCTCCTTCTGCAGGAAAGGAGATCGGGAGCAATAAAAGACTAGTCAAAGCCCATTTCCCAACCAACCTGATGACAGCCTTGACTGATGAGTGACCAGGTTCCTAACTGATCTCTGTGAAGGTCCCCAAATGACTTACCGCTAATCTCTGAAGTGGTTGCAATGGAGCTGGAGGCCTGAAGGTAGCTCAGTGCCCAGACTGCATCAAGTGACTGACTGACTGTATATAAGCCTCTGGACTGTTATAAGACATAATTATGACTGATTGTGGTGGGAGCCCCTGATTGATGACAGGCCCCTTTGACTTTTCAGAAGACTGTTCCTATTATATTTTGAGAGGTGGCCAATTGTTTGAAGCACATTCAGTGTGAATGCTGTGCACGTGTCTTACACATGCTGTAGGTGTGACATTTATGTAGCATGGTGCCATCCAACAACATGTTTACCCCCTTGACAGATCACTGCTGACAACGATAACAAGCTGTCTGGCTTTGTGTCTGTGCTAAAAGGCAGGAGAAGACAGAAGTCCAGTGAGCTTGTAAGCTCTGCATGAGGCTGCAAAGTACAAAAACACAAGTCAAGGCAGTGCAGAGATACTAAGAGCGTTCATATAGTTGCAAAGCGAGTGAGTGCTATGAAAGCAGCCAAAGAGCTCAGAGATACACTCTGCTCCCATGCATGATGTGGGTGCCTGTCCCTGAATGCAAGTTAATTTGGCAACAGCATTAAACTGAAAGGTGCCCTGTGTGTTTCAAAGTGCTATGTTGACATAGAGAACTCTATTCTAAGCGAGGAGGAAGTGGGGACTGCAGATGCTGGTGATCAGAGTGTGGTGCTCAAAAAGCACAGCTGGTCAGGCAGCATCCAAGGAACAGGAGAATCGATGTTTCGGGCAAGAGCCCTTCATCAGGAATGAATCAAAGATGTGACATGATGATGTAGTGAGGCTAGTGCATGTTCAATACTCACCTCCCTGGATGGCTGGCTGCAGGTGGTCACTTTCATGCACCATGCCCTGAGATCCTGTTGAGAAGATGAAGACCCAGAGAAGCTATTGGTGAGCCCCCAGGTACTTGCTCTGATTTTCATGTCAGGAATTGTCGCCATCTTGTTTTGATCATTCGGGAGAATAGCAAACTGCAGATAGATGAGGTGAGAACAGGTAATAAAAAAATGTTAATGCAAGCAAATAAGCCTCTCAATGCTCACCAGTGAGATTTTCATTTTGCCATTTCAACCTTGCCTACAAAATCAGACTTCTTTCAAAGTCAAGAATCTCATTTTTCTGATCGCGCCATATTTTTCCAACTGACATGCCATTGACCAAATTTTTCAGGGGCTGAAGAATCTTTCAGTTCTTCTAAATAGTAATATTGAAGTAAGTTGTTGTATTCACTCCCTGAATCTGACATTGATGAGATGAAAATGAGTCAGTTTCTATAAGGTTTAGGTGGATCTGAATTTTACCAGTTCCCCTAGGACATATGAAGCTTCACAAATTGGTGGTGGACGTTATTGTGAGAGCAAGCTGACCTGTTGCCATCGCCATGGGATATTGTCAATGGCTGTCCACTGACCTGAGGCAGGTGGCTAGTTAGTGATTACTTCTCAGCCCACGAGCACTTTATCCATGTTTGGCCAGCCCCCATGCATGGGGAGACTGCCGGGTGGATACTGGTAGGTTCCCAGTGGAGTTCCTGGGGCTGTGGGCCATTCCCTAATGACCACTTCTCCATGGTGCATGGAGAGCCCCCCACAACGATAACCCCCCGCACTGGCGCTGTCACTTTCTGGTTTCTGGGACCTGCCTGTCCAGCCTCAGAATTTTAAAAAAATCTTTCCTGGTCTTTCTGGTTGCTTCAATCTGAAGATACCAAGTCCCACTTCCTGTAGCCTCAGCCCCTTCTGCAGCTACATCTATTGATAACACTGCTGGGCCTATGAGCTGACAGCCCATTGATGGAGTTGGCAACTCTGAAAGGCAAGGCTTAATTGGACAATTGCCTCAATAGGTTGCTCTTAATAGATCTGCTGTTGGTTCCAGGGGCAGGACTACTTGTTGGAAAAATCTAGCCTGTGAGCTATTGCAGCAGATTAAAATCCAGGAACAGCAGTGAACATTTTGCATTTCCATGTGGTGTTATTTCACGTTACTGATATTTTCCTATATTACAACTGTGATTATACTTAATATGTCTTTAAAGCACTTGGAAATATCCATAGTTTATGAAAGGTGATATATTAATAGAATTCCTTCTGTTTTTCTTAAACAACTCTCTAACACATGGTGAATGCTCATGTTCATTGTAAATCCAAAAATTAATTCAGGTTTGTGTATTTAAATGAATAGTTATAATGTTTCCACTGAATGAAGTTTGTACATTTCACCAGTTTTGCCAAGTGTAGAACTACCATGCTGCATACAGTAAATCTCGTTAAGTCAAGTCAGGAATTCCTGATGAAGGGCTTTTGCCCGAAATGTCGATTTTCTTGCTTCTTGGATGCTGCCTGACATGCTGTGCTTTTCCAGCACCACACTAATCTTGACTGTGATTTCCAGCATCTGCAGTCCTCACTTTCGCTGAAATTTCTTTAAGTGACCATTCTGTGAATTTGCTTTAAGTACTGAATGAGACTGATAACGCTGTAGAAGATAGCTTATGTGGAAAAAAAGATAGTAAAACTAATTCTGAAGTTCAGTGAATGGTAATTGTTATTCACATGGAATCGTTAAAGTGCATGTGTGTCTCTCTCTCACAGGAATCAGATTCTGCAGTGGCATGCAATCGGTAACTCTCAATGCAGAGGAACATGGAAGTGGATTCGACAGATCGAATCATGTTCTTGTCCTTCAGTTCATAGTTTTTTATTCATTTGAAACCAACCTATCCCATCCATGGAGAACATCCATTTTATTAATACTTGCTAAGCACTTATACTACAGACATCAGTCACCTGGAATCTAATTGAAACAATACTAAGACTAAACATATGATATATTCTGAAGTCTGCAAAATATTGTGTATATACATATGGTGAAGTGGCTGAACTGTTATTTTCTCTAAACTGTTTTATTTATCAGCATTTTCAATACATTGTATCCCATCACAGTACGTGAGACAGAAAAACTATCTTTAACCTTTCACGAAAAGCAATAAATCAAATGAAGAGGCAGATTTTAAGCTGGATTTCCCAAAGAACTTTCAAAAGTAAAAATAACAAGCCAAATGTTACAAAATAAGTTTGGTGATTGGTTACAGGAGTTGCTTTACATGTCAGAAAGTCTCAGTTACTGCTGAGTGATTGTTTGACGTCCATAATGTTCCCTGTACAGTCTGACATTTATTATTCATAAATATTTAATTGGCAAATCTAGTGCACTGTAACATGTAGCTAGCTGAAGAAACACAGAGCATTCATTTCCATGGTCCTTGGTGAAAATCTAGTTGTGGCTGGGAAGCATCATAATTCATGTCAGTGAAAGAGCAGATAACTGTTCATTCCAGCAGACCTTTCTCTCACTACTGAACAATTTTCATTTCTCATTACGGTTTACTCATGGGTAACGATGTAACAACTCTGTGACTTACTAGGAGAAATCGAAATTTCAATGTGAAATCCTGGCAAGAATGTAAACAAATGAGAGACTTGAGGGGAACACTGTGCAGAGGATCAATGGTATATTCCAATTATATATTTGCCTATGGTATTCGCATCGACGACAATGCCCTGTTCCTGAGTAAATACTGAAGAAAAGTATTTGCCTATGAAGTGGAGAATCTGTAGGTGAAACTGCCATTTTAAAAATAAACTGGTTAACACTTTTGCAGTAAAATAGTTTGGTACGTTCTTATCTTCATACTAATGTTCGGCTTGTGTAAAAAGACCACCTAGTTGTAAACCTGTATTATTGCCTGTCTTCATTCTTCAGCCACTCAAATGTCCCTGAAACTTTATTTCATGCCTTTGTAACCTTCAAACCCAACTTGTTCTGAATTTTACCCACTATAAAGTTTAGCTCATTGTGCACTCTGTGAAATATATCACAGCCTGTTCACTTCATATTACCATTGATTTTCACAAGCTACTTGTTTCTCAATGTAATGACTTCAAAAGCTTCATCTTTGACTACAAATATCTCTACACCACTTCAGGACATCATGAGCAATGATATACTTTTTGAAGAGTAACCTCTGATGTGGGAAATGCATCTGTTGATTTACAAGGTAAAAACAATGACTGCAGATGCTGGAAACCAGAGTTTAGATTAGAGTGGTGCTGGAAAATGCTGGAAAAGCACAGCAGTTCAAGCAGCATCCGAGGAGCAGTAAAATCGACATTTCGGGCAAAACCTTTCATCAGGAATACATCTGCTGATTTACAGATAACTTCATTTAGCTGCGAAGAGTCTTCTAGTCCAGTCTTCCTCTATTCTGCCAAGAAAACAGAACAATATGCAAGTGTGCTTTGAAGCCCAGAGTTGGCAGCAGCTTCCTTAACTCAGACTTCAATTCAACAGCCTCTCACACTGTGCCTGTCCCTATAACATCGATACAGGAGGCCAAAGACTGAGTAATCACTCGGTTACTCCAAGTCTTACTTTATCCCAAAGTGTGTGTGTCCCTCAAGGGTATTACCATACTGTGTCAATTCATGCAATGCCACAAGTTGTACAGCAACAGCGAGGCTAGGAAGCTGATACATGGAGACTGTCCTCACCCCTAACCACAAGGGCTTAGTTTCAGATTGCAGAGATAGAGAATGCCTGGGGGATTTCCATTGAAAATGTTTTAATGTCAGAAGAGGTTAAGTGACCTGTTATATTCTGGTAATGTGATTGAGCCTTCCTAATATTCAGTGTTACCCTCTTGATGCAACATGCAAAGCATCTGCAGAAAACAGATGCTGCTCCTCAATCTTGCAAGTCACTGACACAATGCTCAGTGCTCATGGATAAGCCTGCTGAAGATGAAATGCTGCTCCAGAACAATTGGATGAGGTTTCCTTCTCCATGTAGCACTGCCTTATCTTCTACTTCATGTTGTCTTTACTGGAGAAACAGATACAAATGCCCATGAAAGTGAGGAAACTGAGATGGGACACCTCATCTGAGGTGACCAAAGAAAGGGTCACAAGTATTCCCAAAGCCCCATTGCACCAGTGAGGTGGTTTTGGAGTGATAATCCCTTGGGGGCCCAGGTCTAATTTCCATCATGGCAGCTTGTGGAATTTGAGTTCAATTAATAAATCTGAAATTAAAAGCTAGTCTAAAGATGACCATGAAACTATTGTTCATTGCCATAAAAATCCTCAAGATTGCCAATTGTCATAAAAACCCATCTGGTTCACTGATATCCTTTGTGGAATGGCATTTGCCATTGTTACCTGGTCTACAATTGATTCCAGCTCTACAGCAATGTGTTTGAGTCATAAATGTTCATTGAGGTGACCTGGGAAGCCTTTCAATTGTATCAAACTGCTACCAAGTCTAAAAGGAATGGAAGCTCCCTACCTGTCAGCACTATGGGTGTGCATAAACTATATGGATTGCACCGGCACAAGAAAGCAGATCACCAACATTTTCTCAAGGGACAGTTATGAAGGGGAATAAATGCTGACCTGCCCATCAATGTGCACATCCCCTAAACTCATGAAGAACAAAATTGAGCATGGAAATTCTGCTAAATCCTCTATTCTATGGTGTATGGCCACTGAAGTGACATCTGCAGGAAACATTCAATCTTCAACAGTGTAACATTACCTTAGTGTTGCACTGGAGTGTCTGTCTCACCTTGTTGCTCAGTTCTCTAGAATGGTGCTTGAACACATCCGATTATCTTACAGATAACAGTAGCGGAAACAGAACTATAGCTGACAGTCTCAACAATAATTAGATTGAATGACAGGACAGACTTGACAGATGGTATGGTCTACTTTTGTTCCTATGCTTTCACTAGATGTGACAGTTTGCTAACATTGTTCCTTTAAGGATTTTATCGATCAACCACCAGAGAACTTTCAGAAAATCAAGAGGAATTTTAAAATAAAATTTACTCAATTTTCAACAGAAAACTGCCAACCTTGCCAGCTTATGTGATTTTTGCACAAGGACCTTGCCCATGATAGTGTATATTTCCCTTAACTAAGATTGGACATGTTGTAATTAGAAGAATTTTCCAGACTCTTACCAGTACCATCGAAACACGAACCCCTGCAAAATATTTGTGTCATCTAAAAGAGTAGTAGAAAGTGAGGACTGCAGTTCTGGAGATCAGAGTCGAGAGTGGGGTGCTGGAAAAGCACAGCAGGTCAGGCAGCATCTGAGGAGCTGTGAGCCAAGGGGGCTGAGATATAAATGGGAGGGGGTGGGGAAGGTGGGAAGGTAGCTGATAATGCACTAGGTAGATGAAGGTGAGGGAGAAGGTGATAGGTCGGAGAGGAGGGTGGAGTGGATAGATGGGAAAGGTGATTGTCAGGTCAGGAGGGTGTTGCAGAGTTGAGGCTTGGGACTAGGATAATCTGAGTGGAGGGGAAATGAGGAAACTGTTGAAATCCACATTGATCCTCTGTGGTTGTGCAGGGTCCCAAGGCAGAATATGAGGCATTCATCCTCCAGGTGATGGGTGGTTGGTGTTTGGCGATGGGGGATGCCCAGGCCCTGCATGTACTTGGTGCAGTGGGAGGGGGAGCTGAAATGTTCAGCCACAGGGCAGTAGGGTTGGTTGGCCCAGGTCTCCTAGAGATGTTCTCTGAAATGATCCACAAGTTGGTATCCTATCTCCCGATGTAGAGGACACCACATCGGGTGCAACGGATACAGTGGATGATATTGGTGGAGGTACAGGTAAGTTTCTGTCGAATGTGGAAGGATCTTTTGGGGCCTTGGACGGAAGTGAGGGGAGTGGTGTGGGCGCAGGTTTTGCACTTCCTGTGGTGGCAGGGGAAGGTACTGGGAGTGGGGTGTGAGCTGGTGGGGTGCATGGACCTAATGAGGGAGTTGTGGAAGGAATAGTCTCTCTGGAACGCCGATAGGGGTTGGGAGGGAAAGTGGTGGGGTCTGTTTGTAGGTGGCGGAAGTGGCAGAGGATGGTGTGATGTATGTGGATTTTGGTGGGGTGGAAGGTGAGGACCAGGGGGGGTCTGTCCTTGCTGCGTTGGGAGGGGTGGGGTTTTAAGAGCGATGGTGCGTGAAGTGGAGGAGATGTGCTGGAGGACATTATTAACCACATGGGAAGGGAAATTGCGATCTTGGGAGAAGGAGGCCATCTGGGATTTTCTAACATGGATTTGGTCATCCTGGGAACAGATACGGCAGAGGCAGAGGAATTGGGAATAAGGGATGGCAGTTTTACAGGAGGTAAGGTGGGAGGACGTATAATCTAGGTAGCTGTGGGAGTCAGTGGACTTGTAGTAGATGTCTGTGGTTAGTTGGTTGCCCGAGATGGAGATGGAAAGGTCCAGGAAGGGGAAGGAGGTGTCCGAGATTGTCCAGGTGGAGGAAGAACAACTCATATTCCATCTTGGGACTCTGCAACCACACAGGATTAATGTGGATTTCAACACTTTCCTCATTTCCCCTCCCCCCACATTATCCAGTCCCAAGCTTCCAACTTGGCACTGCCCTCCTGATCTGTCCATCACCTTTCCCATCTATCAGCTCCACCATCCTCTCTGACCTATCACCTTCTCCCTCACCTTCATCTACCTATTGCATTCGCAGTAATCTGAGAGAGGCAAGGAGAAAATAATTAAACAAACAATAAACAAATACAGTTTTATGGAGTTTTGATTTGAATTTTACATCTATCTTTGAAAGTGTAACATAGAGATGCACGAACTGATGTGTTATTGAAGCCGCATAAAGCCATCAATGCTTAGGGTGCCTGGAGATAGTAGGAAATGGCAAGTGGGCAATGTTTTCAGAGCAGAAGGATAAAAGAGATATGTCACATTTAGCTGCTGGGCTACAGCAAGAACTTTCAGCCATTGGAGACAGTGTTGCAGAGGATACCTAAAGGGGATACCTAGCATAGGTCTTCTGAAATGAAGGTAAAGTATAGTAAAAGCAAGTGATTGCTTACTCCTCAGAAGAGAAAATATTCTTAGTCTCACTCTGTCTTTATTCCTTATCACTTTAGGTTATATAAGGTGAAAGATGGCATTATTATTCCCATGAGCTTGTAAATAAAATTTCAATGAGGATCTCAGGTATAAAAAAGGCAAAGGAACAATTTTCTTCTATTAATATTTCATGAATCAAATTTAGTGGTTGAATAAATACAGAAGCTTGGTGCTGCCGGATGTTGCTGCTCCCTGTAGTGAACTGCTGCCAGTGTAAAGACTAACCTGTCTGAAATGTAATGATGTGTCTTCTTGACTAAAGGAGTGGCAGAGTTCCTCAAATTAGCAAGCTGTTAGATAACTTTTGCAAACATGTGCAGGAGATGTCTGTAGTTGATGGGTCATATCACACATGTATCTATCAGAATTGTAGCAGAAGTTGTCATAAGATTCCAACTCACTTCTACAACTTGCTGCTACAAGTCACACCTTGTTTGCTTGACCTTGCCAGCTGAGTTAAAATTGCGTTTCTGATAACTTTTGCCATTGAATTTTGTTGACAGAGAAATATCTTTGCTACTTGAGTTTATTGTGTTCTTTTTTAAATGCAGCTCATGTTGCTGTGCAGAGGTTTTGCATCATTCATATAATTATTTATTGGTGTCTTTAAGGATTCTGCAAATCATAGAATTCCTACAGTGCAAATAGGAGCTATTCAGCCCATTGGGTCTGTTCTGACCCTCTGAAGTGCATAACATCCAGACTCACCCCTCCACCCTAGCTCTGTAGCTGTAACATATTTTTTTTAACAATTTGTTCAGAAGTGTTGTGACACACCTTTGGAGCAGGTAGGACTTGAATTTTTACCTTCTGGCTCAAAATTAGGACATGATCACTTTGCCACAAGAGCAGGTACGTTTACAACCAGGTACACAGGGTGATGATCAAGAGTGGGAACACTGGTCAACATTCCTCTCCTTGACCTAGGTTGCAAGTGCCACTTATAGACAGAGATGAAGGGAGAGCGTGACAATATTGACCGGGGGAAAAAAAAATCAGTTTATTTGGTACAGGTCATTTTTCAGATTGAGGAAATTTTTGTCTCACCCTAGTTGGTGCTTAATTGCACTTCTGACTTGAATGTTCTCCTTGTTTATTTGTGTATTCCAAACCATTAGAATATCTGCTACTGGCACAAATTTCAGAAATAGCATTTACCTTGTAATGAAGCCCCAAGATGTGTGGAAGGGAATTTGCTTGAGACATAAGTCAGCCACTGCATGCGTTGATTGTAGCTAAAGAAGGTACCAGCAGAGGGCAGAGCATGTTCAAGAAGCACATTACACTACTTGGAAGAGATTTGATTTAGAAGTTACATCACTCTACAAATTCATGGTCTTTTAAACATTAAAAAATGTAATGTGTTTGATAAGGTATAAACTTGCTATTCTGAATAAATATCAGCTGTCAGCTTAATGGTTTCCCTCACAATGCAACAATTCTAGTTTCTCCCACCAATGCCAGCTAGAAATTGATGGGCCAATTAATTTAAATATCAATTGGACTGACCTTATCCATGGTGGACATTTTTTTGTTTTGACGTGACTGCAGTAAACCCCAAATAAGTGAGCTTATTGCTTATTCTTGGGAAATCATGCGAATACGTATTCTGCAAGGAGTTTAACAATATGAATATGCACTAAAATATCACTTTGCATATTCAAGCAAAATAGTGATAGCAAATAGACAGTCAGATTTACAGTGAAGTTAGTGGGAATGAATGTAAGACAGAAAGTAAAACAGACTGCTGATTCACATACACCTGTTTTATATTGCTGTCTAGGATAATTTCCAACCATTTTTTTCTTTTTGCTATGTCGATCCAGAAACAGAGAGGGCTCCCCCAGTGCAAAGATAATGTCCCTGGCTCTGGGCCAGATGGTGCAGGTTCAAGCCCTATCTGTCCCAAACATGTCACCATGCATCTGAATAAGTTGATTAAAAAAATTTGCAGGAACAGACAGGTTCCATAATACCCCATAGCTATTTTGAGGTATATTAAACAAAGCCAGATTTTTGATCTGAGTCTTGAGAGAATTGGCTCGAGCATTCATTTCAGGAAACATCAATAATTAAAAGTTTAGTCCTTGACTTACTTTAAGATGGCTATACTGCATTCATCAGTGTGCAATAAACACAGTTTATAAGTAGTCTACATATATATGGTATACATTCAGGGAGAGCATATCTTAAATGGTGAGTTAGAAGTTTCTTAAGAAATTGGGATAATTACAAGATTCATTACCAGCCATCAGAGTTGGCGATGATACTGGGAAGAGTGACAGGAAATTATATTGATGTAAAAGTCACTCTGGACAATGGAGCTGGAGTTTAGAGAAGCACTGAGGTAGAAGTGTGATCAGGGATTCGTGGAAGACGGCTTCTGGAATTTGAGGCATTGCAAGTGGTGGTTATAGTGTCTAAAAGCATTGAGTGGTCCTATGATCAATAAAGCAATGAGCAAACACTGAGGACAATGCTGAAGTTTCTGAGCACTAAGAGGAGACTTGAAGGTCTGAGATAGTGGGGGTAGGGTTACAGCAGTGTGGAAGTAAGGAATAAATAAATTTGAATCTTATTGTAGTCACTAAAATGGCTTGATTATTTAAAGACATGCATGTAAAGAAATAGTTTAAAGTAATTCCAGAGATAAATTCGAGTTTGACTATCATTTGATAAGGCAACATGGCAGATTGCCAGGCGCTTGTCAAATTCTTAAAATCAATCAGTCAAGAGAATGCTTGCTTTCTCATACTATTATTCCTTGGATTTTTACCTATAGTGAGAACTCTAAAATCATTTTGATTTGGTGGATAATAACTGCAGTTGACGTCTAACTAACAGAACTCTGTGTTGAATATCTGTGAATGATGCTCTGCCTTTACCCATTCCAGTTAGATTTCTTCATTAAGCACTCCATAGTGATAAAAGCTGCCAGTGTAAGCATGGCTGCATGCTCATACTATTCTTGAAATATAGGTGGCACGGTACAGATTGGTGCATTATCATTGCTGCATTTGATTGCTTTACCAGGCCACTGTCATGGCAACATGTCTGGTTAAAAACTGTTAAATTTATGTCACCTAAATCGTTAGTGAATTGATCCAATTAGTGCTTTTAACAATTTCTCATGCAGTTTGCTTGAAAATCAATGGCTGGGAAAAGTCAAAAATTCAATATGTCCAATTGTAGAACAAATAGAGTTTAAGACACACTCTTGAGGCAGATAAAGACTGACGAAGCCTTGCAAGTTGACACCAAACCAGCTACTTGTTGCATTGTTACATATCAGTCCACATAGTTAATGAACGTTTTGACAGTTACGTGATGCAATGTTCTGGTTTTAAAGTGCTTGCTTCATCTTTGGTTAAGTTCTCAATGCACGCCAGCAAAATCATCAGGTGGTTTTCTGTACCATGATAATTGAAGCCACCAATAGGGTCAGTAAAACACCCAAATCCTGTATGGGGGCTTGTGCTATCCACAAAAGTGTTCAACCTTAGTGATACAGTGGGACAAGATGGCTCAATGGTCAGCACTACTGCCTCACAGCACCAGAGACCTGGGTTTGACTCCACTCTCATGCAACTGTCTGTGTGGAGGTTGCACAGTCTCCTGTGTCTGCATTGACTTCCTTCAGGTCCTTCAGTTTCCTCCTACAGTCCAAAGATGTGCAGGTTAGGTGGATTGGCTAATTGCTAACTTGCCCATAGTGTCCAGTGATGAGCAGGGTAGGTGGATTTTCCGTGGGAAATGTAAGGTTACAGGGATAAGGTAGTGGGGTGGGTCAGAGTGCGGTGCTCTTTGGAGGTTAGGCATGGATTCGATGGGCCAAATGGCCTGCTTCCACGCTGTAGGGATTCCACGATACTATGATAAATGCAAGCTATGTTCTACAAGAACAAATGGACTAAAATGTCCAAGAAATTCAGCTGCCATAGAAATCCAAAGTGCAACATAACAAACAGGACGTGCAAAAGAATTAATCAAGGAGCAATACCAAAAATGTTTCCAAATGACTATCCATGGAAAGCAAGCACATCAACAAACTCCAAGATATATTTCCTATGTCACAGCATACTGACCGCAATCAGTACATGTGGTAAACTTGACACACTGCTTGGGTACCATCAGAAAAGCTAAACTTTGACTTTCGACCCCCAAAAGGAACATGCACTAAATGCAAAATATATCATTGGTTCAAGTGCAAATATTATCCTTTTAAGCATCTTACAATTGACGTTCTCAGGAAACCTGAACAAAGTGGTACATTCCCATACAATAATTTAACTGTTTAGCATTGATCTAACATCCATCATTGTAATTGTCTGTCTTCAGTGCAGTGGAGATGGACTCATGAAATTTATAATGTTGATACAGCAGGACCTTGTGTGACTGGTCTATCAGCAAGCACTGATCTACATATAATTGTGATTCATCAGGTAATAAATCCATCAGCTTTTAAAAGTCTTTGATGGATTTGGGCATTGCTGGCAAGGCCAGTGTTTGTAGCCCATCCCTACATGCTCTTGAACTGAGTGGCTTGCTGGGCCTTTTCAGAGGGTAGTTAAAAGTCAATCATATTGGTGTGGGTCTGAAGTTATGTGTAGGCTAGACCAGATGAAGATGAACGTGAGATGAGAATTTATCTTCACAGATATGTCTGACCCGCTGAAATTCTTGAGCAATTTTTTTTTTTTGTTTGAGGATGGTTGAGTTTTCTTTTCCCTAAAGGACAATAGTGAACCGAGATGGAGAAGGGCCATAGGACCGAAATGTTAACTCTGATTTCTCTCCACAGATACTGCCAGACCTGCTGAACTTTTCCAGCAATCTCAATTTCTGTTTCTGATTTACAGCATACACAGTTCTTTCAATTTTTATTTGAGTAGTGGGATGAGTTGATGGTCATGGACTTGCCAGTATGTGAGAGAACAATTGTGTTAACGTACAATGTGAAAAAAGGAAAGGGAGAGGTAAATGATATTTGGAGTAGGATGAAAAGATGCCCTGGTGTACTCTTGTGTATAATGAGGGAGGGGTCAGACTTATTGGTAGTGGGGGGGGAGGAAGTGAGAGTAGTGTTGTGGAGAGGAGAGCTGTAATCATGCTTGCTGCTCTGTCGGTAACTGAACTTTGTGCTATAATGAACTCAGTTTCTGGCCATTGTGTTGATGGTAATTAGCCTGTTAATCACTTCTGTTCAAACCAAATTCATCTTCATTTTGGACAAAACTTTGTGGTATTTTTTTCAGGAGACTTGCTCCCTTCTGATCCTCATGTCTTCCACTGAACCTTTAGGAAGCATTCATGAAGTGGTGGCTGCATCAGTTTTCAAAAGATAATCTAGAGAAGTGATTCAAGAAAAAGTGTAAACAGAGAATCAATCTCAATTTACAAAGGCTTGGGTTGTCACCAAGAAAAATCTGCTCATTACAATTCCTAATTTATGACCTGTAAATAATAAAGCTTAGTCCTTAGGAACAAGATGTAATTATAGCAAGGTAAGTGCTTAGTTACTGATCATTGCTGAAGTTTGCTCTCATCTTACAACTCAGTAGAACTATAACTGCTATGACATATCATTTCAACAGAATTCTGTGAACTTTGTATTGGTATAGTACTGGGGCTGAGGTCATTGCTTAAAGGCATTAATAACTTTTCTATTAAAATATTTTGGGAAGTTAATCATCAGAACAGCCCATATTAAATACTATTTTTAGGCCCTTTGTATTCGTTTTTGGAAGTTCGTGACATTCTGTACTTCTGATTTGTTGCAATGCTCAGGAAGTTTTTAATCTGCGTGTTGGTCAAGTGCAGTTTAATCTTTATGTTATTGCAAAACATTGGATTATAATGATGGACAGTGTTATGAAACTGGTTTATAATGATGGACAGTGTTATGCCTCACACCCTCTCATCCTCTATGCATTCTTCAAGCCCTGTCCATGCCATATTTCCAACACCAGCTCCTACCCCTGCCCCCCATCATCCTTGATGGCTCGTCATACTCCCCTCGCTAAATGTTTCCTGAACATCGCCCATGACCCTTCATAATCATTGTCACACTGTGTCCTCTGTGCACCCCTCATGGCCCCTCAAATTCTCCATGCTAGCAATTCCACATCCATTTTACGCATTTTGTAAAATCACAGAATGTTATAGTGACAAGAGGATGTTGGAAGAACAATGTATACTTTATCTGAAATATAAGCTGGAAAATGGAAGTTTGGTCTGTTGTTCTACAGAAAAAGAACTTCCTTTTTATTGTCCAAAGTGGGATTGCATGTCTAGTCACTTATTGGTTACACAAGAGTTTGAAGCTTTTGCTGAAACTGGATTTGATACTTTTGTGAGATAAATTGGCACCAGGTGTCCTTGGATTGATTTTAATCAGCAGTTTTCTAACAAAACTGACAGAAGGGAGAAAAAAAAGAGGAAGTGCTGGAGAATCTCTGCAGGTCTGGTGGCAGCTGTGGAGCGATAAACAGCGTTAATGTTTCAAGTTACATATGGTTCTTCTTTGCTTTTATTTGAGAAAAGAGCTGTTGGACTTGGGCGCCCAAAAGCTTGCACATAAGCCTGAGTCTCTCTCTCTTTCTCTCTCTCTCTCTCTCTCCTTCTCTCTCTCTCTCTCCCTCAATGTGTGGAAAAGAAATACTACTTAAAGACTCTGCAAAGACAAAAACTATTCACTAAAGCCAAAACTTAGGTCAAACTGAGCAGCTACTAAATTCAGGATAACTGTGGTCAACTGTAATGTTATGACATCACCAAGAATGAAATGAACTATGAGAAAATCACTTTCTTTCCCGAGTGGCTTGCACTCTTAATCCACAGACTTATTTTTTCCCCTATGTTCTATGCCACAATATTCCTGCAAAACTGTTTATCTCATCTGTCTTGTCTGTCCTATTTGTGAATAAACTTATGCATGTTCAGATTTTAAAAAGGGGTATATTTTAAGCTTAAACGTTAGCAATTAATAATCAATTTACCACATGTTAGAGGATCACCTATTATAAAATGTTTTTGTTTTATTGCTCATTGAGAAATTTAGTGTGAGTTTCTTTTATCTTATCACAATCAGACAAATTAACAACCCGGTTAAACAGCTTGAAGATGGACTCAAAATATTATCTGTGTTTCTCTTCAAGTATATTGCCAGACTTGCTGAATTTCTCCAGCATTTTATGTTTTTAATTCAGATCTATAGCATCTGCAGTATTTTGCTTTTATTGAACAAACCCATGAAGGTTTGATGGAAAGAATGGCCCATTGTGATAAGGGAAGGTATGAGGTAGGTAGAAAATAAAAGTTGAAAGCCTTGTCTTTTTATAATTACTTGCCTCACAGTACTTGTGTGTAAAGGATGAAATTCTGATGACCCATTTCCATATCTGCTTCCACTCTTCATTGCAGATTAATATCCATATTATATCAACATTTATATGGGTAGTCATTTTTTTTCAGATTATGGGAATGGCAACCAGTTTACAAAAAAAAGAACTGGTCCAAAATCATCAATATTCATTTCACATAGGACCGTTTATAACCCAAGAACAGGGAAGCTATTACTTCAGGCATGATTCATTCCTGGGCTACAGATTTGAGAAACAATATTACATAAGCCAATATGTAAAATATCAGGTCATCTTTCAATTATGTACCAATTTTCAAGTTATAAATGATCTACTTGATTTGAAGTTGAATCTGAAATGATCATTTTTTAAAAAAGGCAAAGGAAAGAAATTGTTCAGAGCCCCAGAATAACATTTATTTCTATCAACTTGCTGGAAGTAGAATTTATATTCTTAACATTTCAACCTGCAATAGAACTCTGGTCACTATAAAATACAAATTGTTCTATTTTCTAGAAGAATTATTGAACCTTTGACCTTACTGTGAAACTAAAGTACTCAAACACTTTGCAATGCCAAAGGAACTTTCAATCCTTGACCTATTGTTTCCAAAGGCATGCTCTTTTGTTTTTGCCTTCGCCCATTAATACACTCTGCTCATTGTATTCATAAGATTTGCCTCTTGAATTTGATCCAAGTTTCCATTAAGAGCCAGTTTCACACGTTATTGTCCATTTTGGAAGATTCCCAGCTAATGATCATTTACTTGATTCTCATTAACCAATTTGCAATTCTCAGTACCCAGCACCAGATAATGTTGCTGTGGAAAACAAAATGAGAAATTGTAGAAGTTGCTGTAACAACAGTGTTACAGTAGCTCAACCTTCTCCAGGTTCCATTTGAAACTGCATGGAGTTTTGCTTCCTTCATGACCCATTGCTTTCTCCACACTCATTTTTGAATTCTACTATATCACAGGACACAGTGGAAGTGTACTGAATGCAAAAATACAATTTGCCATGTTTGTCATTGGAACAGAACAAAAGGTCAGATGTAAGAGTGCACATATATGCAGTCAGTTATAGTGGATAAAATTATTGTCTATAAAGATAATTTACGTAATCTGTTAGCATAATCTTTTCAATTGATTTTTATACAATGCTTACAATTCAGGGGAAGTGTAAGTAGCAATTTAGGATAAACATATTGATTGAAATGCAAGGCTAGACAAGACCAATGGTCAAGTCCTTTAATGAAGCTGGATTTCCACAGATACCAGCTATCCCAGTTCAATTTTGTTTATAAAAATCTTTGCCTGGTTGTGCTGGAATATAATGGTTTATGAAATTAAGATTGCTATGTAATGAAAATTTGAGGTATGTTTAAACATTCCACTGGATGTTTTAAATTGGATATAATAAACTTTAAGACTGAATCTTCTGCAAATTATAAATTATCATGGATCAGTCTTGGGTGCCAAGTATTGATAAATTATTGTTTTTCCAGCTCTTCCCTACTTGCAAAATTTAAAAAGTTCTTGGATTGTTACTGATTAACTGATTATTAATGTGATGGTATCTGTACACTGATAATAGTCGCCAAGCATATAAATGCAGAACAATTGAAAATTAAGGTCAGCTACTCAATCTAAATTCAGGAATATGTATGTATGCTAATCAAATATTGAGTACTCTAGATTTGAAAGACCTCTGAAATTGGTCATTAGAATAAGTTTTCTTAATGGGTAGCTTTAAATTTTGATGATTCCGTTTCTTGAGTTCAGGAAAACATGTTTATAAAATTTCAGACTTTAGAAATTGTTGATCAGTTATTTTACATGTGAGCATGAAAGGTTTTGTTTTTAGTATCAGGAGATTTATCGTCACCAGTCACTTTGTGATTGAGGTATTCAGCTATGAAACAGAGGACACAGTCAGTAGTCATTTGCTTTTTGGGAAGTCTGAATATCATCAGATTAGTCTTGATTGCAACCTCAATTGGGAAATGATCTACTCCCTAGTGCATAGAATTTTAGAATAGTACAACAATCAGTCCAAAGAACCATCAAATGCAACCTTTCTTTCTATCATGCCTTTTTTTCCTTCCCTTCCCTTGTCCAGTCTCTTTTCAACTACATCTGCAGCACCTCTAATGCTCTCTGTGATTTGAACTGTTTCCAGTGTGTTGGCTCTAACTGTTTCCTTAGATCATAAGTTCACCAGACTAAGAGCAGGAGGAGGTCATTCAGTTCTTCAAGCCTGCTTTGCTATTCAATAATATCATGGCTGATCTATTTGTGGCCTTAACTCGACATTGCTCCCTGCTCCCCAACCCTCATCATTTTCATACAGAACTTCAATTCCTTTATATGTTAATCAGTCACTAGCATAGACTGAGGTCTTTCTGCTTCTTTTTTGAATGGAGGCCTAATCAGTACCTGCCACCAACCTCCTTAATCTGACTCAATCTTATATTAAACAACATCTGCTTTAACGTCACTTCCTTTTCTCAAATAAGTGGTGTTGGTGTGAGCAGTTTTTGGGACACCGCATTTGGCCTTTTATATGGATACATGGAACATTCATTGTTCCAGATGCAGGATCTCTCATTCATCAATACATTGATAATAGTACCAGAGCCATTCCCTTAGTCTTGCTCCGAACTGATAAAATAATCAATTTTGCTGCTGATATTAGCCCTCCTGTACTTTAATATGGCCCATATTCTACTCTCCCCTTCCCAACTCCTCTCTCTTTATTTCTGTGAGTAAGGTGTCAGCTAGTATCCACTATAGGCTCAATGATTCCCGCAAATACCTACAATATAATTAAGACCATAAGATATAGGAATGGAAGCAAGGCCTTTTTTGCCCATCAAGTCCACTCCGCCGTTCAATCATGGCTGAGGGGCGTTTCAATTCCACTTACCCACATTCTCCCCATAGCCTTAATTCCTTGCGAGATCAAGAATTTGTCAATCTCTGCCTTGAAGACACCCAATGGCCTGGCCTCCACTGCGCTCCATGGCAATGAATTCCACAGGCCCACCATTCTCTGGCTGAAGAAATGTTTCCTCATTTCTGTTCTAAATTGACCCCGTCTAATTCTAAGTCTGTGCCCATGGGTCCTAGTCTCCCCGCCTAATGGAAACAACTTGGCATGCATTATCTTGTAAATTTCTATTAGATCTCCCCTTAACCTTCTAAACTCTAATGAATACAATCCCAGGATCCTCAGTCAATAATCGTATGTTAGGCCTACCATTCCAGGGATCATCCGTGTGAATCTCTGCTGGACACGCTCCAGTGCCAGTATGTCCTTCCTGAGGTGTGGGGCACAAAATTGGATTACAGTAGTCTAAATGGGGCCTAACTAAAGCTTTATAAAGTCTCAGAAGCACATCGCTGCTTTTATATTTCCAACCCTCTTGAGATAAATGACAATATTACATTTGCTTTCTAAATCACGGACTCCACCTGCAAATCAACCTTTAGAGAATCCTGGACTAGCACTCCCAGATCACTTTGTACTTTGGCTTTAGGAATTTTCTGTTTAAAATATAGTCCATGCCTGTATTCTTTTTTCCAAAGTGCAAGACCTTGCATTTGCTCACATTGAATTTCATCAGCCGTATTCCTGGAACACTCTCCTAAACCGTCTAAGTCTTTCTGCAGCCTCCCCATTTCCTCAGTGCAACCTGCCTGTCTGTCTAACTTCGTATCATTGGTGAACTTCGCCAGAATGCCCCCAGTCCCTTCATCTAAATCATTAATATATAAAGTGAACAGCTGCGGCCCCAACACTGAACCCTGCACGACCCCATTGTCACCGGCTGCCATTCTGAAAAGAACCTTTTATCCCAAATCTCTGCCTTCTGTCAGATAGCCAATCCTCAATCCATGCCAGTAGCTCACCTCGAATACTATGGGCCCTCACCTTACTCAACAGCCTCCTGTGAGGCACCTTATCAAAGGCCTTTTGGAAATTAGATAGATAACATCCACTGGGTTTTCCTAGTCTAACCTACTTGTTACCTCTTCAAAGAATTCTAACAGGTTTGTCAGGCACGACTTCCCCTTACTAAATCCATGCTGACTTGTTCTATCCGTCCCTGCACTTCCAAGAATTTAGAAATCTCATCCTTAATGATGGATTCTAAAATTTTACCTATAATTGAGGTTAGGCTAATCAGCCTATCATTTTCCATCTTTTGTTTTGATGCTTTCTTGAACAAGGGGGTTATAACAAAGATTTTCCAGTAGTCTGGGACTTTCCCTGACTCCAGTGATTTTTGAAAGATCACAGCGCCTCCGCTATTTCCTCAGCCACCTCCCTCAGAACTTTAGGATGTAGCCCATTGGGGTCAGAAGATTTATCAATTTTTAGACCTTTTAGCTTTTCTAGCACTTTCTCTTTTGTAATGGCTACCATACTCAATTCTGCCCTTGACATTGTTGGGATATTACTCATGTCTTCCACTGTGAAGGCTGGCACAAAGTATATATTAAGTTCTTCAGTTATTTCCTTATCTCCCAGCACTAGCCTTCCTGCATCAGTTTGGAGGGGCCCAATTTCTACTTTTACCTCTCGTTTGTTTCTTATATATTGAAAGAAACCTTTCCTTCCTTATTTCTCTCTTTGTTAGCCTCTGTTTGTTTTTGTAGTCTTCCCAATCTTCTGATTTTCCAATGCTCTTGGCCACTTTATAAGCTCTCTCTTTTTCTTTGATATATTTCCTGACTTCCTTTGTCAACCTTGGCTGTCTAACCCCTCCCTGGATAATCTTTCTTTTCTTTGGGATGAACCTCTGTACTGTGTCCTCAATTACACCCAGAAACTCATGACATTGTTGCCCTACTATTTTCCCCACTAGGCTCTGCTCCCAGTCAATTTTTGTCAGTTCCTCTCTCATGCCCCTGTAATTACCTTTTTTAACTGTAACACCATTACATCCGATTTTGCCTTCTCTCTTTCAAACTACAGACTGAACTCTACCATGTTATGATTGTTGCCTCCTAAGTGTCCTACTTTAAGATATTTTTTAAAGTCTGGCTCATTACATAGAACTAAGTCCAGAATAGCCTGCTCCCTTGTGGGCTCCATCACAAGCTGTTCCAAAAAGCCATCGTGTAAGCATTCCATGAATTCCCTTTCTTTGGATCCACCGGCAACATTATTCACCCAGTTCGTTTGCATATTGAAGTCCCCCATGATCACCGAGACCTTGTCTTTCTGACATGCCCTATCCATTTCCTGGTACATCTTGCATCCCTGATCCTGACCACTGCTGGGAGGTCTGTACATAACTCCCATTATGGTTTTTCTGCCTGTGTGGTTCCTCTACTCCACCCACACAGACTCCACATCATCTGACCCTTTGTCATTCAATGCCATAGATCTAATCTCATTCTTAACTATAAAGGCAACCCCGCACCCTCTGCCTGTCTCCCTGTCTTTTCGATAAGTTGTAAATCCTTGGATGTTTAACTGCCAGTCCTGAACCCCCTGCAACCACATCTCTGTGATGCTTACCACCTCATAATCATTCACGATGACTTGTGCAGTTAATTCATCTGCTTTATTATGAATACTACGCGCATTTAGATAAAGTGCCTTAATGCTAATTTTCTTATCCTCATGATTTCCAACATCTCTCGTAATATGTCCTAAGTTATCATTTCTTTTTGCTTGATTCCTAGTCTGCCTTGAACTGAAACCCTGCACACCTGCTAACCTGCTGCTTATCTTTCTACTTGACTCCATACTCCCTGTTGCTTTCCCTTTCCCTTCCCCCAACTCACAAGTTTAAAGTCCTAGTGACCACCCTACTTATCCTTTTTATCCAATTCCTCCCACACTGCTCTTTGTAGCAATTAATTCACTTACCCTGTTTCTCCATCTCTACCACATCTGTTTGTTAATGTTACCTTCCATACCAGTGCTTATGATATGTTTCTCCTATTTCCCTAATCAAGTTTCTCCTTATCATGAAGCTCAACGTGTTTATCCTATTGTTACGCTTTTTCCTTCACTCTTTTGCTTCCATGATTATTTCCTCTCCATCCACCCCAGCAACCTCCACAGTCACATCATCCTCTGCTATTTTCACTACTTCTGACATAATGCTATTGATTATGAGTCTGAAATGGTTAATACTGAGTAATGCCATAAGCACCATGCACAGTGGTGTTTCCATATGAACATGTGGCAAAACAGTTTAGGATCTCAACAGAGTGATACCTAATATCTGGTCTCCTCAAACTCTTTGAAAGTATGTCTATTGCATCACTGAAATCTGCAATATGTTGCTAACGTGCAAAAAATTATTTCTTGATAATTATAAGAGCCATCTCTAGTTAGACCAAGAAGTAATTTTCCTCAATGACACAAGAGCAAGCAGGTTATGTAGCTTTCTAGACTTAAAGAAGATGATAACAGCAATCCTCAGCACCAGAAGCAGTGTAGTGAACTGGAACAGTCATACAACATAGTACGCAGTAGTGAGGTTTTGATTTGACTGCTCAAACAGCACATGGTGAACAGCGATATGAGATCTTCATACATAGCTTGATGTTGCTGGCACAGTAGGGAACATACAGGGAAGACCTGAAACTTTAAGAACGCTCCAGAAGAAGCCTTGTGGCAATCCTTAATAAGAAAGAATACACCAGTGAATGATAAAAACATTTCAGACCTGGTAGGAGAGTTAGCATCTCCCTAGAAAAAGAGTATTGGTAACAATACTGCAGATACAGGTTGCACGATACGGTGGTGGCCTGTGGGACAGTTCCCAAGTTGAAAGTTCAGGGTGAGTAAACTTCCATCAGAGTGAAGCTTAAAATCCTTGGTGGACTGGGTAAACTTTAAAAAAGTACAGAATTCCAGACTGGAAACGCAAGAAGTTAAAAAACATTCATAGACCAGATCTCATGTCACTGCCTTAAAGAGCTGACAACATAACATGTGGCCATACAAATGGAAATTCAGGATCACAAAATAAACAGTAACCCAAAGTCTCAAACATAGTGACATTACAAAGTCAATAGTCAAAGTGATAATATTAGACACTTTATAAAGTCTAAGCATACCTACTCTAACATGGACAGAAAGTTTGATAGACTTTATTCAGGCCATGGAAAACTCTTCTAAGAAGTGTCATAATAAAGACAGAAAGAATTTCTTTTAATGAGTGGCCTCCAACCTTTATCAGTACAAGATGACTTTTTGAATTTAAGCGCAACCCAGGATCAATGTTCCCTCTAAGTTGTGCGGCTATCCAGTCAGGCAGCTGGTCAGAGGGTCAGCCATTGTTAATCTGTGTGAGTATGCAGCGGCTTCTGGTTCCTGAAGCCACTGCCACACATGGGCCTTGCAGGTTCACACAGTAGCTGGAAAAACTGGTAAGAAGAGAATGTAGCCTAGGATCTAGCCAGAAGAAAACATAGGATGAACAGTTTATGTTTGATGCTATATAAATCTGAAACCAATATATGTATATATGAATTATTCATTGTGTCCTCTACTCACCAAGTCTGAGCATGACACCTGAGACTGCACTTTGATCTGTAAAGCACAAGATCCCTTCCAGGCCACTCACCATCCTGACTTGGAAGTACATGGCTGTTCCTTTACTGTTGCTGGGTCAAAATCCTGGAATTCCCTCCTGAAGGGCTTTGTGAGTTTACCTCCAGCACATGTACTGCAGTGGTTCAAGAAAGCAGCTCACTACCACCTGCTCAAGAGCAACTAGGGATCGGCAATTAGAGCTGGCCAGGGAGTGATACCCATGTTGCATGAGTAAATAAAAAAGGTCGGAGTGGGTATTTCCCTTTGCTTTCAAATATCTTAAAATTGAAGTCCCTTGAGTTGACTTTAAGCTCAATAACCTGGTGTCATGTGACTTCTGACCTCATTTTGCATAGTAATTATCTCCCTCTCAACTTCACTGCTCTGTAAATCAAGCACCTGATGGAATTTGGTAGCTAACCTGTCAATGCCATCTTGAATTTGATTTCAGATGAATATGAATACGTGTTCCATCACATCTAACTCTTGAAATTGTTTGTTGAATTCCTTTGCTAACTTCTTCATGTGGGTACAGAGGTTTTCTGGGTGGAACCATTTATCTTTGTCTTTGAATTTTGTCCATCTTTTCTTCAGTCTCGAGTAATGTTGTTTGGTTATTTTTAATCAGAGAAAACCACACACCCAGTTTCAATTTGAATGCATTCACAACATTGATCACATGTGCTAAGTTTCTGTACTTGCAGTTCACAGTGCAGCTTGATCAGTTTTGATTTTAAGTCTATAAGGAACCCAAATTTGGGTAACCATGCATTACCTGACAGCTCACTGCACACTTTATTCCTTGATTAAAGAAAAGTGATGATTTCTGGCAAAAGATCTAAACTTCTTTGCAGGACCTTCCCTTGACTTTACCATCTTACAGCAGCATGTAGGATTAGCTTTCTATCGGCACCATTGAGATCATCAAGTAAGGTTTTAAACAAGTGATGCTGAGGGCATTTATTCAAATCAAATTTACAAGCTTAACATAACATAATGTTACTTGCTAATGCTTGCTGATAGATTATACAGTGTTAATTGACAAAAGAAGGGAAATCAGGATCATTTTGACAAAATGCAACAAGGTCTGTATTTGAACCACGCCTGACTGGAGCATCATCAGTTGTGATAGAAGCCAGGATTTTGATGGGAAGGTTTTTCTCAAGTACATTTGTTTTGAATTTGATATCGTTATCCTTGTTCTCTCTTTAACAGGCAAAAGTGTGAGAAGATACCCTTTACTTGTTATGTCCTTAAAAACCATACACACAAAAACAGACAGTTGGGCTGTGGTGATCATGTCAATAGATTCATTGGATTGCAGTGAGAAGCATTCATGATACTTCAAGTCCTGCTGTAGTTGCTGAAAGATATCTTCAGACAATGATTCCATTCTTCCTGCTTCTGTGGAAGTATGCTCTGGATTGCTGTTATTATTTCTCCTTTACTCTTGAAATGTTTGAATAAAGAGGCAATATCACAAGTCATAGCTTTATACATTATTTTATTGTCTTAGAATGATTTTTTATGTTTTGCCAGAAGATGGCAAATATGAAATGATGCTTCAACACAGACCTTACCTTCTGCTACTAGTTTAAAAAAAAGACTGAAAAATAGAAAAATGAGAAATTCTATCCTTGAATTTATTGTGCATCATTGTGTAGCATTGTTCTGAATTCTCTTTTTTATTTATTGATATACTTCAATGACACATAATGCAAATGCTCTTATCATTTAGAACTGTGAACAAAAATTCATTTTCCCATTCTATATGGATGTTGTACATTTTGGTTCTTCTTAGATGGTCCAGGTCACCGCTTGCATATTATTGCTTCACTGTAGTTTGAGATGTCATTCTGCTGCTGGTCATGCTGCGAGTAGACCTCTGGAACCCCACTGCTGGAGCATCCTGAATGTTGCTGGCTGCTTTTGAGTGTAGAGTTAGAGGAGGTTACCTCTGTGGTTATGATTTGTTTCCAGGGTCCTTGGTCAGGGTGCATTGCTCAAAGGATGTGGGGTGCAACAGCATTCCTCATAAATCTTCTTCCTCCTGCATGTAACTATTAGATATGCAGTTGAAGATAAAAACTGCAGGTGTGTAGAGTATGGGCATCAGAATGGGACTAGAAGAGCCACTCTTGCAGAGAGTCTGCTTGGACATGTTGGGCTGAATAGCCTCCCATATTTCTAGTACTGTAGAGTGCTGGTTTCACATAACATAGAGTCATAGAGATGTACAGCATGGAAACAGACCCTTCAGTCCAACCTGTCCATGCCGAACAGATATCCCAACCCAATCTAGTCCTACCTGCCAGTACCTGGCCCATATCCCTCCAAACCCTTCCTATTCATATACCCAACCAAATGCCTCTTAAATGTTGCAATTGTACCAGCCTCCACCACATCGTCTGGCAGCCCATTCCATACTCGTACCACCCTCTGCGTGAATAAGTTGCCCCTTAGGTCTCTTTTATATCTTTCCCCTCTCACCCTAAACCTATGCCCTCTAGTTCTGGATTCCCCCATCCCAGGGAAAAGACTTTGCCTATTTATCCTATCCATGCCCCTCATAATTTTGTAAACCTTAACAGTTCTTAGAATATTTTTTATTTATTTGTTTGCTGTGCCACCACTAAATTTACCCAACCTGCAATGATACCCCCCCTTGAACAAACTGAAACAGGATGCAACGAGTCGGCAATGCCCACTTTCCTCTAGCCACACACCTTTTGGAAGTGGAATTCGTGTAGTCACATGATAATCGGAATGTATACGGTAAGGAATGTGGACAAGCTGTGAGATTAGCTGTCAGAGACATTGCAACTGACCAGTGGATTTAGATTTGTGACGTGGCAAGCACCATGAGGAGCCAAACCACTTAGTTAAACCATGATTAAAGCAGGAATCTGTTGATAATGATGTGAACGGGGGGGGGGGGGGGGATTCATACAGTGAGGCCACAATAAAGGTGGGAGTTCTCTATTTTATCCATGAACATTCACTGTTTAAAGTTGGAATCCTTAATTTTAGGTGTGATAAGGAAAGAGTTATCTTCTTAAGTTGTAAAATGCAGGAAAACTCTTCTATTAAGACAGCAGAAAACAGAAAAAGTGAAATAAAATCATTTTAGGAAAATATATAATGACATTAGTAAGACATGACATCAGAAATAATATTGCCAAGAGGTCTTAATTTTAGAGACGGGTCACATAAAATACAAGATTGGACATGTTGGAAAATACCATTTCTGCGATTCAGAATAACTTGCAAATTAATTATTAAATCGTAAGCTGAACAAATAAATACACATCTACACAGCACGAGAAAGTATAATTGATGACATTATAGCTCATCAAGGGATAAAAGTATCAATAGATACTTTTGAAGAGATGCTGAAAACCTTTTGCAATTACTTCAATTTCCAAACTACTAAGATTGTTGAAAGAGGAAGATTTAATGAGAAGAGTTCTCCATCCTGGGGAACTCATTGATTATTTCATTAATGATTTCTACAAGTTAGTCGAGAAATGTGACAATGGTGATTTCAAGTCTGAATTCCTAAGACATTGAATTATCAAAGGAATTGCTAATGAGTCATTGCCGGATTTATTTTAATCCAAAGATGGCCTCATTCTCGAGAAAGCCATTCATATGGTGAGTGAAATAGAAATTTGGAAGCCACTCAAAACAATCCTAAGAGAAGATCAACTTTGGCACAGGAGGTCAGAAAAGTCCATTTCTCATTTCGCATTTCTCAACTAACTTGCTGAGATCATTAATGATCTTTACAATTTATATTAGTGACTTGGATGAGAGAAGTGAAGGCATTGTAACTACATTTTCAGGTAACACAAAGATAAGTAGGAAAATTTGTTGTGAAGTGGACATAAGGAGAGAGCAGAAGGATATGGATAGGTTGACTGTATGTGCAAATATCTGGCATACTGAGTATAAAATATGAAGTTGTTCACTTTGACAGGAGGATTAAAAAAAACTTAAACAGAGAATGATTGTAAATTTCCAAAGGGGCTGAGGGAATCAGGTGCTCTAGTTCATGGGTTCCAAAAGTTTAGTATGCAGGTACAGCAAGTAATTGAGAAGGCAAGTGGAATGGTATCCTTGATTCCGAAAGGAATTAAACATAAAACTAAATTTGTTATGCTTTAATTTTACAGACAAGACTTCACCTTGAATGCTGCATACAGTTTTGGTCTCCTTATATAAGGAAGAATGTAAATACATTGGAGGTACTTCAGAGGAGTTTTAGTAGATTAATACTATCTTTGATTGGTATGATTAACTTGATTGGTGCTGAAAATGTGTTGCTGGAAAAGCGCAGCAGGTCAGGCAGCATCCAGGGAACAGGGGAATCGACGTTTCGGGCATAAGCCCTTCTTCAGGAATGATTCCTGAAGAAGGGATTATGCCCGAAACGTCGATTCTCCTGTTCCCTGGATGCTGTCTGACCTGCTGTGCTTTTCCAGCAACACATTTTCAGCTCTGATCTCCAGCATCTGCAGACCTCACTTTCTCCTTAACTTGATTGGTGTCTTATGAGAATAGGTTGGACTAGCTGGACTTGTTTCCACTGGAGTTTCGAAATGTGAGGAGTGACTTGATTGAAGTATGTAAGATCCTGAATGGTGGTGATAAGGTAGATGTGGAATGAATGTTTCTTTTGGCGAATGAGTCCAGAATTAGGAAAATTGTTTTAAAATTAGGGTTCACACTTTTACGACAGAATATAAGATCTTTTTCTCTCAGAGATTTGTGTGACTTTGGAATTCTCTGCGTCAGAAGGTAGTGGAGACTGGGAAATTGAATATTTTTAAGGTGGAGTTAGATAGATTGCTGTAAGGCAAAGGAATCAAAGCCTATCAGGGTTAATGAGAATGTGGAATTTAAAATATGAACAGATCAACCATGATCTTGAATCGTGAAAAGGGCTCGAGAGGCCAAATAGCCTCCTTCTGTTTCTAATTCATGTGCTTGATACATTGGCATGACATTCAGCTACCACTCACTTGTCATTTCAATTCTTGGCCCTACTCCCATCTTAGCATTTTGACCTCACTCCCCTGTACTGTTTCAGTGAAGCTTAATGCTAGTCTGAGGAACTGCCTTCCACTTTCCAATTAGGCACTTTGCAGCCTTCTGAACTCAACATTGGCATCTGATAATATGTGATCCTAATTGCCGCTACCATTTCAGAAATAGTTGCTATTATTCTGCTTCTGCCATTTTCAGTGCTACTATATCCACCTTTTGTTAAATTAATTGTCCCAATTATTTTCTCCTGTGTTTCACCTTATGTCAGAGCTTTCATGTTATTCTTTCTTCCATCCACCGCACTTCATCCTTCACCCCTCTCCTCCAAATTTTGCACCATTGTACTTGCGTAAATCTGCTATGCTTATATTTTTTCTAGTTTTGATGAAATGTCCATGACCTGAAATTTAAAATCTGTTTCTCTCTCTAGTCAGTGCATTGAATACAGGAGTTGGGCGATCATGCTGGTGCTGTACAGAACACTGGTTCGGCCACTTTTGGATTATTGTGTGCAATTCTGGTCTCCCTCCTATAGGAAGGATGTTGTGAAACTTGAAAGGGTTCAGAAAAGATTTACAAAGATGTTGCCAGGTGTGGAGGGTTTGAGCTATAGGGAGAAGCTGATTAGGCTGGGGCTGTTTTCCCTGGAGCGTCAGAGGCTAAGGGGTGACCTTATAGAGGTTCACAAAATTATGAGGGGCATGGATAGGATAAATAGGCAAAGTCTTTTCCCTGGGGTTGAGAATTCCAGAACTAGAGGGCATAGGTTTAGGGTGAGAGGGGAAAGATATAAAAGAGACCTAAGGGGCAACTTTTTCATGCAGAGGGTGGTACGTGTATGGAATGGGCTGCCAGAGGATGTGGTGGAGGCTGGTACAATTGCAACATTTAAGAGGCATTTGGATGGGTATATGAATAGGAAGGGTTTGGAGGGATATGGGCTGAGTGCTAGCAGGTGGGACTAGATTGGGTTGGGATATCTGGTCGGCATGAACGGATTGGACCGAAGGGTCTGTTTCCATGCTGTACATCTCTATGACTCTATGACTAAGGGATGATCTAATAGAGGTTTATAAAATCATGAGGGGCATGGACAGATAAATAGGCAACGTTTTTCCCTGGAGTGGTGGTATCCAAAACTAGAGGACATAGGTTTATGGTGAGAGGAGATTTGTATATGAAATGAGCTGCCAGAGGAAGTGGTAGAGGTTGGTACAATTACAGCATTCAATAGGCATTTGCTTGAGTATATGAATGGTAAGAGTGTAGAAGGATATGGGACAAATGCTGGCAAATAAGATGAGATTTATATGGGATATCTGGTTGGCAAGGATGAGTTGGACCACAGGGTCTGTTTCTGTGCTGTATAACTCTATGACTCTGATTCAGATACTGTCTGATTTGTTGAGAATACCAATATTTCTGCTTTAATTTCACATTTCATCATCCACAGTAGTTTTCTTTAGTAAGTCATGTCACTGTTTATTCTCCACTCTCCTGTTTTTGCCTTTGTACTTGAATATTCCTCTTTTTGAAATTGTTCTGCTCTGCGAACTGTTATTATGCAGGCTGCAGTGTCAATGATATCTGTAAGGGAGATATGAGTCACACAGATAGCAAGCACAGTTGGAACACTGAAGTTGTTGTGGTGTATGGTGTCTAAAATATAAAGTACAATGACAAGCTTCAGTGCACTTAGCAAATTACTACTGAGGACCACAAAGAGAGAATTAGAAAACTTGTGGCAGCATAGCAATCAATTCTTTGAACCAGTGTGTGGCTGACATAAGAATTCTGTCTTCAAAAGGAATGTGTTGACAAATGCAAGTAGGAAAGTGACCAACGACTGTTTGAAATTACAATTCTCTTTTGTTGGAGATAGTCATTGACTGGCATTTATGTGAAACAAATACCACTTGCCATTTTCTTCCTTTGTTTGAGGTCCCTAACCAGTGAAGAGTTTCTCCAGATTCCCACTGATTTCAATTTTACAAGGAGTGTTTGATGCACTCTCAGTCAAATGCTGTCAAGATCAATCACTCTCACCTTCCCTTTGGAATTTAGCTGCTTTGTTCATGTCTGGACCAATACACGAGTAAGGTCTGGAACCATGTAGTCCTGGGAAATTCCAAACTGACAACAAATAAAGCAGCTTCAATGCTGAGTAAATGTTGCTTGATAGCACTGTGTGACAATAACCTCCATCAGTTTGCTAATGATTGACAGTGGACCGATGGTGCAATAATTTGCCATGTTGGATTTATCCTGTTTTTTTTATGGATAGGGCATACCTGGGCAATTTTCTACATTATTGTGTTTCATGAACAATTATGTTATCTGTATTTACACAGGTTGTGCATTCCCTCAACAGTTGACAAAACGAAAGAAACAACCTTCTGGAATGGGCTGGGTACTGACCTTAGCACACAGAGCATTCAGAAACACACCTCACGAATCACAACAGCCGTAACCCGCATATTCTTTGAGATGAATCTGAAGATGGTCTAGGTTGTGAAGACTGTAGAGTCATGAAAAGATGTTGACTGTTCTTGAATGGTCATTTGTCTGGAAGGGTTGGTTTATTGATCACTTTACAGTCAATGCCTAGTATAGATTTACCAGTTTTTCATTGTTCAATGCCTGTGTTTGACGTTCATAACAATGAATGATTCACTCAGTGATTCGATCTGCTCCTAATCATTTCAGCTCCTGTGACACTATGACACAGATTGCAAATGGCAGATTTTTCAAATTTTGTGCAAATGGTTGGAATTGATGTGCTATTGGGTGGATGATAACAGTACTGCTCGATCTTCCTAAATCTATTAAACAAGAAAAAGTCCTTGTGTAAATAGTCTGCATCATAAATCATAATGTGTTCCAGCAGAATCTACTGTTTGACTCAAACCCCGTTAAAAATGTCTACCAACATAAGGCTTGGGCTTCTGTCTACATACAAAGTAAATCTATAGTGGACTGGGACTGTGGCAATTCCCAAAGTGGCTATGGCAGAGATTGGAAGTCTGGAGAGAAGCTTGGTTGGTTACACATCATGGAGCATGCTGAGCGAGAACCTCGATTCGAAAGTATGAAAACACTTACTTCCAGAATCCACCAGGTCCTCACTTTGAAGAAGATGGTGCTGTGGCTCAAGGAACAATAGTGCCAATTGAATCAGGAAAAGGGCAAGTTAAGTTCAGAAGTGGATTTTTCTGACTTTACACTTCTCCCCTGTGTGTGTGGTAGATCAGTGGCCCACTGAGGGAGGATTATTATGCATTCATTCTTTTTCCTCTTCTTTGGCAGTCTGTCAAGTTTGGAATGACTTTCTTCCATTTCAGTTCGATGGCAGAAAGTCTAATGTGTGACCTGCAGTCTCTGCCACTTTGGGTAGACAGTGCATGAAGGGTTGTTTGGAGGTTTGTGTACTCTCTTTGACCTCACTACTTTACTTTTTCATATTCCCAAACAAACTTTCTCCATTTTGGTCTGTCCACAACCCAGGGACTTCCATGAGTCATTGAGTATATTTGACCTCTTCAAGAATGCTTTGACGCTATCCCTAAAGCAATTACAGAATCAATTTGGGAATACCCTGCCATTTCTGAAAAAAATTGCTTCAAGAGTTTAGTCTCAGGCATATGAAAGACATGTCCTGCCAGTTAAATTGGTATTAAGTATTTGGTGCCTTAATGCCGGTCAGATTAATTTGGTAAACAATCTTTCTTCATTACTAGGATTAGAGAATTTTGCAAAGGCATTACTGAGAGTAATTCACTGGTGTTTTGAGATGCCTGCTCTATGTTGTTCATGTCTCTGAAACATGTAGAAGCCTGGACATCACTGCTTTCTGGAAACCATGACCACAGTGCTGGGTTTGAGATCCTGATTCTCAATTACCCTTTCCCCAAGTCAACCCCTCTCAAAGCTGGGCTGGCACATCGGAGTGGATGATAAAATTCATTGTCTTCTACTTTCATTAGGACAAGGCCCTTAAGAATCAGAAATAGTTCACATTTTCCAGAGTCTTTGCTGTTGACCTTAATTGATAAGGGGGGAGGTTTTGAGCTATGGGAGACAGCCAGTTTTTTCATATGCTTCAGAGAAGAGGTTCACAAAGACCTGGAGCTCAGCTTCTGACCAGATGCACAATTGTCATCTGCTGGATGAAGTTCCACCAAACACCGAAGACTTCAAAGATTCCACCAAGATGCCCCTTGTCAGTGATCAGTTCAGTGCCAACCTCTGACCCTCCAGTCGACAGGAGCCATAGTGTGCACAGAGGCCCTAGTTGACCCTAAAGTCGATCTTAAAAAACCTTGTCATCTCCATCAGGAAACATCATAACTGCTTTGATGAAAATTTCTGAGCTATGCAAGTCCTAATTGAGCATAAGCACAAAAGCTTTGCAGATTAGAAATTCAACATACCTCAAACAAAAACAAAGGCCTCCAGGCATCTAAAGATCAAGAAAGGCACAAGAGATCCAACAGCTTATGATCACCAGTGACATGTTGGGTTCCTTCAGCATATTCGGGATATCTATGAGTCAAGCTCTTGTGAGTGCCTCTCATTGATAGCCAAGCTTGAAAAGGGGCTCATTGACGATAGAAAGGCAGTCAGTGCTCAGTAGAGAGAACATTTCAAACAACTTCTTAAATAAGACTCAATCTTCAATGTGAATTCTGTTACTTGCAGTTCTCTGTTGCAATTTTCCTGTAAGGCTCAGCTTCTGTGCTGCCCAAATTACAGCAATGTGTTAAAAGCCATTCAATAAGTGAGAAACTATGAAACCTTTGGAGTAGATGGAATTCCTGCTGAAATTCAAAAAGATGGCTGAGATATTCTCCATGTCTACACATGTCAGGGAAGAGAACTACATGCCAGTGGGTGGCATAGTGGCACAGTGGTTAGCACTGCTGCCTCACAGCGCCAGAGACCTGGGTTCAATTCCCGCCTCAGGCGACTGACTGTGTGGAGTTTGCACATTCTCCCCGTGTCTGCGTGGGTTTCCTCCGGGTGCTCCGATTTCCTCCCACAATCCAAAAATGTGCAGGTTAGGTGAAGTGGCCATGCTAAATTGCCCGTATTGTTAGGTGCAGGGGTAAATGTAGGGGAATGGGTCTGGGTGGGTGCGCTTCAGCGGGTAGGTATGGATTTGTTGGACCGAAGGGCCTGTTTCCACACTGTAAGTAATCTAATCTAAATCTCAGGATGGTTGTATTCATGAGTAGGTTTGAGTCCTAATGTAGTAAGTTTAGAGCATTCTCCCTGTTGCCTGCCTCAGGGAAGATCATTGCAAGCATTGTCCTGAATCAATTCATCCCAGTGGCTGAAGAGTTCCTTCTGGAATCAGACTAGGGTTCTCAGCCATCGAGAGGCCCAACAAATATCACTGCACAACAAATCCAATGAATAACAAGGAACTTTTGTACATGGCCTTTCCCAACCTCATGAACTTCTCTGACAAATCTGAAGTATTATGGAGTATCCTCATAAATTTGATCATTCATTGTCTTCCTTTACTTAGTTCATGATGCCATGCAAAATGTGACCTTCACCAATTGGCACCATCACAGACTATCTGAGGTCAAACAAATTTGCTATAATGACCCACTTCCCTATCTTCCTCATGCAATACTGCTCTTCATCTCCAGAAAATTTTCCCACAGGCATGGAGATAATTTTACAGACAGACTGGAAACTGTTTAACTTGCATCGATCTCAATTCAAAACCAAAATCTCTCCTACTTCGCTCATTGAGCTGCAGAAAGCGTGTATAATTTATCAAAGCCAGCAGGGGGGGTGATGAGTCATTGTGAATCTGAAGGTGTTGAGGACAGGATTTTTAGATGCTGTCAGGGTTGGGAAGAGAGGTAGATGGGATCTAAAATTGCACTGCTATCAAGCCTTTCAGGTTTCTGTCACCATTCCTTCAGCCAGCAAGTTTTGTCAGGACAGGGAAAGGTGGTCCCTGGAAACCTCTGCCTCATTTTGCAATGAAGCCAATTAAACTAGTTAACAAATTCTTTGTGATGTCATTAATGGTCAATTTGGGATTTTTTTGGGAGCATACAGAATGCCTGCTGGATCAGAGGACAGACCATTCCGTTCAGGTGGTAACACTGCATAGCTGTAATATTAAATGTAGGAGGTCCTTCAAAGAGAGCACAGCCGAAAGAGACACTTAGTTTTTGGCCCACAGATGTCATCAGATGAGTAGAGTTTGAGGAGAATATGTACGTGCTCAAGCAATGGACATTGTGGTGCTGTGGTAGTGTCCCTACCTCTGAGCCAGGAGACACGGGTTCAAATCCCACTATCTCCAAAGGCATGTCATAACACCTGTGAATAGATTGATTAGAAAATATCTACATACTTGGGCAGTATGGTAATGATCCTCCCAACAATGTTGGGCATTACAGAAAAGGATTTGACTTGCAAACATTATTTAGAGGCCAACTAAGCACAAAAAAGGCAATAGCCAGCAATAGGAATATGACTGAGATCTTAGCCTATTGAGCATGAGGATCAACATCCTCAGCAGGGTCAGACAGAGGAGAGGGACTAGGGGTACAAAGGCAATGGACATCCTCCTGTCTGCATAGGATCAACTGCTCAAAATGGAGGAACTGGATGTATTGAAAAGGCAATGCCATAGGACACTGTACCTATTCAGGCCAATAGGCCTTGTGACATTGCTCACCATGTCTTGCCATTAAACTGTCACTTTGTATCACTTGTCTTCTGGTGTCTTCTGAATATCAGCTGTGGACCTTGGACAATGTGTAACTGAACCACTTCTGGCGCTGGAACCAGTTTCTCAAGATCACATTTCTTCTGACACTTTAATCAGAATCCTTAATCCATGCCTATTTGTTTTGCGACGATGGTCTTCTCCTGCCAGGTCAAGAAAGAAGACCTCCCTTTTCTCCTTCAGTGTCTCAGAGAAGATATTGCAGTCAGTGCAAATGAAGCAAGGTCTCCTGTGTCAACCCTTTGCCTTTCTCCTTCCATCCAGATGGCATTCATTCCTCTAGTCGCCCATCTACAGGACATCATTGACTACATCCATGTGGACATCAAGGCATCCAGTGAGATACATCACCACACAGGGTCAAATAGCTGCCATTGTATTGCTCTGGTGACGTGTTTAAATTGAGTGCACAGTTGCACAGTCAGCCCTCTCACTTCCACCTTCATAGTCAGTCACCTTGGAAGTAAAATCAGGCTGCTGATATTTTCTGGCTTTGGGCAGTTGCAGAGTTTCATAGTCTATACAGGTGCAGGAAAGCTCCTGTGTACAATCAAATATCTCTGTTTGGTTTCACTCAGTCGATAGAACTGTTGCATTTTAGTCACGGGGTTGGTGATTTAAACTGTTGTTTTATTACATAGAGAAGTGAGACAACTGATTAAGATTGATATTTAAATGCATATTAATAGCTTTAGAATAGACTAACTGTAGCTATGAGCACATTTTCTAAGGATGATCTGATTTGTGGCCAATTCTGTGGGAATCTAGCTAAGAATGGAAGTTGTTAAAACATTTTCTCAAAGCTGAGTAACACACTTGATCAAATAAGGGAGCAGTCGAAAGTGAGATGCTCGGGGTCAAAGTCAAGATTCGAGTGGTGCTGGAAAAGCACAGCAGATCAGGCAGCATCCGAGGAGCAGGAAAATTGACACTTAGAGCAAAAGGAACCAGTACAGAATCAGGAACCAGTAAGGGAGCAGGCAGGTGGGAGATGTATGGCCACAGTGTAACAATTTTTCACAGGGTTCTTGAGAAGCTTACGTGATATAAACACTATTTAAATGGAGAAGACCACTTCCGAGAGAGAGAACTGTCAGGGTAAAACAAGAGAGATTATTTCTAGGTTGGCTGGGTAAAATGTGGGAACTGTTTCCTAGAGAGAAAACAATCAAATGAGAAGTTTAACACCAGACATGGCAAAAAGGAACAAGACAAATGAGAGACTGACATAGGGAAGTAAATCACTGTATGTGAGCTGAGGATGTTGGAATTGAAAGGGAAACTGGACAGGCAACAGCTACCGGTAACTGCTGAATTAAGAGGAGGCAATCTTCTCAGCATATAACTCTCCAGCTGCTTGTGCATTTAGCAACAAAGAAATCAATTTGTTACTTTTACTCCCACCAAATCACAAGTAAAGTTGAGAGATCAAAGAGAATTTGGAGTTAACTTTTATTCTCTGTGTATTGTTTTCAAACAAAAACCACAATGGTAACATAAATTACTGTTAAAATAAAACTTATGCATCTTGTCTTTGTGTGTTTCTGTCTGTTTGACTGCCTTCATTAACCCTCTGTGGTCTGGTCTTGTATGTTTAAAAGCTGATGGTGTTTAATGTGTGTAAGATGTCTTGGTATAGAATTATATTGTCTAGGAATATTCATAATAAAATTAATTTTCAGGTGTTCAAAAGCAACTGTTTCATTTGATGTGAATAGAATTCTTGAAGGCTCCCTTGAACCGCTTCTTGAATCGCTGCAGTAGGTTTACCCACAATGCCGATAGGGAGGAAATTCTGAGATTTTAACCCAGCGACAGTAAAGGAACAATGATATATTTCCAGGTCAGGATAGTAGCTTGGAGGGGAATTTGCAGGTGGTGGTGTTTCCATGCATTTGCTGCCCTTGTCCTTTTAGATGAAGTGGTTGTTGGTTTGGAAGATGCAAACTAAGGATCTTTGGTGAATTTCTGCAGTGCATCTTGTAGATAATACAGACTGCTGCTACTGAGCATTGGTAATGGAGGGAGTGGATGTTTGTAGATGTGGTGCCTATCAAATGGGTTACTTGTCCTGGATGGTGACAAGCTTTTTAAGTGTTGTTGGAGCAGCATCCATTCAGGCAAGTGGGGAGTATTCCATCATACTCCTGACTTGTGCCTTGTAGATGATGGACAGGCTTTGTTGAGTCAGGAGATGAGTTACTTGCCATAGTATTCCTAGCCTCAGACCTGCACTGTGGTTATAGGCACTGTGTTTATGTGATGAGTCCAATTGAGTTTCTAGTCAATGGTAACCCCAAGAAAATTGTTAGTGGGGGATTCAGAGATAGTAATGCCATTGAATGTCAATGGGCAGTGGTTAGTTTGTCTTTTATTGGAGATGATCATTACCTGCCATTTGTGTGATGCCAATGTTGCTTGCTACTTGTCAGCACAATTCTAGATATTGTGTGGACATTGTTGCATTTGAATGTTATCTAGTTCAGTATCTGTGGAGACGTGAATGGTGCTGAACATTGTGCAATAATTAGCAAGCTTCCCCACTTCGAACCTTATGATGGAGGGAAGGTCACTGATGAAGCGGCTGAAGATTGTTGGGCCTAAAATGCTAACCTGAGCAACTTCTGCAAAGATGTGTTGGATCTGAGAAGACAGACCTCCAACAACCACAAATGTCTTCCTAATGTGCCAGGTATGACTCTAATCAGTGGAGGATTTTCCCCCAATACTCATTCCAGTTTTGCTCGAGTTCCTGGACACTACACTTCGTTGAATGCAGACTTGATGTCAAAGGCTATTATTTTCACCACACCTTTTCTTTCCTGCCCCAATGTTTGTAGGAGGTATCAGCTTGGAAAATTTTTTTTGAAGCAAACATGTTAAACTGAAGGAGTATTGAAGACATTGTGAGTGTGAGGAAGATTCTATCAGTGATTGAGTGATCCAGTTTCAGTCTAATGTTCTGGAAAGCTTAGTTGTAGACCCATTGCAGTGTGTGTGAAAGCTTACAGGCTACCTTATGTTTGTGCTAAAAGATTAAGGTTCCCCTTGGAAGTGAAACTTATGGCATTTCTGACATTTAAAAAAAATCAACAAGCAATGTTACTTGTTCTAAGAGTAATTAATGAAAGTGTAACAAGAGTCCTGAAATATGGTTACTGGATACAATGATGTTTCCAGGATATGCTGATAAACATAAGGGGATTTGTAATCTGGGTTCATAATTCATACATTTAGAATGATTTTTCTTTCATGTTTGATTATGTAAATTTAGAAGTTTGAGGTGATTATGACTAATCCTGAGTTGTATTGATCTTGCGTCAGAAACTTTACAAAATTAAAGATTTGAGAATTTTGGGAAAATGAATTTTAAATTTTGATGCTGCTACCTGGAACTTGAAACCAAGTGTCTGAGCTTGAAATTGTGGGCTCAAAGTGTTAAAATGAAGCAAATATTGGTTTGAGAAAGAATCTAAAAAATCTTTTTGGGAGAATTGACATTAATCCAAAATAGGAGGAGAAAGTGAGGTCTGCAGATGCTGGAGATCAGAGCTGAAAATGTGTTGCTGGAACAGCGCAGCAGGTCAGGCAGCATCCAGGGAACAGGAGAATCGACGTTTCGGGCATAAGCCCTTCTTCAAGAAGAAGGGCTTATGCCCGAAGCGTCGATTCTCCTGTTCCCTGGATGCTGCCTGACCTGCTGTGCTGTTCCAGCAACACATTTTCAGCATTAATCTAAAATACTGTGGAGTTTTGTGCTGGGAAGAAAAGGCAGCATTTGAAATGGGGTCTTGCACTCTATTGTTCAGGAAAGTTTTTTAAAAAATAGATAGAATGCCATATGTGTATGAATTGGAGATTGCTTTGCTCTGTCCTTTGTCGAAATAGATAAAGTGAAGTTAATTCTATCCACTGGACCTTTTATTCCTTTGCTATATGTATAATAAGCTTCCTGGCAGCTTGAAGAATTTGATCAGACATTTGAAAGGGGTTGGAATCAATGAACTAAATTAAGTTCATTTGGGTTTAATGAGATTTTCTGAAAACAATAAAGACATCAACACACACAGCGTCAGTTGTTTCAGCGAATATGAAAAAGACAGTTTCTTTGGAAGAGAAATAAATTAAATATTGAAGGGAACCTGTCAGCACAAGAACACTTTTATTTGAATTTGGGATGATTTTGAGGTGCAAAAGATATAGTTTAATTTAACAAGTTATTGGTAAGGAAAAGAAGTAAGATGCCATCTATGATAAAGAGCAAGAAGTAAAATCAAATAAAATGTCTGTTTTTGTTTTTGTTTTTGTGTGTATAATATTTATAATCTACTGGACTGTAAAATTCCTCCAGGAGTGAATGAACGAGATATGATGGTAAGTAGGAGAATGTGTACAATTGTATGTGAAGGCGAGGTTGTAGAGTTGAAGAAAATTCACCAGGAGGTAACAAAATATGTTGTTGGAATCGATTCACAAAACAAGGGGTATGTGAGTATAGAGATTAGGAATTCAGACGTTTAGTTGTCACCACCTAAGAAACCCCCATTCCTAATTGCGCGGATAGCAATGCAGTGCCCTGTATGAAAGTGACATGCCCACATGGGTTATTAAAGCCTGCTTGTAAACATCAGCTACAAATGACTGTAATGCTGTATGACTCGCATTCCATTTCTGCTGACAGGAGTCTGAAAAGCAGATCTCTTAATTGCTTTCTTTCAGGTGAACTATTATATTAATGACGGCAAGTGGGTAGCAGAAATGATGGACACTCTCAAGATAACTGCAGCAGTATGAGAGGTGCCCACTGTGGATATCAATAAGAACACCTGTCTGCATCCTGGGCAGTATGTGGTACACAGCACACTATTGTCATGGCTAAGATTTTACCAAAGGGACTCATTTACCTCCTTTAATGTGGGAATCTGGATTTGAGTATAGTATTGTCCAGAACTGTGTATTGATATTGCGAACTGGACAGGATGTATTGATGTAAAATGCTTTCATGGAACAGCATGTGGTCGTTGGAAGTTGATGCAGTGTCCACTGCTGTGTTACCTCAAGGATGGCATCATAAGGATAGGGAACCCAAAGTAATATACAGAAACTAGAGGGGTCTCAGTGAATTGACCTATGGCAATATGTGTGGCAAAATTGGATGAGAAAGTCCAGCGAGGGCTATCTCGATTTTGGGATCATCTGTCTCCACCTTTCATACTTTTCACAAATGATGTTGTGAGATTCTCACTAAATAGCAGCATGATGCCAACTGATGGAGATTAATGTCTTATTAACACCGCAACTCACTTAATCTATATTCAGCCTTTTACCTTGACAAGATCAACATCCGGGAACTCAACAAGAAAAGCAGAGCTGGCCACCTGGCCGATTCAGCTTGCTGCTTGCTCTGAACAATATCCATGTTGGCTGAGAAAATAAAGGTGGCAAAGGTAAAATCAATTGGCAACAGATGCTTGTACTCTTGCTCCAAAGACATTGGCATCTAGTATCTGCCAACCCAGTCTTACCATCCTGGGACTTCTCTTATGTACTGGCAGTACACTCTGGAAGCACAGACTTGCATAGCAGGGTGCAAACACAACTTGCATTGAAAGGCTGCAATAAGGATACTTTGGACACAGGGACAAGAACCCAGACTAGACAAGGCCGCAACTCAGGGATACTCGCTTGCTCATTTAAAGTATACCTGCAAGCTAGCAAGAGTCTACTTACGTTTGACTTGACTTGCCATGCCAATTAATGCAGCCATGAAAATGGGAAATGTGCCCTATTCCTCAGCAGTCCTCAGTCTAGTTATATGGCAGGCAGCCATATGCAAGTCTCACACTTGCATCAGATTCTAACAACTTACCAGCAAACACACTACATGTGTCGCAAAAAAGCAGCCGTCTTAGGGAAACAGTTCTCACTGAAGTCCATGGAGGCACCCATTAGTCAGGGGGATCCAGCATAGTAAGTGAAGAGCAACCTCACAAGGAATTGGCCTTAACTCAGACGTCCGGTCGTGGTTTTATCAATCAAAAGCTCCATACCTCGGCTGTCCAGGGAGTAGGCCTTTACTCCATAGTGGGAGGTCACTGGGTAGAGCTAACATGATCAAAGAGAGGTACAGGGACTAGAAAGGCCTCTGGGCACATCTTGCTTGTAGCTCTCCAGCCATGTTAGTCAAGGGAATGGGTCACAGTTAGTCAGTCGGATCCGTCTGCAGAGACTGAGGAGGAAGGTATGGGTGGTGATAGTGGTGGCAAGTGTGTTTAATGTCCCAGCAAGTTGGGATTGGGCAGCAGGTTCTGTGCAGGGTGATGTACAATTTTGAATGGATTTGCTTGGGGAGGACACAATAAAACATGGCTGAGAAGGCGGTGAGGGGAAGGTGGGGAGAGTGAGTGGGGAGGTTAATACAGGTGGATGGTCCATGGTCAGGAGACGTTCTCTTCAAGGGAGGGGCGGTAAATGACCTCACCAGGAATTGTCATCTCATAAGCACCTTAAACGTACCTTGTCCTACCACCAACACCACAACAAATTCAGCACAAAAATGCTCATGACTCCTTTTTATCAATTAGAAGGTATGGGGAAGTCAGAAAGGAGCATTTATTTGGTTTCATGGTTTATTTTGAAAGTCTGAAGCTTTTAGGGGTTTGGTAAAACAGAGTGGATTAATAACTTTAGATACTGGAAAAGATTAGTGCGAGTAGGACTCGGTGCCATAAATCTTTATTTTAACATACTGGAGACTAGGAGAACAGATGAGGGTTCTTTTACATCTAATTTGGAATGAACAAGGATGGAAAATTCTGAGCATTCTAACTATTCTGGTATTGGCTAAATAAAATAATTAAAATGTTGAATGTAGAGGGAAAGGGAGAAGGATTTGCAGTCATAAATTGGAAAGGAAATGTAGCTTAAGTTTTTCTATGAATAGTGCTCCCAAATTTTAGGAGTATTACCACATTGAGGCAAGATACAAGCCATGAGTGAACCTGAGCTTTTCAGCAAGTTTAAATTTACTGAGGAAATTAATATTTGATACAAATAAGTCAGCCAAATTTCCTTGAAGACTGTCTTAGTAATAAAAAGGGGAAAGATGTTCCACTTTCAGTTCAAGGGAATAATGAGACTGATTGCTGATCAACAAAAAGAGCCTAATATAGCCTTCAGAAATTAGATGTGGGAACTATTAGATAAGGCTGTTACAGAATTGTATAATAATTGTGAATGCTGCATTTAAAATCATGAAAGAGATCAAAGTGTAAAGGCCTGCAAGCCATGCTTGCAGGAGCATGGGTCAGAAGACTATGCTTCTAATATTGTGGTGTTATCCCCATCTCTATTTCTTCTTGTGGAAAATCTATGTTAGGAACATGGGATCATGAATTAATCTATGGTGATTAAACCATTGTTCTGAGGGGTCTGAAAATTCAGGGTAAGTGATTTGAAAAGTGCTGATAGAACATAGAACATAGAACATTACAGCGCAGTACAGGCCCTTCGGTCCTCGATGTTGCATCGCCTTGTGAAACCAATCTGAAGCTGTTCTAACCTATTCCATCCTCGTCCATATGCCTATCCAATGACCATTTAAATGCCCTTAAAATTGGCGAGTCTACTACTGTTGCAGGCAGTGTGTTCCATGCCCCACACCCAGCTGATTTTAGCCCAATTTTGTCATGCACCATTCCCAGAACAACTTGTCACTGCTGGTTATCCCAGAACTGACTGGCATTCCTGGCTTTGGCACATCTTTGAAATCCCGTTCTGCATCTGGATGTGAAGGACTGTAAGTCTGGAGCTATCCTGCATAGCTCCTAATATTTGTCCTGGACGTGGCTGACCAGGGAAATTTGGCACTTCGCTTTGCTGACAGGGATCTGGAGGTCCTGGTGCACAGTGTGGCGCAGGAATGACAGAGGAGATGACAACATCAGACCAAACCAATCTAGTCCAAGGTCACCACCTGGGTGGGTGTGGTCTCAGCTGCATGGAGGAATGCACAGCAATATAGGAAGAAGGTCAATGACCTTTTCTGCTCCACCAGTATAGATACCATCTACACTCTAACATCTTAGAAACTGGCACATATCAATTGCCAATTTTGGTGTGTGAGGTATGTTTCACTAGTGTTCATGGATCTTGCATGATATTAGATTACTTACAGTATGGAAACAGGCCCTTTGGCCCAACAAGTCCACATTGACCCACCGAAGTGCAATCCACCCAGACCCATTCCCCCTAACACTACAGGCAATTTAGCATGGCTAATTCACCTAACCTGCACATTTTTGGGCTGTGGGAGGAAACCGGAGCACCCAGAGAAAACCCACGCAGACACGGGGAGAATGTGCATACTCCACATAGTCAGTCGCCTGAGACAGGAATTGAACCCGGGACTCTGGCCGGGTCCGAGTCCCGTGCCGGCCAAAAGACTTTTGGGCATATGTACAGTTCAGTCCCATTACTTCAGCTAAGAATCTATGAATTACCTGGTATTCTCATGCCTCATTGAGGGCTTAAAGATCACTAAGGCAGAGATAGATAGATAGATTCTTGACCAATAAGGTTGTTAAAGATAACTGGGGTTAGACTAGAAAGTTAAGTTGAGGCCATGTCAGATCAGATATTAGATTAGATTCAATTCCCTACAGTGTGGAAACAGGCCCTTTGGCCCAACAAGTCCACACCAACCCTCCAAAGAGCAACCCACCCAGACCCATTTCCCACTGACTAATGCACCTAACACTATGGACAATTTAGCATGGCCAATTCACCTGACCTGCACATCTTTTGTGATTGTGGGAGGAAACCAGAGCACCCAGAGGAAACCCACGCAGACATGGGGAGAATGTGCAAACTCCACACAGTCAGTCGCCCAAGGCTGGAATCGAACTCAGGTCCCTGGCACTGTGAGGCAGCAGTGCTAACCACTGAGCCAACGTGCAGATTATATATTAGTGCCTGGTGTACAACATGGAGGTCCTTTGGAGTAAGCAGTGAGCTTAAGTCACCCGGTACTAGCTCTGACATCCATGGTAAGAATTCTTGATGTCTTGCCTATTCAGCGTGTTTGTTGAAATAGGAAGCTCATCATAGGTAAAGTTATAGTCCAACAGGTTTATTTGAAATCACAAGCTTTCGGAGCCCTGCCCCTTTGACAAGTGAAGTCTCACTTTGTCCACCCCAGTCCAACACCAGCACCTCCACATCATGGATAAAGTGAATAGGAAAGGTCTTTTCCTTAGATTTGGTGACTTCAAAACCATGGGTCATATTTTTAAATTGAGAGGAGAAATATTTAAAAGGGAGCTGAGGGCAACATTTTCACACAGAGGGTGGGTTGTATGTGGAATGAACTGCCAGAGTAAGTGCTAAATGCAGCAACAATAACAACATTTAAAAGATATTTGGATAGGTACATGAATTGGAAAGATTTAGAGAGACATGAACAAAAGGCAGGCAAGTGGGCCTAGTTTAGTTTGGGAAATTTGTTCGGCATGGACAAGTTGGACTGAAGGGCCTGTTTCCCTGCAGTATGACTCTAAGAATCTATGCCTCCATAAATGAGGCTTGCGGCATTGTTAGTTGTTTAACAAGCTATAAGCCCCTTATTCAGCAATTCATCATTGCCGAACAAGCAGTTTGTCTTGCCACTTGGCAACTGGATAGAAGATGCAACAACTTGTTCCTGATGTTGAGATAGGCCCCGTCAAACACCTCATGCAATTCTGTCATAAATCTTGCAAAAGCTCATGTTATTCAGGGCCCCATACGTTTCTATCTTCAATTTTTATTGTTTGCATTTATTAGCATAATATTTCTAGACAGAATATAAATGTCCATCCAAAGAATAGCATAAAAACTAATTTGGAAATCTTGTATTACAGGGGCTCAATTACAGCTTCCTTCTGGATACAATTATAAACCAAAACTGAAAGGTGCTATTTCAGAAAGTTGAGATTGGATCTGAACACAGCTGCTATGTTTTAATACTAACATACAGCAATGAACAAGAGTAGGCCATTTGGCCGCTTGAGTCTACTCCGCATTTGAGATAATTAAATACGTCAATTGAATTTTCATTACGTGCAATTTTATAAGTCAATGATCTGAAAAGTGAGACTGTATTAGCTTGTAATGTAACAGCCAGCATGGGTTAAAGGAAAAAGAAAAATAAATCACAGACTAAAGAGCTACAAAACACTTTCTGAATTTATCTTGGTATGATAATGCTTCCAATTAATGCAAAATGAATTAATGTGTTTCCTTGCAGTTTTACTTGTTCAGCTACATTCACCCAAAGAAGCTTATTCAAGTAAGAGAGAACATCTGAATCCAGCTCACCATTTGTGTTAGTGCACTACTCACCAACTACACATTATCATTGGGAACATAGAGACCCGGCTTGATTCAATGGAAGCCACAGTGACCTCTTATTGGGAAGGCCTGCCATGTTGTATTCTACTCAGGCACTTAACTGGACAGTTGTGGGCATTTCCCAAAGTCCAGGATCTGGGGTTGCCGGTCAGAGGCCAATGTCTCTATTGAATGATGGCACTATAGGTCAGGTGGTTGCTGGTGCCGGTACAATACCTTCAATGCTGGATCCTGGATCCTGGACCACAGACAGCAAAGCCAAGGATAGAGCCAGGTTTCTCACTGGGATTCCCCTCCCCAAGGTTAGCCCCATCAATTAGGCACCAAGTGATGGAACACCCAGAGCCCACCAGCAATCCCAGAGAGGTGACTAAGGTAGTGAACAAAGGAAGGTCTATAGATGTTGTTTGTATGAACTTTCAGAAGGGATTGGTTAATGTTCACATAACAGACTGTTAACTAAGATAGAATCCCATAGAATCCAGTCCAAATTACCTACATAGCTGGGAAATTGGTTGAGTAACAGGCAACAGAAAGTAGGGATAATGGGTAGGTACTCAAATTGACAGCATCCAACTGTCATTGTGGGATGTGGGCATCACTGGCCGGCCAGCATTTATCGCCTGTGTCTAATTGCCCTTGAGTTGGTGGTGGTGAGCTGCCTTCTTGAACAGCTGCAGTCTACAATGCTGTTAGAGAGGAAATTCCGGGTTTTTGACCCACTGACAGTGAAGGAACGGCAAAATAGGAGTGGCTTGGAAGGAGTGAAGGAGTGGCTTGGAAGGGAACTTGAAGGTGGTGGTGTCCCACAAGAGTTTGTATTAGAGCCTCACATTATTTCTTAATGATTGGATAATGACAGAGAAAGCCATATGTCCAAATTTGCTGATGACACAAAGTTAGGCAGCATTATCGACAGAGTAGATGATAGTACAAAATTACAAAGGGGTAGTGATAGACTAAGTGAATAGGCAAAATTGTGGCAGATGTACTTCAATGTAAGCAAGTGCGAGGTTATACATTTTGGACTGAAAAAGAATAGATCTGGGAACTTTGCAGATGGAACTGAATGAATTGAATTGAATTGAATTAGCTTTATTGTCACGTTTACTCAAATGGAAGTATGAAGCTGAAAACAATGGATGTTCCAAGAGACTTGGGGTTTGGGTGCATATATCTTTAAAATCTCATGAATGGATGCAGAAAATAATTAAGAAAGCTAATGGGATCTAATGAAAGCTAATCAAATTATGCTGCAGTTATTCAAAATCCTGGTAAGAGCCCACTTGGATTATTGAGAGCAGATCTGGGCAACACATCCTTGGAAGGATATATTGGTCTTGGAGGGAATAGGTCTACAAGAATGACACCTGGACTTCAGAGTTTAAATTACGAAGAGACATTACACAAAGTAGGCCTGTTTCATCTAGCATTCAGGTGTGATCTGATCAATATCTTCAAGATATTAATGGGAAAAGACAGAGTAGATAAAGGTAAACTACATTTCCACTGGTTGAGGATTCCTAGAACTAGGGGACATAGTCTGAGAATTAAGGCCAAACTGTTCGGGAGAGATGTTAGGGCACTTCTACACACAGGGTGGTAAATATTTGGAATTCTTTTCCACAAATGGCATGGATGCAGGGTCAATTTTAAATCTGACATAGATACATTTTTATTAAGCAGGAAGTATTAGGAGATATGAGGCCAAAGGCAGATATATAGAGTTAGGCCACAGATCAGCCACTATCTCATTGAATGGTGAAACAGCTTGAGGGGCTGAATGGCCTACTCCTGTTCCAATGGTACTATGTTCCTATGATTTGCTAATCATACATCTTACAGGTTTTTTTTGCTCTGCCTGCTGATGGATGAACACTACTATTGGTGGCATGAAGCCTTTAAGTGGGCATTAATTGCCTTCTTGCCACTGATTTAATTGGGTTGGATGTGAGAAAATGGCCCTAATTAGCAGTTTGCACCTCCCAACCCACTGAATACACCACCACCACCAAACTCACCACAAGAATTAATTCCAATCTTGATTTACTTTTAGAAATCAACTGCTCTGAATATTGTATTAATTTCACTTGCCTTCGTGCTTAAATTTAACTCACCCTAGCCTCAGTCCAAAGAATCCCTACAGCGTGGAAACAGGCCATTTGGCCCAACTAGTCTGCACCAATCTGCCAAAGAGCGTCCCACCCAGACCCATGCCCCTATATTTCCTATGGCTAACACACATAACCCACAACTATATGGGCAATTTAGCATGGCCAACCCACCTAACTTGCACATCTTTGGATTGTGGGAGGAAATTGTAGCACCCGAGGAAACCCACACAGAGTCGCCTGAGGGTGGAATCAAACCCAGGTCCCTAGAGCTGTGAGGCAGCAGTGCTAATCACTGAGCTGTAAGATGGTAACAAAAGTCACCAGACTGTCACTAAGTTTGATATGCCTACTTATTGTGTTGACGCTCAGTTTCTAATCAGATACTGTAGATTTAATGCTGTTTCAGAGAACTTGTCAGAAAGTGACTCCTTGTTATTCAAGTAGAAATGCAATTAGAATAAAGAATTTAATATTACTGGACATTTGGTGTGTTTGAAGTTGAAACATCTGCTGTTCCAGTACAATTTTAAATCAAAAACTGAATAAAATATGCACATTCTGTTGATTCAAATGTGTTGGTGGAATACTGTATGTGAAATGCGTGAACCAATTTATAAAAGGTCAACTTCAAAATTACAAGTAATTTACGTATTTCCCACAGGAACCCCTATCAGGATAACAACTTGCACAAAACGCTGTAGGTGCTTACCTTCAAATCTTTCCATGTATAGTATTTACATATCTATTGCTATATATAGAAATTACAGCCAATAAAGAAGCAATTACACATTACATGTGCAGTAACTATATATGGAATTTATAACAGAAGGCAACTGTCTACATAGAATTCATGATTTATTATCGTTCTGTCATGGATGTCATTGAATTTTCATGGAATCATTATTATAAATTTATACAAGGATTCATAGCACCTGGGATCAGGGAAAATCGAAATATTGTGCCCATATCTCAGCCTGATAACCACAACCTGATTACACTTGACATGATTTGGGATAAACCAATGGCTTGTCATATAACTTGAAAAGGCCAGTTTCAAAGAGATGAGGAAGAGATTGTACAAACAGATGGTTGATGATAATTGCACAAAAATAAATCCAATGTTAGCAGCTCATGGGAGTCTGTCATGGACAAAGGTGGGCAATTAACAAATAAACACTTGATGTGCTTGAACAGCTAAGTACATTAACGAAGTGCAGATCGATTTGTGGCCACAGGTAAATCCAGAAGGGTGGGATGTAATCAGGATGGGATCCAGGGTGGGCAGCCAATCACCTTTGAAACTGCCAAAGGACTCTTCCACACTCAGCTAAGCACTGTTTGGCAGCGGTTTCCAGCATTCCTTTAACGAACACTGGTTATGTCTCAAGTAGACCCAGTTTTCCAAATTACATAAGGCCTGGAACTAGAAGTGGTTCAGGATGGACCAAGAAGCTGCCTATTTGCTTATGGAACATCTGTATCAAACACATGCCCTGGATACCTGTGCTATACAGCAAGCTGTCTGTAACATGTGCAAAATACATGCTACATGTTATTTTCAATGCTGTTCATTTGATTGTTCATCTTACACCAGTACAATGGGCATGACCTCTTGGTTCTTTTAAGGTCACACATTTTTCCCCAAACTGGAAGAAAGTAGCCTTTTATTAGTCTTAGCAGTAATTTTCTGCTTATTCGCAATATATCGGGTTTCCTAGGGAGGGTGAAACCTACTTCTTGCAGCCAAACAAGGGAAAAGTCCAAGCTCCTTAGTGAATAAAAGCTGCAGAACTGGTGATAGGAGAAATTGAAAAGATCTGAGAAATGACACGAAGCTAAACACTTATCATGTTCTGCCATTGCAAACTGCTAAAGAACAAATTGAACGCTGAAGGCACTTTCTAAATGCAGCAATCCACTGTTCTGAAGCAATTTATTTCCACAGAGTGCTTAAACGTGGGAATGGTTTGTTTCCAATGTTCTTGAGGAGACACCTCTGGAATCATTCATGGGATGGATTCAAGTTTTGTGGGGTGATTGTAAGGACAAAGATTTGGACAAAAACCAAAACCAATTGTGAGGATGGTGAGGTGAGATTATCCTGTGATCATTGCTTCTGATGAAGTAATATGTCAACTTTGTGCTGTATGATAATTTAAATGAGTATAATGTACAACCAGTACATATCATGCCATTAAGCAGCTGCATGTAAGAACAGCGGGTATAAAATTGTAAAGATTTAGCACATGTTCAGTTAATCTACATTATTTAATGCCAACTTACACTCTTAAGGAGGAGGTGCATGATGCCTGAAGCTGCTGCTGGATGTTGTTCTAAAACTGATTTTCACATAGGGAACCTTTAATGCTGATGCACATGGCAGAGGATAATGCCCAACATTTTCTGATGTGGTAATGGAGACTTAGTGCAGGAGGTGGACAAGAAGACTAAGGTGATCCACCAATGAGGAATAACATGAAAAACAAAAACTTGCATTTATATAGCACTTTCACAATTGTTGGAATCTCAAATAGTTCACAGCCAGTGAGGTCCTTTTCTCTCTTGCAGGACAAGGTCACAGGTGGCCAGATGTATCGCCAATAACAAAGGACTTTTCAGGGCGCACTGATTGATTTTGCCATTGTTGTTTCTGGTGCTGAGGTCAACATTGGTGATCCATCTGATTTTGTTTTGACTTCATAAGGGTTTTATACAATTGATGGGTTTCTAGTCGGTTTGGAGCCACTCATAGGCAGAACTAGGTAAAGATGGTAGCTTTTCTTCCAAATGATTAACCAGATAGTTCTCACACCAATTGATGGTGGTTTCTTAAATATACTTGGACTGAATTTCAGATGTTAGAAATTCAAATTTCACCATTTGCTGGGTGTTATCATGACAATTCCTGGGTCTTTGGATTACTGGCCCAGTAACAATACCGCTAGATCATTGCCATTCCTCAGTTGGATGGGTTGATTATTGAGAGCCCAGTCAGAATCACACATTGCTCCACATGTATGCATAGGTTGTTTACCAGCGTTAACAACTATTTGATTGTCTAATAGTCATTGTTTTATCTTGGTTGTTCAAATGTAGCTCAAATGGTTGTCTCTTAACTGTTGCAAGTTTAGTGTTAATACTGAATGACAGGGGAGATAGTGGCATGGTAGTGTCAATGCTATAGGAATCCAGAGGTCTCGCTGATGCTCTGGACCATAGGTTCAATTACCAACTAAAATAGTTGTTAAAATTTGAAATAATCAAGTAGTCTCACTTTCAGCCCAAGATAATGAGCATGCATTTTTATAGAAACCCATCTGATTCAATATCCACTATGCTAACATGATTGGGCCTACATGTACCTCCAGGCCCAGATTGACTCTTAACTGCCCTCTGAAATGATCCTCACAGTTCAGTAGCAGTTAGGATTAGACAGCCAAGTGATATCCAAATTCCATGAAAGACTAAAACCTTGAGTATGTCTGCATGCTAGCAGTACACTGCGGAACTGAAATTCTTTTGACTGTGGTACATCTTAGCACTGACATTCAACGTTCCCAGTTTTGTTTAGTAGGTTTTTATATGATTCTCAAAAATAGTTTAGTGTACATATACCCATCTAACAATAATTTCTGAAGAAAGATTTGAGCAAATCACAGCTTCCCAATGACTGTTGCCTCATTTCACATGGGACGCAAACATAATTTAAACTTTTTTATCAATCATCTGCACAGATGCATACAATGTTTTGTGCAACCTGGTATTCAAATAGTGCCAGATCAAGGTATGATATAGATGTTTAATCTGATATAAATTTGAATAAATTTTGACTATGAGGTACTGACATGACATTCTCAGCATTTTGAACTGAAAAATAGCTTCTTGTCAATCTTAGACTTCTGTTGTCACGACAAGTATTAACCACGGGGATTAACTCATGTATATTTCTTGGTGGAAAACAGCAATTCATTTTGACGGCATTTGGCAGTAGGGGAGAATGAATAATATCTATTCATAATCAAATGGTTACAAACAATGAATAATTTTAATAATGCATTTTTTTCTCTATTTCTGTCTTATTATTTTGTTGATAAAGTAATTGATGGTGATACAATCGGAGCAATTAGATGGCAGGGAGTTTAAATCAGATCACATAATACAGTCCTAAATTTTAACCACACAATCCTCTTAATTTAACTGTAAAAGATAATTCAGCTCTTCCACACTGTTTTGCAATATACTCACCAAACCAGTTTGTCTGACAATATCATGAGAAAAGCATTTTAATTTGTCACATTAAATGGGGCTTGATACACTGTAACAAATTAGAAACTGAGCATCTCCCCGTAATATTCAATGGCATTGTCATCACAGAATGCCCACCATCAACATCCTGGAGGATTTGTACTGGCCAGAAACATAACTGAGTCAGCAATATAAATACTGTGACTATAAGAGCAGGTCGGAGGCTGGGAATTTTGTGGTGTGTAATTCTCTTCCTGATTCCTAATTATCTGTCCACCATATACAAGGCGCAAATCAGGACTGTGATAGAATACTCTCCACCTGCCTGGATGAGTACAGCTCCAACAAAACTTAACATGCTCCTTCCAGGTAAAAGCAAGCTGCTTAATTGGCACCCCATATACCATATATTCACCTCTCACACAGTGGCAGCACTATGTGCCATGTACAAAATGGATTGCAGCAACTTGTCAAACCTCCTTTGACAATATATTTCAAACCCATGGCATCTCCCACATGAAAAGTCAAGAGGAGCAGGTGTATGGAAGCCCACCATCTGAAAGCCCTACAGCATGCTAGTTTGGAACTATATTCACATTCCTTCACTGGGTCAAATCTGGCAATTTCTTTCCCAAAAGCGCTCTAGGTGTTCCCATACCACATGGACTGTAATGGTTCAAGAAGGTGGCTCCCCATTACCTTTTAAAGTGCAAATAGAGATGGGTGCCAAATGCTGGCCACACAAGTGGCACTCATCTCTCATAAAAGAATTAAAAAAAAACAAACGACTGAATGGAGAATTCTGTGATTATCAATTCAAGTAGAGCTGCAAGTGACATATTTTTCAAGTATCTGGCTCCTTAGGCAGCACATTTGAAACTCTTGATCATTATTATCTTGCAGGACAAGTGCAGCAGATACACAGGAATACAACCACCTGCAAATTCCTCTCCAAGCCATTCATCATCCTGACGATGAAATGTATCTCTTTTCTTTTAATGAAGCTGGCTCAAAACCCTGAAACCCCTTCTCTACTGGCATTTTGATATGAGCTACACCAAATGGACTGCAGCAGTTAAAGAAGGCAGCTCACCACCACCTTCTCAAGGGCAATTAGAGATGGACAATAACAAAACAGACATGGAATCAAAGAGTCATAGAGCTGTACTGCATGGAAACAGACCCTTCAGTCCAACTCATCCATGCCGACCAGATATCTTAAATTAATGTAGTCCCATTTGCCAGCATTTGCAGTGACCCTTCTTCACAGCTGATAGTAGCTAGGAAAACGTTGTTATTTTATGCAGAGGATAAGGTGGTTGAGGGGGTAAAGATTAAATAATAGGTACTGATTGAGCCCAAAGAAAAAGAAGAACTATTGGACAAAGTTATGAATAACAATCAGCTTGGGATAATGAATAGCTATTAATAGGGACAATAACTGGCTAATGATGGGTTGTGTGTAATAGCAGACCATGTGATAACAAGGTCTGGTTTGGAGGGGTTAGGGTAAGGACATGGGGCAAAGTGCCTCAAGCTCTAAACTTATTGAACTCAATATTGAGATGAGAAAGCTGGAGAGTTCCCAAGCAGAAAATTAGGTGGAGCACTCAGCAAGCCTGAGACAGGGATGTTGGGCTGGGAACAAAGTGGTGTGTTGAAAACAAAAAGCAAAAGCTGTAAGATGGGCAAGCAGCCTGTATTCCATGGATAAATAAAAGAAATTGTCTAGTTGTTTTGTGTTGATCTTATTCAATCAAAAATGTTTAATCAAATGGTGCCAGAATGATGATATAACCAACTACAGGAGAAAAATGGTATTAAGGAAAGTTTAAATTATAACTATTGGTACATGTCAAAGTGTAAGAAGTGTAACTCTGATTAAAAAGAATGTTCAAGTTCAGTAAGATTTAACAGAAGAGGGTAGAGACTAATGTAGTGCAGGAAGTAATTTGAAAGAGCATTCCAACTGAAGATTGAGATGGATGCTGAAGACATCCAGAGATGACTTGAGATGGAGCCATTTGTATATGAGGTAGAAGGCAAACAGTCTTTGTGCTTATCTGAAATATCAGATACCAGCAAGACAGATAAGTGTACAATTTATCCAACCCACCATGACAGATCAACTTAGTAAGCCCAACCCTATTCCAAAATCGATCATAGGAAAAATGTAGTAGATTCTTTGGGGTACATGAATTCTTAATAGATAAGCACAAATGGAACGGATAAACATAACTGTTTCACTATTCCATCATTTGTTTCCATCACTCAGTGGGTGTGCTTTTGTCCCTGTTTGGACTCTTAAACTGATGGTGTTGGACAAATAATAAAATGTCAGTTCCTGTCATCTGGTTATCGTTGACTTTACAACTTACTGTATTTTTAGAGGGAAATAATTTCTGTGAAGTAATGTATGCAAGATAACAGACTGGAGGCGAAGAAGGGAAATTAAATGAAAGGGCAACAATAGGTTCTGAAGGGGCAAAGGAGAAACAGTCATGTGTTCCCCAATGAGTTGACATTATTAGAAATATTGAGGGGAAGGTATGATAGAATACTAAGACTAAAATAGTCTGTTGAGTTCTGCAAGGAATTTGTGCAATCTGAAGGAATTCCTACCTTGGCGATCCAGTTTGGTTCATTACATGGTTGTTCTGCACTGCAGCCAGGTCATTTACTTGTGTTGACCTTTTTCTCTCCATTACTGATTCATCTCAGTACTTGTTATCAATCCCTCAGTTTCTTTCCTCAGAGTCAGATGCCTGGTGAACACTTTGATCACTGCATCGGAAAACCTCTTATCTGACTGGAGAAATTTTCTTTATTCTGCTGCACAACTCCATCCCCCCCTGCTTTATGTTGCTTTAAGTAGTGGTTAATCTGCTTTCCCAATTATCAAACTGGCATCTCATCAAATTAATTAAATTAGACCTCACCATGAAAATGGCCAATCTTCTTTGGGTAGGCAAAATTTGTGTAATGAGGTATAGGGATAATAATTCAAATATTACACCTTAGAATCAAAGAAGACACCTTGGAATTTGGATGTTTCCAAATTTTGGACAGGTGGTTCAAGCTTTGAGAAGTTGGGGTCGAACTAAGTTGGTGGTGCCAAAAGTCACCGGATAACGCAGCACATTACCTACCCAAATAATTCAGGTAAAATCTTTTTAGGCTGTGTGCCAAAATTGATGGATGGAAAATTGTTAAAATGTCCAATTTGTGTGGACTGCAGATTTCCAGGTAGCTGGATTTGAAGTCCCTCCCCACAAGTCTTTTTCTGGTACATTGATAACATCATCTGTACTGCTTCGCTGTCTTGTCCAGAATTGGAAAAAAATATCAATTTCACTGTAACTTCTACCCTGCTCTCACCTTCACCGGGTCTTTCTCCAACTCCTCCCTTGCCTTCTTTGCCACCTCTTTCCATTTTTGGAGATAGGCTTGCTGTTGATATCCACCACAAACCCACCAATTCCCACAGTTACCATGACTAATCATCCTCAAACCCTGCTTCCTGTAAAGACTCTATTCCATTCTCTCAATATCTCTATTTCCATCGCATCTGTTCTGATGATGCCAACTTCCACAAACAGCATCAGAAATGTCCATCTTTTTCCTCAACCAAGGATTCCCCATCACCTTGGTTGGCAGGGCCCTCAGCCATGTCCAATCAATTTCCTGCACTTCTGCCCTCACCCCTTCTCTTCTCTCTCACAACACTGGTCCTCACATTTCACCCCATGAACATCCACATCCAAATCCAAAGGATCATAAGCCACCATTTCCACCACCTACTGCAGGATGCCACCACCAGACATGTATTTCCTTTACCTCCCTTGTCAGTCTTCCAAAAGGACCGTTCCATGCGGGATACCCTGGTCTACTCTTCCTCCACTCCCAATACCTCCTCACACCTTCACCGCAATTTCCCATATAATCATAGAAGGTGTAACATCTGCCCATTTACTTCCTCCCTCCTCACTATCCAAGGCCCCAGACAAACCTTCCAGGTGAAGCAGTGATTTACCTGCACTTCACTCAATCTAGTCTATTGTATTTGTTGCTCACAATGTGGTCTCCTCTACTTTGAGGAGACAAAGTGCAGACTGGGTGATCCCTTTGCAGAACACTTATATTCTGCCCACAAAAACGACCCTGAGTTTCCGGTTGCCTGTCACTTCAGCACACCATCATGATCCCTGCCAACATCCCTGTCTCAGGCTTGCTGCAGTGCTCCAGTGAAGCTGGAAGAACAGCATTTTATTTTCCATTTGGGGACCCTGCAGCCTTTAGGGTCTGAGCACCTTTTTCTGTGTTCTCACCCCCACACACCAGGCCTTGTCATTCACATGAGCTGCCTTCACCACAGGCTGCTTATTTTTACTCATTAATGGTCTTGATTAGCAGCTTTTCTTTCTCCCTGGCTCACCATTATCCATCACTTAGTCTGCCCAACTGCTGTTTTCCCCCTCTCCACTTATTGTTTACTCTTCCTGCATCCTGTCTTCAGCATACACCAACCTTTTCTGAGCAACAATCAGTTCTGAAGAAGAGTCACTGGACCCAAAATGTTGACTCTGCCTTCTCTCCACAGATGCTGCCAGACCTGATCAGATTCTCCAATTATTTATGTTTTTGATTCATTCCTAACCATACTAATTCTGTTCAAATAGCCATACAGTCCTGATAGTACCTGAGGAATGCTCCATGGTACTTGAAGAATGTTAGTTTTCTAGCTGATACAGAGAGGAAAAAGGAGTAGAGGTTGGACATTCATGTCTTTACATTGCTATAAGATTTTAAGAATGTGAGCATGTAGCCTTGGTTCTGCATCTAAACGAGGAGGCCAGCGTAGCCTCTGAATTAAGTTGTGTTCTTTTCCACAACACATTCAACTTCAATTTACATTAAACCCTAGGCTGTGACCTCCTCAAACTGGAAGGTGCGAGCATGCAACAGCAAACCAAAGGGAGATAGAAAGGAAAAGCACTGATTTTCTCTTACAGCTGCTCAATGGATCGTTGGACCTTCAGGCTCACTGTGTGTACTGGGCATTGAGACCATTTCCTACTGCACACTTCACCCAACAGGCTGGTAGTGTTTAAAACAGTAGTTCCACTGTAAATGTTGGCTTCCTGTAGTAACTTGTGACCAATTAATGTGGGACAAGAATTTTATAAAGTTAAATTAAGAATATGTCATGTTCCTTTTGTAAAGGCTGGGACCTGATTAAAATTGTAATTTTAAAGAAAAGCTTTCACCTTGTTCTTTCTGCTTTGAAAAGACCAATACTGCCAACAATCAGAAAATACATGCTACTGTTTATTATGTGAATAGAATGATACCTGTTTATTCAGCACAATAAACGTTAATGCTCCATTCAGATCCAACAGTAAAAGACAGGGTTTAACACTGACTTCTTTGCTTATTAATTTATAATGTATTTCATGAAGCTACTAAATAATCAATAAGTTTATAAATAAATTACTGCATAATGAAAGGACTTACTCTGCAACAACCATGAGATATGATTGTGGTATAGTTATAGTAATGTGTGTAATGTTGGTCTATCTCAGATTTGTATTTCTTGAGCACACTAATAATGTATCCACCTTTTTCCCTATTAATAAAGCTCAAAAGATATCTTCCGAACAATTTTATTTACTTCTTTGAGTTATCAGTAAAATTTATCATAAATGTCAGGTATCTACTTAAATGGACTATTTTCACCAGTGCATGAATTTTGACTAAAAAGACCACATAGACTTACATTTTATACATACCCTTAATTTACTTTTGGAACAGTATGCAGTGGGGAACATTGCTTTAAAATCCTTAGACGTTTTGACATAGTTTATCAGACAAGTACAGTATTGTAGTGTCACACGGATATCACAGTTCCATACCACTACATGCATACAGAGACACTGATTTTCACAGAAACAGTTATTAAATCATAAAACACAACAATTAAAAGACTTATGTAATAAAATTTACAACTAAAACATAACTTTAGGAGATACAATTAACAGTGACTGATTCAGAAATTATAATGTCAAGTCTTTCAACTCTTGATAGGACAGCAATGATTATTCAGTCTGGTGGTAGGTAAATCCGGTTTTAGTTTGATGAAATATTGAAATGTAATATAGATTGCCCTTTGCTGAAAAAGGCAAATTCCTTCATAGTTTATTAGAATGTCATGCTTATGGTCAAAAATGGGATATGTCTGACCATAGATCAAATGTAAAAGTGATATGATATGAAGTAAAGACTGTTTAGATTGAATAATTTGCAATTTACCACTCACAATATTGAATAAGCTTTGCAGTCCAGATAACACTGGCATCAGGAGATTCAGTCTCACTGTTTGCGAATACCATGTGAGAAAACAGATAGAACAACATGAATTCATTCACTAAGAAAAAATAATGCCTTTTTTGAGTGTCATTTGTCTACATAAACATAACCAGCAGAAACAGTCATTTTTCTTATGGATGCCAAAGAACTACTGACAATGATAACTCTATGACAGATAGATATATACAGGTCAAAACCAAACATCTAGTCTGAGGTGTCAATGGAAAAGGTGAAGAAACTCTCTTTCACTCAAAACTGCAAAGTTGCATGTAACCATGGATACCAAGTCCCCAAATATTTTATAGTATTGCTATTCATTGTTTATAAATTTGAGGCTCGTTGGTTTCCAAACAGTCCCAGTTTATTTTTATGTGATTACATCAGCACAGTTTGGTGTTACAGAACCACTGTAGAATGTCACAGTATTTATTGAAATAATGTGAGCATTTTAAAATTAATTGCAGCCATTTCATCATTTAGTTCTGACAAAGGCTGATAAATTGGCATTGCTTTGCAATCGGCATAAAGTATGAATGGAACAAATCAGAAAATCTTACATTAAAAATGATGCCTCAAGAGAATTACCATGAGGTGAACTTTCTCACATTTTTAACAATTTTGCTCTGGCACCAATTATGTAACATTGGTTTGAGGTTCAGATTCATATAACAATCATGCAGTTCCAAATAGCTTGGTAGGTCTGTAACTTTCCACTTGTGTTCTACATTGTGGGAATTATCCTGACTTTGTTTGTCAGAAGTGTAGGTCTTATCTTTCTTGTGCAATATGCTGGTCTCATGGAAGGGATAGCCAACATATGAGCATTGTTGATGGCCTCTATTGTATAAATTATTATGCCAAGCTTCTTAGCTGGGAATTGATTAGGTAGGTGGATACCTTGCTTGTGACAAACAAGCTGAATAGCCATTGTTGTGCAGGTCATGTTTATGGTAACTTAAAAAAGAAATGGAGTCATGAGACAAAAGTGAAAAACCTTTGAAGGAACAACTGATTCCTCTTGGAAGTAGTTGACAGCTGCTGCAAAGACAAATTTTAATGTCAAGGATTATGAGAGCAAAAAACGTAATTTTATATAAAGACATTTGATTTTGTATTAACTATATGTTTTCCCTTGAAAAGTCAATAGATTTGAAAAAAAAGAATGAGCTTGGTATTTATGGAAATATGCTGTGTATTGCAGCTCAAGAAAGCTTGTTTCTCTCACATTATTTCAGCAGTCAGACCTGCTACCTTTTGATTTCTTCATTATCATGCCACACAGTCTCTCTGCTGGCAAGAGAGCTGTGTTGTGTTCTTTTACCCTTTCCGCATCCATAGAAAACAGGTTGTTATATGATAACATCAACTACATGACATCTAATAGATTTGGTGACCTTTAGCCAGCATGCAGTCAGTTGTGAAAATCAATTAACAATTCTCTCTCAAACAGTACTCTAAGAAATTAATTTACTTACATAATTTAACAAAAGATTTTTTTTGCTTCTAACTCAGTAATTCATGATACAAAACATAATTTTGTTTTACTTAGTTGCCCTTATATAAATTTTGCTAAAATACTGATAATGTTTATTTGAACAGAAAAATAGACTATTCTGCAACACATGCAGGTCATGTGACCACTCCATACATCTGATACTCATAGAGCCAAGAAGATGGCGAATGTGAAAATGCAGAGGTAATCCAAACGTCTGCACTTGAAAATAAAATGCTTCACTACTTCTTACTTACAATGATTTCCACTGCCTTGGCTGTGTGCTGTAAATATGAGCTGTACCAATTTGTGATATTATTCTTTAAAGTCACAGCTATGTGTTACATATATTTTAATAAACAGCAAACTAAGGTTTTGCAGCTGAGAATACATTTTACAAGTTGTGGTGTATCAGAAGATCATCATATGAATAAGCTAGCAAGTGGTAATTGTTATCCTGAATACAATGAGACCTTAACCCATTTGCAGCCACCAGGCAGTAGTTTGCACGCTTGTGTTCTTAGGTATGGAACATTAATTAATTGGGATTGCTGCTCTTTCTTCACTAGCTAATGTATTTTATCTGGAGCTCTTGCATTCAAAGCAGAGACAACAGACATTTTATCTTGTACAAGGTGCTTCCAAGACAAGGCACAAGAGAGATTTACCACTATTGTCCTAACATGATCTGTCTTAAGTGTAATCATCTAGTAATGACAACCTTTTGGACAATTCACTCTTTCCTAATTGCATTTTATCCATTCAATTCCATACTATTGACTATTTTCAATTGTGCTTTCACTCAGGAACTCTGAGAGACCTAACATATCAGTTGTATACTGGCTGTTTTAAAAAAAATCTGTTACTGGAAAAATAGGAACATCAAAGCAGGAGAAAGATGTTCAGCACCTTTAAGATTTTCCGCCGTTCAACTGGATCATAACTAATCTGCACCTCAAACTCACTTGTCCACTTTGCTCCGTATGCCCAACAAAAATCCATTAATCACAGTCTTAAAACTGAATAATAGGCAAAACAAAATGTAATTAAGTTGCTTGCTGTGATATTTCAGGACATGATTAGCATTTTTACCACTTTCATAAAATCATTCTGTGTTTGAATTAAATCTTTCAAATGGCCTGGTACACTACACAGTACTTGGATTTTCTTCATTTTTTTATTGCTGTCTCTTTCAGTAGATTTCTCAGTGAACTTCAGCAGAATAAGAGCAGTGCAGCATTGTGAAATCCTGCTCGAGTCATTAGGTTGTGGAATTTGGTTAAATAGATTGGAATAAATTATTTGTACGGACATTAGGCATGCATTCTTTTCTCCAGAATTTCTTTACTTTGCAAAACATTTGTTATCATTAGTAGAATGAGGGATATTGTTTGACTGTTCCAGATTTTAAAGTTTCCCATCAGCAACAGGTCTTGACAATAAAAAGGGAAATAGTAGTGATGTTAAGTAAATGTACAAAATACTTAATAAATTCATTGAAACAGGGACATAGATTCCAAGTGCCCAACAGAACAATTCAATTCTAAGCAAAGCAAATTGCAGAAAGAGTAGTTTTCCAAGTGAGTGTTGGCAAGTGGATGGAGTTCTCTTCGCTTTTGAAAGACAGCAAACTAATTTGTTTCAAGGGCGAGTTGCACCAGTAGGACTCACATTTAACATAATTTGTATCTTTTGACAAATTTCATGAGAATAAACAAGTCAAAATTCCTATTATTGTATTCCTTTATCTGCAATTCCATTTGTGATTGGTACAACTGGTATCTAATACCAATTACTGAGAGTCTTTAAGTTCCATGTGCGGAATGGTGACACATTGATTAGAATTAATGAAGAGTCCACATCTCAGCAGCAGGGCCTGTTAGCAGATGAACAGAATTATATATTCCATACTGATATGATAGTAATTTAAGAAAAAAATAATTATACTATCAATCTTTTGAAACAGTTACTATATACAATTGAATACCACATTCCAGACAATAGTTTTATATAATATGTAAACAACCACTTGGATGTTTATATATTATCAATGCATGACAAATACATATCAAGTAACACATGGGCATGTTTGAGAAATGAAAATCGGAAATGTATTTGTGGTTTTCTTCTCCATACTAATTTTGCTTTGTGTTGAGGTTAGATGAAACTATTATATGTGTAATCTCTTTTAGCTTTGCAGGAAACCAACATTTAAATGTCCTATGAGCTTGGACTGATCTTTGTTGTAGAGGTGACTTTCATACTGTTACACTTATAACTGCTCTGTGAAAGAGCCAGCAGAGGTACAGTGGGCCAAACAGTTCTCCTCCGTGCTGTATGTTTTTGAAATTCAAAGGACTCTTTAATTCCATTATGGTAAATGTTTAGAACTGAAGACAATATTTTGCAACAAGATTACTGTACCAAAAATAAAACTTTAACATTTTCAAAGTGCGAGTGTTTAATCATTTATATCTATACTTTCTTTACCAGCCAGAATGAAAAAATAAGCATTATTCCATTGTTAAAAATAAATCTTTCATTTAAAACTGTAAACTTTAAATCTGGTAAACTTGCTAAGATTGATTTGGTATTATACTTTGAAAATAAAGTCCATGATTATATTCTTTACATGGAAACCTATATGAAATTTTATATGGTATTTTGTACTTTCCAAGAAGAACTTCAGCCTAGTTTACAATACAGTTATGTCAAAGCTATGAAGGCATTTCTACATGGGCATTATGCTTAGCTATTCAGAATGAGACACATTTATGCATATACTTCATCTCTAGAAAACAATCTAGCAGCAATAATAACATTAACAAAAATGGTAACGTTGGATTTGTTTTGTTACAGGTAGTTAGAACTTTCATAGCAGAATTTTTTCTTATTTGATAGATACATAAATCTACTTCATATGTATGAAGACAATTCCAATCACTGCACTGGATCCTATCAATTTGATAGTGAAGTTCCATGATGGCATAGGCGGTTTAATATAAGTCTTTTAACTGGTGCAACTCACCCCCCCAACCCCACACCACAAACATTTTATTTTCCTGATTAATAATTTAGGACCCATGTTGTAATATTTGAATATTTAAAGAATTCTTCGGCTTCAAAAATACATTTTTACTTTGCATGACATCTACAATATTGACTTTAGTCAGTTTTTAAAGCTAACTGTTAGCTAAAAACCATGAATAAAGAAATACATGGAAGTGAAGAATAGTTCTTAATATGCACTATTTTTGGAATAAACTACCATTTTAAAAAATCACGCAACATTATTAATTCTGGTGCAGAAATGTTGATGCATTCCTTAAAGGGTTAATTAAGGAAATTGAGCAAATAATGTACTACAGTTCCACAACCAAAAGAGCCTAATCTGAACTAAAGTAAGCACATTTGTAGTGGAAGCATCTTCCTTCTTTGCTTTAAAGATTATTTGTATCCATTAGACAAATCATATGATACAATAATGGTATCCAATGTGGTTCAGTTATGCAACCAGAATCTTGAAATGAATTCCAGGCAGTGCCCTTCAAAGGATATCTCTATGATTCAGAATGTATTTCTGAAACATTCTTTCATTTGCAAACAAATACTTTCTGCATGTCTCTGAGAGATCTTTATACTTAAACTGTGTGGTCAGACTTTGTATTCTTCCATAGCTATTGGAAAGATAGAAGGGATTCAGGAACAAAAAAGAATAATGTGATAAAATTCTGATAGTATGAGTTAACAGTACTTTGCAGATTGTTTTTCTGTTCTTCAGTGCTAATGTTCGATGGACAGGACCTTTACATTTTAGTCAATGTTCTCAGGTTCCCTTCCATTAAACTTTCCTTTAAAGGTAACACTGGCTCATTTGAAATAGTTTTCCATGCCATGCAAAAAATACAAAGCTCTTATTTTTTAGAGGGTATACAATTTCATTTCACAATTCCAGCTTAGACAACAGCCTGGCAGATCCAAACTTCAGATGTTGTCATCATATACAGTGGAACAGCCACTTTCACCATATGTCACATGAATCTCTGGTGAGATGTGGTTGTCTAACTTGTTACCTTCTTGGGTCCCACTTTTCTTAACTCTATCCATTACGCCTTCCAAACTGTACATGCAATTTTGTCCAAAATGTTTTGCTGAAGAAGCCACACCAGAATCTTCTAAATAATTTCCACCCTGTCGGGAGACAGCATCCTTCTTACTTGGACAGTCGCTGTTGATGGTATGGTAGATGAGATCTGTTGGTCCAGATGGGTTCCTTCCATCCAGTGATTGATCTTCTTCATCACTATCTGCGTCAATGTATTTCTTCACTCCATCGTCATGGAAAGTAAAAGTCACTGGCGCAATGTTTTCTGGAGGTTTCATTCCAGATGAAGAACAAGCTGTTGAAGCTTCTATGCCAGGTAGATATCTCTCTGTATTCAATGGGCCATCCATAGGACCAGTGATGCTCTGAGATCCACCCACAATAGGGTCCACCATTGTTGACAGAGCTGCTATATTCGTGTTGTGAACAGGATTGATATCACTTTCCATAAAGTTTACTTTGAGAGATCTAGATTTTATGGGGTTGCCCTGTCTGGATGTGGCTTTAGCATTTTCTGTAAAGATGGTGTTGTGTTTATCTACTGCAGAGTTGTAAGCAGAGTTATTGGTATTGATGCCCAAGAGGTTCTTATTGTAACTGCCAGCTAGTTTTGTGACAGATTGCATGCTCTGTGCATTATCAGCTGGCAGGATTGGTGATTCTTTATCCTGAATGTTTTCACAACCTGGATTCTCACATACTTTACTGGGGAGCATTACTGTAGGACTGTGAGTAAACTTCCCAGCATCTGGAAACTCTGTAGCACAGCTAATAAAACTGTCTATGCTAGACAGACTCCTCATATCTAGTATTCCATCTGGTGTATTTAATAATGGATCAGAGGGACCAGATACTTTCTCCATCTCTATTTGATTTTGCTTTTTCACCTTATACATCTGACCCATTTGACTTATGTTCATATTGGGCTGTGATTGTGTCTTTGCCATTTTACTGTACATGTCCTCCAATTTCTGTACATTTAGGTGTTGTGGGGTAATGTGTGGGCTGCGAGCATTTCCGGGAGAGCTTTGTTCTTTGTGTTTAGCTTCAGGAGATTTGTTAGAGCTGGTCTCAGACACAGACCGTTTTCCCCATTTCCACTTGTTGGGTGACAGACTACTGTCCTGTAGTTTTTCACTTTTACCCATATTTTCTCCATTTTTCTCAACAACAATATCCATTAGTTCTATGCTGCGAGCAAAAGCATCTTTCATATTCATCGAGACAATACTTCCATTTCTCTTGGCCCGCTCAAGTGCCTCTCTTCGTTTTATTGCTTTTTCCTGTCTTTTCTGTTCCTTGTAGAACTCTGAGAAGTTATTCACAATAATTGGGATGGGGAGAGCAATCACTAACACACCTGCAATACAACATAGTCCACCAACTATCTTGCCCAATAAGGTTTTGGGATAGATATCACCGTAGCCAACAGTTGTCATAGTAATAGTGGCCCACCAGAAAGAAGCAGGAATACTCTTGAATTTAGTGTCATCTTCATCCTTTTCAGCAAAAAATACCAAACTTGAAAAGATCATTATGCCCATGGCCAGGAACAAAATCAGCAGTCCAAGTTCATTATAACTTCGTCTGAGTGTGAATCCCAGAGACTGCAAGCCTGTTGAATGCCTGGCTAGTTTGAGAATTCGCAGTATCCTCATTATCCGGAAAATCTGAACCACTCTTCTGACATTCTGGAATTGAAGCACACTTTTGTTGGATTCTGTGAGAAATATAGTGACATAATATGGCAAAATGGCTAACAAATCAATGACATTCAGTGGACCTTTAAAGAATTTCCATTTGTTTGGTGATGACAAGAAACGCAACAGATACTCCATGGTGAACCATGCAATGCACACTGCTTCTACATGAGCCAACTGTGGGTTGTCCGTGAACTGTCCAAATTCATCCTTGTCTTGTAGTTCAGGAAGTGTATTAAGTGACAAAGCAATTGTTGATAATACAATGAAAAGTATAGATATTATTGCCAAGGTCTGAAAAAGAAAGAGAACATTTACACATTAGTGAACTCAGAGAATGATGGCATTTTTCAAATGTTTCTTTTCTATAACAGTATTTCTGAACATGTAAGAATAGATCTAATGTTGCCTGTCAATTGATTATTCTGTGCTTGTCTGGCACAGATACTTAAGTCTGCTTTTCTCATGTTTATTTTAAATTCTCTCATAATGTGTCATTAATATGGTAGACACATAAAAAGTAGTACATATTCAGAACATAAATATTCAGTTAACATATTAGAATCCAGAAATAACTGCTGGTGACAGAAGCGGCAGCCTCACTTAATTTGTTCCTTTGACCTTTTCCTTTCTAATTTATCCTGATATGGACCTGTCTGTACGGCATAATGGGCTGGATTTCATAGTCCCTTGTGGATGTGTTTACTGTGTAGGCACTGCCTTTCGATCCATCCTTGAAATCAGCAGCCTGCCCACCACTTTTAAATAAGGGATTAATAGGAAATTGAGTTTATTATTAAGTGAATTGATTTATATTTCTTGCTGCAAGAGCCATAAAATGAGGAAAAAGCCTATTTTTGAAAACAATTTTCTAAAGGCAGCAAGGAAGGAGGGCATTGGGGGCATCCCTCAATATAGGTGTATGCCCACCTGTGCCCACCCCCCGGCCCCTAAAGATATACACCCTCACCAAAATCCCCTCTGCTGCAAGCTGCCTAATTGCTTCATAGCCAAGAGAGGGCTATCATCTTGGCTCCAGTGTCTATCTTCACTCCTTCCGAGACAATCAGGTTAATTGACAACTATTGAGTGCAGTACTTGCTCCCACTGAGGTGACAGTCCAAGTCTCAGTCTACTTAGGCCATCAGCAAGACTGATCATTGTGGCTGGACTTCTTAGGGTCTGTTGACTGCAATTCTTCCAATGGGTAATGGCAAGCAATATGCCATTCCTGTGAAATTCAGGCCAATATCATTGTTCATACCCCAGTTTCAAATAATTTAGATAAATCATTTTTATTTGTAGCTAATCATTCAGCAAATTGAGAATTTTGTTCCAATTATTACCTTTGTTAGACCTAATTTACCATTCTTCACCCACATTTAATTAAAGAGAGGTAATCTGTCAAAAAAAAGTTAACATTTTAAAACTAGTCCATTCAACATTTCAGAAATTGAAGTATTTTGGACTTTACCCAATATTTGTAGAAATTTGAATAATTATCTGTTCAGGAAGGGGCTATTTAGTGTACACATTGCCATTTTTATGACAGCTCTTTGGGGACTCAATTTAATAATCTCAAAAATGGGTTGCCTGTTCAATTTGATTATCTCAGATTTAAGCCGATGCTGTGTTGTTCAATGGCTAGATATGTTGACGGGAGTGAACAGTTTGAGAAGCCAATGCAACCTCAAGCAACTTGCATTGCTTAAAACAACCCTGCATCTCTTAAAGGGGAGGTACATTGTAGTTGCAGCAGGAGTTAACAGATGAGCAGCAAATACCTCTGACTTGAGAAACATTGAAGAATGGCACAACATAGGAAAGAATGGGCTTCAAGGTTTAGCGACACAATACTAGACGCTTTGATAAAGGAGGTAAAAAGAATGAGCATTCACAGGGGCCAGGTGAGCAACCAGACACCTGGTCAATAGGGAGTGGGAGCAGATAGCTGTGGAAATCAATACCATTTGCCTAGCCCTGGATGTAGTGCCACAAGAAGTTCAATGCTGTCATACTAATGATCAAGGCCTGCGACTGTACCTTCAAATGCTATATTGTACCCAGTTGCATTAGTTTCAGTCACTGCTTGAGTCTCTACGCCACACTTATTTATCAAACAATAGCTGTCAAACAGGATATGCCTACAATTAGAAATAGGCAGAGTGGGCAGTGTCAATGTACATGTGGAACATGCTGCATATTTTTGAATGTGGCACCAAAAAAACCAATATAAATTAACAATAGAAAAGAGCCATGGGAAACACAGGTAGAGTGCAGTTCAGGAGAGAATGCCATTCCAAACAAATCTCTGGTCATAAACACAGAGAATGCTGAAGAAACTCAGCAGGTCTGCCAGTATCCATGAAGAGAGAAATAGAATTGATGTTAACTCTGCTTCTCTATCCACAAATGCTGCCAAAACTGAATTTCTCCTGCACTCACTGTGCATATTTCAGAATTCCAGTATCTGCAGTATTTTGCCTTTGAATCATCTGCTTATGACTGGTTAAATAAGAATGGAAGGCAGTGACAGCAATTCCATTCAGCTGGGTGATGGTGGTGGGGCATTGGAGGAGGATAGTGTGATCAATCCTGGTAGAAAGGTACAGAAAGGTCGAGACAAATGAGGAGGCATATATGACATGGTCACGGTGCCATAGAATGTCATTTGGGACTTTGATAAGGGCCATTTTAGTATTATTCCTGAGGAAATACTCAGATGAGAGAAATTTAACCTTGGACTTCAGGTTAAAATGGATACTGCTTTTGGGAGGATGTTAAGAATTTTTGGATATGATGAGAGAAAAATGAAATCCTTCCTTTCTCAGTTGCACATGAAAGTAATTACGACTTAATTTATTACTTTTACAGTAAAGATGAATAAGCTCTTTATGACTACATTATAAATTCCATTCAGAATCTACTGAAAAAAATATGTTGTTCTGTGCTGTCAGTTATGGAATGCATTAATCTATGGCTCACTTGACAGGCCACAAAGGTTTAATGGACCTTAACTGTAGTTCAAAGAATGGGAAATAATTTGACAGCATCTCATTTATGGTTCACACAATGTTCCATAATCAAATAATTGTGCTATACCAGAGCAGAACATCTCAAAGTGGCTGCAACAGCTAAAAACATTACAATTTTTTTTGATAACGCAGAGCAGGCATTCACTCTTTACAAATAAAGTGACTACAGTAGATTTTGGTGTGGAGTCGCTTTCACTTGCTCCAGTATAGGCCACAGAATGGCAGTTCCTAACCAGACTGCAGTTATACAGCAATTGCAAGGCATTAACAGGAATCGGTAATGTGCAATGCTCAGATGACTGCACTATATTGCTGTGGTCCCTCTGAACTCAGTGACAATGTAGCACTTCACAAGTTGAAACTTTATTGCTGGAACAGCACAGCAGGTCAGGCAGCATCCAGGGAACAGGAGATTCGACGTTTAGTCCTACTTGGTAAATAATGCTTGCTCTGTTTCTACTCGCCCTCCTGTCTCCAGCTTCCAAGCCTCCACACTTATGCCACTGGCCTGCCTACATGTCCAAAACCAAGGTGCAACATCTTTCCACAACAACTGGAGAATTAATAGACTCTTCATTACCCAACTGGATGATTTTCAACTGTTAAACAAGGTTTTTTTTCCAGGTTTACTATATTATTAAGTGGTAAACAAATGAGTTTAAACATTTAAGATAATTTTTAAAAAAATTAATTTTATGATTTTCTTCCTTAGTTTCTCCCAGCAGTCTCTTGGAAGCTAATCTTTCAATCTTGTAGACATAAGAGAATTCCAGCAGGTTTGCAATCTTAGCATATAGAAGTGTGTGGGCACACACTGGTAATAGTACATCACTGGGAATGAGATCTGCTAAGAGCAGAACTGGCTTGCAAGGCACCCAATAAGTGGATTGTTTGAAAACTTTTTAAGCGAAAGTGAGGACTGCAGATGCTGGAGATCAGGGTTGAGAATGTGGTGCTAGAAAAGCACGGCAGGTCAGGCAGCATCCAAGGAATATTCCTGATGAAGGGCTTTTGCCCAAAACATCGATTATCCTGCTCCTCGGATGCTGCCTGACCTACTGTGCTTTTCCAGCACCACACTCTCGACACTGAAAACTTTTTAAACCTTTCTTTATGCCAAGCTGGAACTGTACAGCACTTGGAGCAACTTCAACTTAAATGAAATGATGGCCAGCATGGGTATTTGTGCCTTCAGTTCTTAACACTTTTAAAAATAAACATTGTCACTTTTGCATTGAGGCATGGCTGAAGTAACTTAGAACCGATGTGATGTTGTTTGTTAAAGAAGGGAATTAAGTGACAAACCCACAAAGCTCTTTTGCCACAAGGTTCTGTGATTATTTTGAAGAGGGTGATTTATATGAATAGATTCCTTTTCAAAACCAGTCCACTAAAACACAGAATTGTTACAGGTCTGATGGAGGCCGTTTGGCCCACCAGGTTGGTGCTACGTCTCTGAATGAAATTTACAAAACCAGATTTCTTGAAATATTCCTGCATTATAGAGTTAGAAAGCTGTGCTCCATGAGCTTCATTGGATTTCTGCAGAGCTGCAGATATGCCACTTCCCCCAAGCAAAGGCCATAAGGCATCTATTAACATGGTCAATCTGTAAAATTTGGACTTCCAAATTGGAAACATTAGTGCTACTTGTACAATACTAAAAAGGAAAAAAAATCACTAGATTACCAGAAGGTTTTACATTAAAATGTACATCACTGAACAAGAAATATTCTTCAAAGGTCTTTTTGTGTCATTTAAAACTAGTTTAATTACATCACTTATGGATACACTTCTTATGGGGCACTTACTCTTTCTGTCTTCCTTTCGTTTGAAACAGAAACTCGAGAAAAATGAAAAAAACTGTTGGTGAAATTGTTTGGTCCCAGGGGCAGGGAAGTAACTTAATGAAGGAGCTGTGCTGGAGTACCCCTCAATCTTCCTGGGATCTGCATGGGAAGGCCCAAGGACTGAACTTCTTGCCCCAGGATTGAAGCCTTTAAGTAATCAATTAATGGCCACGTTAGGACTACTTACCAGATCCTAGGTTAGAGTGGTGCTGGAAAAGCACAGCAGTTCAGGCAGCATCCGAGGAGCAGGAAAATCGACGTTTCATCAGGAATAGAGGACTACTTACCAGCCTATTCCCATTGAGCTACAATTATCCCAGCTCCAGGAGGATTATAAAAGTTGGTCCACCTGATTGCTAAACTAGCATAGTCAGGCTGGCAGGTAGAATGGGTGTTTGCAGTAATCTGTGTACAACTGAGAGATTGGAAAGGAGTGGGGTTTGGCTACTGACAGCCAGCCCCACCTTTGCTCCTGGTCCCTATGCTTCCCTCTCCATCCAACTCCCATCTTGTGAGGCAATGTCCGTTGCGAAACAATGCTCGCATGTGATCAGAGTTCACGCCTCCATCTTGGAATTCTTCGGGTTGTTAAGCCCACAGTAACAAAGGTCACCTCCATTGTGCTGCCAAGTGTGAGAGTTGCCAGCCTGTGAGTGATTGCTAACTCTTGGTTTCTGCAATCAGAGACCTAATCTTGGTCAAAAGCCCACTGGCCACCAATTAGATTGGCAGATGACAGTGTGGGCTTTCAGCTCCTAACAGGACACAGTTTCTCTTTGCTAACCTCTCCTGCTTTTGAAGTTCATCTAAAAACAGGAAGATTGCACATACTGTTTCTGTAGCTATTCTATAGATAGAATGGCAATAGAACCTCTGCTGATTGTTACAATTGCAAAAACTAATAAAAGCTGCAATTAACTCAATAGAATGATAAATGAATTCTCATCAATCAAACCAATCACTTCAAACTCCCTCCCAATTCCATCTTAATATTACAATCTCTGCTCTCGCCTCTATGTAAAAGTGTCACCAGGTGGCGCAGCAACAGGCCACACACAAATACAGCTTGGCTGTGGAACAGCAACAGCTTGGAACCAAATAGCACTGGCCATATAATCATTTTACAAAGTCAAACTCTCAAGAGTTGGCTCACTGAAATCAATGAACATTTCACTTCCCATGATGATCAACATTATATTTTCTGTCCAATATGCCACTGATAAAACACAATATACAATTTAATAAAAGCGTTTCCCTAAACTTTCAAAGTCACAGTAAACTTTGATGAGTTTTTGAAAATACCATAGGGGACTTGACAAGCTATTTGGGTCAGTGGGTACAGAGGCTCTCGTTTCAACAGAAGGAAGCCTCATTACAGCAAATGGACAGTTTAACAAACTTCCCACAGTATCATATACATCCTGGTGAAGAAGGCTGTGTCATTGCGAAGCCTAATTCTCTTGCAGTTCCCAGCCCCATCTGCCCATGCACCAGTGAACAGTTTAGCATTTAGAACAATTACACTGGATTTAAAAAAAATCATTCTGGAAATGTGAGTGTTACTGGCTGGCCCAGTGCTCTTGAGAAGGTGGTGGTGAGCTGTGGTTTAATTATTTTACTGTATCAGTACTGTTATAGCAATTCAATATGGTATCTTGTATAATTTATGTGAATACATTGAAAATGGCTGTTTGAATGAGTTCCTAAAGATTGTTAGAGAATAACTATTCTTACAGGGGACCTTGCAATCATTGCTATACATTGATGTTAAAAGGATGCTATTGAATCACAGGAGTTACAAACCTAAAACAAAATAATATATCAATAAAATTATTTGCTCTGTTGTGATTTGGTGACACTTGTTTCTCATTGAGAATAAAAAACCCGAATTGCATACATTGGTGCAACTTTATTAATCATGTTTATGAATGCTTATTAAGACCAATACAAAGATGTTGTAAATCTGAAATTAAAACACGTCAGTTTCTCAGCATTTGAACTGAATAATGGCAGGCAAAATCTTCATCAAATTGGAAATTATAAAATAAATGAGCCTTTATATAACAAATGTTGTATCCTATTAATGGGCCTAATTTTCTTGCAGTTCCCAGTTCTGATGAAGAATGTCACCTGATAGAGTCATAGAGGTGTACAGCACGGAAACAGATCCTTCGGTCCAACTCATCTATACCGACCAGATATCCCAACCTAATCTAGTCCCATTTGCCAGCACTTGGCTCATATCCCTCTAAACCCTTTCTATTCATATACCCATACAGATGCCTTTTCAATGTTGCAATTGTTGGATGTTAATTTTTATTATTTTCACATGCTGATGAATCTGGTATGTTGCTTTATAATTTTATATTTTTTATTAAATACTCCTATTCGAGCAGGCCTGAATGAAGCACGGGTCTCTTCCTTATTTCTGGATCTGAAGCTCTGCATTTAAGTCTCACTCTAGGACTTGATGGCTATGGATCATGCATTTGTAACATGGCCAAAGTTGGCTGCCAGGCTGTAACTCCTTCAGCCTATAGCAGGGGGTAAGAGGAGGAGCATTTCTTGGTGAGCAATGCTATGGTTCCCAGCCTCAGAAAAATGGGGAAGGATCCAGGCAGGAAGGGCATCCTGCTTAAAACTAGCTGTTGAATCCATAATGATTGTTGACACAAAGATGATCAACCAACATTATTGTAATCCCATGTAACATGGAAAAAGCTGACAGAGACAAAGAAACCCTAATAATCATTTGTATCATAATGCTTGATAAAAAAAAAGTACATGTTTCAGGAACCATGATCTCTACTGCATGTCTAAGCTATGATGAACAAACACGAGCTGTTGCTAAGTTGTATCACTAAATCTAAATGTTCTTGAACTATCGATTAACTAGTTGCTAGGCTCCAGACAGCAGATTGCTGTTATATCAATGGATGCTATTTCATGGTTCATGAGCAGAGTTATTAACATGGATAATATCAAAGCCAAGGGATTTTTTAGTTATGACCCAAACATCTGGGGAATCCACTCACATCTGCAACATATGCTTTGGCTAAAATAGGCATGTTCTGTTTGTCGCATAGGTTACATGTGTTGGATAAGGCAGTTAGTACCTGAAAGCATTAAGTGGCATTATAAGATAAGCTCCACCTATCAGAATATATAAAAGATTATTCCAGGAAAATCTAACCACAGAGAGTTTCATGTCCTAATGGTTCAGCAAGTGTTCACCAGAAGATGGATACAGCTTCATTGACTGCCCTTAGTGTGAACAGTATGTGGCTAAAATAAGAATATGTACTGAATCATAGGTTGAGTTTGATTTTCTTTTTGTGAGACAATCACATATCTCAGTTGTAATGTAATAAACAACTAAGTAATGTGTAATAAAATGCAAGGGTCCTTGATTAATGAACATCCAAATTATGAAAACTTGTACTTATGAATGTGATCCTATACATGGTTGTAATTTTAATGACCCAACATATGAACATTTCCTATAGTTACAAATGACTACTTTACATTGTTCTGCATTGTGTTCCAAATTGCATTCAAATTGGTTCATGAACAGGCTCCAGAATGGAACTCATTTGCAACCTAGGGACAGCCAGTATTTACAATGAATCAAGATTGAGCCTATATTCTGTTGAAGGGTTCATATCGGCACCCTTCTCCACACAGTACAAATAGCTTAGTCCGATAGCAACAAAGAGGGCTGCTTGCATTGAATCTACCTAAATCATTCCAGATTATTCTTGTAGAAGTCAACATGTATAAGATGGTGATAGTGATGGGAAACTGAATATCTAATGTGGTCGTGCTGTATAAGAATGGGGACAACGTAACAGCATTAATGTATTTTTTTCTTCTCTGTTTTTCCTGTCCTGGGGCAGCAATATCAACCTCATAAAAGAGCTGTGTTTAAATAGTACCTTTTACCACGTCTGGGTATCCTTTTCAGCCAATGAATATTGTCATTGGCTTAATGTAGGAAATAAAGGAAGCCAATTTGCTCAGTCAGATAATCAGATTTTTTTTCCATAGTGATGCTGGTCTTGAGAACTCAGTTTTTGTCAAAATATTGTCATGATGCCATGGATCATTTACCTGATTAAGTAGGCAGGGTCTTGGTTTAACATCTCAGTTTAAAGGCAACCTCTGTAACAGTCAATACTCCCTTCACACTACACTGCTTTCCCTTGGAGAGTAAGTTATATTCTGATTACTAGGCTCATGGAGAAGGATGTCGAGGTATCTTTGGTTAGTTAGCATGTGAACTAGTTATAAGCCTTGTAACAGTGGGTATAGTATTAACTTTGCCAATGCCATGGGTAGATATTTTATTGGGGAAATATTTAGTTGGAAGATATCCTCCTCAAATTGAAAATTCAGTCCACAGAGGCCAGAAAAAGCCAGCAGGGAATGGCAGGATGGCTGCCAACCAGATGAATGGAATCAATGAGACCTGTGTGTGTTGTGATCACAGGTTTTCTTTGTTATTTCATACCAATATTGTAATAGAATGGTCATTGTATACAACAGGGTGAAATATTGTTTGCAACCATATCTTGTATGATGATGGTGTTATGATAGTGGTAAAATATAGACTGTTAATTTTCAACATTCATCATCCGATCTTGATGGAATCTTCATGGATGAAAACATCTTTTCTGAAAGGAGAAAATGCTGATGCAAGCTGGCCATAGTGGCCACCTGACCCATGTGAAACAAAGAATCTGTGTGAAAATTAATATTCCATCAAAAGACACTGAAACTGAGTCAAGTGTTCAGAAAATCTCATCTCCTAGTTTTACTTTACACCTTTCTGGAAGTTTCATACAATAGGATGAATATTGCCTGCAGAATACCAAGCTTGAAGAAAACAATGACGCTCACCTCAGGAATGCAAATGAGAGAAGAAAATAAAAGAGATAAAAAAGAAAGGAGTAGAATATCTTGAAAGACAGCATTAGTAATCAAACTGGAAATCAACTAAACAGCTGTAGTTTCAAGTTCAACTGTAACAATTCAAGGATTCTAAGAACTGTTCATACTCCATATTCCTTATCTTTCCATTACAGTAGACCTTTTTTTAATCTTGTGGGAATTGGGCGTAGCTGGCTGGGCTAGCATTTATTACCTGTTCCTGGTTGGCCTTGAGAAAGTGGAGATGAGCCTTCCTCTAGAAGTGCATTCGTCCATGCGCTGTAGGTACACCCACAGTTCCACGATTTTGGTCTAGGGACAGTGAGGCAACAGCAATATAGTTCCAAGTCAGGAAGGTAAATATCTTGGAGTGCAGCTTGCAGATGGTAATGTTCTCATTCTCTTATTCTTCTATACAGTAGAGGACATGAGTTTGGAAAGTGCTATCTTAGGATATTTAGCAATTTCTGCAGTACATCTTATTAATAGTGAATACTGCTGCTACTGAGTGTTGGTGATGGAGTGATGGAATGTTTGTGAATGTCCCCTAATCAAGTGAACTGCTTTGTCCTGGATAATGTCAAGCTTCTTGAGTGTTGTTAGAGTTGTATCCATCCAGGCAAGTGGGGAGTATTGCACTTGTGCCATATAGATGGTGGACTGGCTTTGGGGAGTCAGGAGATAAGTTATTCACTGCAATATTCTTAGCCTTTGACCTCTACTGTAGCCACTGTATTTATATGGTGAGTCCAGTTTAGTTTCAGGTCAATGCTAACCCACAGGTTGTTGATACTAGGTGAATCAGTAATGGTAACACCATTGAATGTCAAGGTACAGTGATTGGATTGTCTCTTGTGGTGGTCATAGCATGGCATTTGTATGACGTGAATGTTACTTGCCATTTTTCAGACCAAACCTGAATATTGTTCAGATCTTGTTGCATTCAGGCAGAGACTGCTTCAGCATCTGAGGAGTTGCAAATGGTGCTGAATATTGTACAATGGTTGGAGTACATTCTCACTTTGGATTTTATGATAGAGGGATGGTCACTGATTAACCAGCTGAAGATTGTTGGGCCTAGGACACTATCCTGAGGAACTCCTGCAGAGATGTCTGGGAGCTGAGATGATTGACCTCCAACACCAGAACCATCTGCCAATACACCAGGTATGACTCCAACTAGTTGTGAGTTTGCTCACTGATTCCCATTGACCCCTGTTTTGCTTGGGCTCCTCAATACCACACTTGGTTGAGTGCAGCCTTGATGTTAAAGGCTGTCACTCTTGCTTCATGACTAGAATTCACTACCTTTGTCTGTATTTGACCTAATGCTAAAATGAGGTCAAGAACTGAGTGGCCGTGATGGAACTCAAACTGAGTGTCACTGAGTAGGTTATTGCTGAGGAGGTGCTGTTGATCCACTTCATATCACTTGATCCACAGAGGATACTGATGTTCATAGGAAAGATCACTTTTGGAGTTAGGTAGATGTTCATTACTGATCCACAAAGTTGATCTGTCCTAGAACAAACATATCCAATGGCTCTGCCTCTATTGCCTTCAGGGGAAGAGAATTCACAGACTAATCATCCTCTGAGAGAAAATACTTATCCGTATCACTATCTTAAATGGGAGGCCCCTTATTTTTAAACTATGACCCTAGTACCTAGGGGACATATTGTCTTGGCATCCACCCTCTCAAGTCCTCAGGATCCTATACGTTTCAATAAAGTCCCCCCTCGCTTTCTGAAACTCCAATGGTTATAAGCTCAACCTGTCCACTCTATACTCAGAAGACAACCGCTTCATCTCAAGATTCAGCCAAGTGAACTTTCTCCGTGCAACATACTCTCCAAAGCAATTATATCCTTTTTCAAAAGAGACCAAAATTACTCCGGCAAAGCAGTCCTTTTTTTATATTCCATTCTCCTTGTAAACAACAATTTTCCACTTGCTTTCCTAATCATTTTATTGTATATGCAACATGTTGCCAGTATACTCAGATCTCTCCTGTACTGTAAAGTTCTATAATCCCTCTCTATTGCTTTTCTATTCTTCCTGCCAAAGGGAATAAGTTCACATTTTCAAAACCATTTGCCACATCTGCTAGTCTTGCACTCTGGAAGATTATTGACCAACATACAGATTGCAATTCAATTCTTGCATCTCTCTTTGTGAAGTTTCTTTTTTAACATGCAGCTTTTTAAGAAGTCAACTATACTGTTGGTCAATAATCAAGCTGTCCAGTCACATGAAGACCCATTGTAGAAACCTGGGAGTATGAGTAAACCTCCTCCTCAAATTGAGGGAAAGCCACTGCCAATGACTTCTTAAAAAGATGCATGTTAAAAAAAACTTCACAAAGAAAGATGCAAGAATTGAATTTGAATTAACATACTAGTATCCAACGATCAGTAAGGGTTTGTTTTATGAAATTCATTGTCACATTCACATACAATTATCTAATTTCTATGCGCAATGATGTAGTGTAGACAATTTAAAAAATGGATTTGGCAGTACTATGTAAGCCGAAAACAGAAACTATTGAAAAGATTCCAGTGACAGCAAAGCTGCTGCTTTAATTTGCCCTCTTCTGCTGAGTTTAAGTGTTTGTGCTTCCATATTAACAATGATTGAATGCAGTGGAGATGTTGAATGAACTTCTATAGTTTTATTTTGTCTGCTTTCTATGTTGATTGAACATTTAAGTGCTGTTGGATTTTGTAACTCCTCAATGTTAGTTCTCCAATTATGACTGCAATATTCTATGTTTCATTGTCTTTAAAGAATAGAAGTTCCAATTAAAAATAATACATTTTCATAATTATTTGTTTTCAGGAGCCAACTTGTACAAATGGAATAGCTCCTATTAATAAGAATGGATTCTTCCCTCATGTGAAGATGTACTTTATCAAGAACAATACTGTGGATTCTAAGAACTGTGAAGCTCTCTCTGGTAAGTTCAAGAACACTTGTAAATACACTGTTACTCTCTGCACAATGGTCCATTCATTCTTCAGCTTTCAGTAGTCACACATTTCCTCTACTTCTCAGTTTTGTTTCATGTAAAATCTTTCACCTACTTCGTCAAGATTTTTCAAAAGACAGCAATACTAGTTTTCTGGAAGGCAGTGACATAAGTGGTAATGTCACAAAGTACAGATACAAGCTAATGTTCTGAGGACATACCTTCAAATCTCACCATGGCAAATGGTGAAATCTGAAGTTGGGAATAAAAAGCAACTAGTATTAAAACTAAAAGCTTGCTCAATGGTGACCATCTTACCACCGTTGGTTAATGTAAAAAAAGGAGAGAATCTGTTATATTCACTTGTCTGGCTTACATGTGACTCCAGACCCAGAGCAATGTGGTTAAGCCTTAATTGCCCTCTGGGCAATTAGGGATGGGCAATAAATGCTGGCCTAGCTGGTGACACCCACATCTAATGAACAAATAAAAAACATTCAAAAGTTGAGGTCAGAGACCCAGAATCATTTGAGATATTTTCCAATCAACCTGTTCAAAAATGAGCAGGTGGAACTTGAACCTAGGCCTCCTGGGCTCAGAGGTGGAACATTACCAAGCGGGGTTCATCAAAAGAACCTGCCCAAAATCATTTTACATTTACTGCCCAAAGTAGGATCAATGTTTTGCTGCATGTGTAGGCAATGAGCTGGACCTTCACTTTTCAAAGACAGATAATGGGCCACAGTGATCTTTTACAATCACAGGCAGTAGCTCAGTGCTTTAGCTGTGGCTGCAGTTGGTAACATAGCTCAATGAGGGCTTCCTTGGTGTAGTTAAGGCATGTGATGTATTGTTTTTCTAGAAAAGTTCAGGTCAAAAAAGTGCTCCTTGATGGGTTATGGTCTCCTGCTCAGTGCCCTCTTCCTCCTCCATCTTTTACCACCTGCTCATCATCATTTCCCTGCTCCAAATGCAGACTTAACAGGCCACTTATGATTGCAGTGGAAGTATTGGAAAGATAAAGAATTGTTTCAACAGCTGTAAAACTTGACAGAAATTAGATATCAGTTTCAGAAAGCAGAAGGTTGGCACAAAATGTACAGATGTTAATCAGCAGCCAAACTGGGCAATCGTCCTGTTTGAGAAGGTCAAAAGGAGATTTTACAGAGAAGTGTCTAAAATCAGAAATGTTTTTGACATAGCAAATTGGAATAATGTTTCCAGTGGCAGCAAGGTCATTAAGTAAAGGACACAGATTTAAGGTGACTATCAAAAGAATCAAAGATAACATGAAGCTAGTTTATTCAGTGTGCTATGAGCTGGAAGGCACTGCCAAAAAGGCAGAGGCAGATTCAAAAATAACATTCAAATACTTGAAGAGAAAGAAAATTTACTGGACTAGGGTGAAAGAATAAGTTAGTGGACCTAACTGGATATCTCTAGAAAAAAGCCAGCAAAGGCATAATAAGTTGAATGGCTTTCTCTATTGGGTTATTCAATAATTCCATCTCAACAGTGCTGTTGAAGGTTCCCTGCTTCCTGTGACTGTCTGTTTCTGAATGATTTCATTTCGTGACATGTAAGGTGACATGACAGCCAAGTTCACTAACAGGTTATACAAGAATTGGTTGACCTTTACCCAAAGGTAATAGCGAGGTTTGTAAGTGACTCAGCCTGGTATCCTGGACACCTACAGAGGAACCTAATCCGATATGAAAGGTAGGGCACTCTGTTGTGGAATGAGAGTGTTTACAAATCATAGATCATGTTTAATCTATTGATTCCCATTTTATATTTGTTAAAGGGAAGCTCTATTTTAGGGCTACCCAGTCAGAAAAACGAAGCACGTTTTAGTCCTGCCCTTGTGTATTGCTTTTCAGGCACTTATTTAGGTAGCACAACAAGATAAAAATGAGGTCAGTTCCAGACTGCAAACCATTCTAATTCTTCAACGGAAGCATAATATTTGAAAGTAAATAGTTGCTTATTTTAACTACATTTTCTGTCCACATGAATGTATGAATTATGCAAATATCACTGCGTTTACTTCCAGCGTGAATCTTGCATTTTTCATGCTTGAATTTATTCCCCTGCTCTCTCTAGCTGGTTGGCTTCTAGTTTTGCATTGTGCACATTACCAATCATTTAACCTTGTAGCGATTGACTTGAATTATTTTAAATGGAAAAACAAAATGCTACACATTGCTTTTACAATCTTACAATGGAATTTATTTCGACCGAAAGACAATGTTTAAAAAAAAATCAAAATCTGCTGAAATTGAATGCTTTGAGCAAATATTTAACTGAACATTGGAAAATTGAGAAGAATAGAGTGCTCATCTGTTTGAATTTAATGCGTGATGGATTTACATTTAGGTGGACTTTCTTTTTATTATGATCAGTTTTGTTGCCAAGCATTGATCCACTCATCAATCTTCTACTTGACCTATCTGGAATACTACTGTAACCTCACATTGTTATGATTTGGAGATGCCGGTGTTGGACTGGGGTGTACAAAGTTAAAAATCACACAACACCAGGTTATAGTCCAACAGGTTTAATTGGAAGCACACTAGCTTCCAATTAAACCTGTTGGACTATAATCTGGTGCTGTGTGATTTTTAACTTCTCACATTGTTAAGTAGCATTGCAATGTGACTTAGAATACACTGGTTGCAGAACTGGCTCCATAGGGTGAGTAGCCTTGCTACTTGGTGCCTGGATTAAGAGGCATTTGTACCATTCCCAGCAACATTTGTGTGGCCTGTGCTGAATGCAATCTGTTGAGGGCATTAACATTGACAATACATGTGACACCAGAACAATGCAGAGCAATCAGACTGTGCCAATCAGCATCTAACATCGAATTGATATCTGCCTCACCACTTTCAATGTTGCTGCTTTAGTTAATGCTCATTCTCATAAAAAAAGTTGGCAAAATCTACAGGGATGGGGCTGACTTTGGGATTGTGGTGGTTGCTATTGAAAGGCAATTCTTCTTGGTCAGCAGCATCAGACAGAAAAAGCATCAGTAGCAAAGAAAGCAAGCTGCTTGCAGAGGGAGGTGGAGGAGGAGAGTTTCATTAGAGAGCCTTACCCATCTACATTCTTTAGGAGGTTCTTTCTATCTAAACCTGAGCCAGAAACTGGATATCCAGTGATCGTGATTCATCAAAGAGGTGGTCACATAATCTTGCCACATTTTGCAACAAGACCAGAGCAGGGCAAGGTCAGTTCTGCCAGGGGTTGTCAATCATAGTGTCGCCCTGAATTTCTTGTTAAAATATTCAGGATCTTTTAATTTAGCAATTTAGCAAACATTGCACAGTTCACTGCTGCATCTTGTGGTTGACAGAGGCTCTGCACATCAGGATAGGAGACTTCATATTCTTCTCTTTAACACAGTGAGGCAGAGGAATTGCCATGATGGTCGGCAAGGTGTAAGGTGCCATCAACTGTGCACATTTGGCTTTGTGAGCACTATAACTCAATAGTGAGACGTATTAAAATAGCAAATTAATTTAATGTCCAGTTGGTATGTAATTGCCCAGTACCTCATACTAATGAAAGCCTGCTGTCCTGAAAGCAATCGTGGCTTATTTATCTTGCATCCATCAACTGTTCCAAAAATGTTTCAGCTACACCACTGAACCTGGATTGGCTGCTCGGTGATGAGGGCTGACCCTGCATGTAAATGACAAATGGGCAATGCCATTATACTGAATGCTTCCTCAGCCACAATCCTGAAATAGAAACCTTTAAAAACTAATCATTTCACATCAGCTTTATTTAGCAACACATTCAAAATTCTGTACAATACTGAATTAGCCATCCTTTGCATTTCCTTAGTACCTGTATTTGAGGTGCCTTGACCTTTCCCACTGCTCTTTCACAGTGCTACCCCAGTGTTTGCAGCATGGCTGGAGCAAGGCTGCTGACTTTCTGTGTGGGAATCTTTGAGTCACACAGCATGGAAATACACCTTTCGGGACAACTCGTCTATGCCCACCAAATTTCCCAAATTAACCTAGTCCCTCTTGGACCATATCCCTCTAAACCTTTCCTGTTCATGTGTCTATCCAAATTTCTTTTAAACGTTGCAACTGTACCTGCAAAGAGTCACACAGATGTACAGCATGGAAACAGACCCTTCGGTCCAACTGGTCCATGCCGACCAGATATCCCAACCTAATCTAGTCCCATTTGCCAGCACTTGGCCCACATCCGTCTAAACCCTTCCTATTCATATACCCATCCAGATGCCTTTTAAATGTTGTAGTTGTACCAGTCTCTACCACTTCCTCTGGCAGCTCATTCCATACACGTACCACTCTCTGTGTGAAAAAGTTGCCCTTCGGTTTCTTATAGATTTTTCCCCTTCCACCTTAAACCTATGCCCTCTAGTTCTGGACTCCCCCACCCCAGGGAAAAGACTTTGTCTATCTACCCCATCCATGCCACTCATGATTTTATAAACTTCTATAAGGTCACCCCTCAGCCTCCGACGCTCCAGGGAAAACAGCCCCAGCCTATTCAGCCTCCCTCTATAGCTCAAATCCTCCAACCCTGGAAACATTCTTGTAAATCTTTTCTGAATCCTTTCAAGTTTCACAACATCCTTCTGATAGGAAGAAGACCAGAAATGCACACAATCTTTGAAAAGTGGCCTAAGCAACGCCATGTACGGCCGCAAACATGACCTCCCAACTCCTATACTCAATGCTATGACCAATAAAGGGAAGTGTACCAAACACCTTCTTCACTATCCTATGTACCTGTGACTCCACTTTCTATCACTTATTCTGGCAGTTCATTCCACACACCAACCACCCTCTGCGTGAAAACGTTGTCCATCAGGTCCCTTTTAAATCTTTCTCCTCTCAACTTAAAAATATGCGCCTTGTTTTGAACCCTATTTTGAACCCACCCAATTCACCTTTGCTATTCACCTTATCTATGCCCCACATGATTTTATAAACTTCTGTCAGGTCACCCCTCAATCTCCTATGCTCCAGTGAAAAATGTCCTAGCCTATCCTTATAACTCAAATCCTCCAGTCCTGGCAACATCCTGGTAAATCTTTTCTGAACCCTCTCCAATTTAATAGTACCATTCCTATAGGAGGGTAACGAGAGATGTACACAGTATGCCAAAACTGGCCAACGTCCTGTGCAACGTCAACATGACGTCCCAACTCTTACAACTGTGAACAGGTCTGGGCCTTCAGGACTCATCCTCTGCATCTATCACTTTGGCATTGGTGGCAGCAGTTTGGCCTGGCTGGCTAAAAGGCAAAGGCCAGGCACTGGCAGATGGCAGTGGTGGGAACACCGAATGTCATCTTCCTGACAGAACACAGCAGGATTGTGCTGTGCAGTGGCATGATCAATACCCTTGAGCACGACCTTAGCAATCATAGGCATTGATTGGAACACAGATTTCGGGACAGTTTTTTTGAAAGCTTGCAAGTTCATTGGATAGATTCAGCTTGTGCTGAAAAGGAGGTTGAGACATTGGCCATTAGATGCACCATTACGGTTGAGTCTTCAAATGTACTTCAGAAGATAGTCATTACTGGAAAGGATGAAGTCCAAACTCTGCATGATGCCTAGTGCCTATACAGCTACACTCCTCCATGCTACTTGCCAATGACAGTCAGCACTCTGGCTGGCTAGAAAATATATCAGATATTTCTGTGTGCACGCCCAGCTACCTTTTTGTATATGTCACAGCATCAAAGTCCACATCCTCTGCAACAGAATGGTCTGCAATATCACCCTCTGGTACCTGTGCTACTTTTTCCTGTTAGGCTGGTTGCAGTATACTCATGCTCACTGAGTCACCATATGAAACTTCTGCCTCTATATCCCTCGCTAAAGTTCGCACAATGCCAGTATCTGAGATGGTGGCTGTAAGTGTTATACCATGTGACAGTGTTTCCTCCTCCTCAGTACTTCTTTTCTTGACTTTCAGTTTTCAGGCACCACTGACTAGTTCTTGGGTATCTGAAAGCATGGTGCCTAAAGGCAGGATTGGGGTAAAGGAATTGGAGTAAGTAACATGTACAAGCTTACACCACCAACAGTGTATACATCATGACATACTATGGGGTATGTGTGGTCAGGTTTGAGAAGGTGCATTTGATATGAACATACCAACATCTTAGATAATGGCTATGGCCATGCTCAACACTGCCTCAGTGATAGCTGCTGTCTTTATTAGTAGCACTGTCTCCTCCCTGGGGGTTAGCACATGCAGGTGTACCTGTCCCCACCTCTTCTTTCCCATTTCCTGCTCCTCATCCCCACTTGTTTGCTGCCGCTGCTGCCACGATGCTGGGTCTTTTTGCCCTGCAAAAGAGAGGCAAGCGTTTCAGTCAGTCTGGTGCCATGTGTCTGAGTCATTGGCCTACCACAGTTGAATAGCTGGCAGTGTGTGTAGGCTGTCAGAGGTGACTGTGCAATTTCCAGCTGTGACACATGTGTGATGGAGAAGTGAAGCTGTGTATGTTAGATTTGAACTGTGGTTAAAATTCCTGATATATGAGTGATTAGTGTTGTAGTTGGTAGGATCATGTTTACATGGGGGTTCATTCATCACACTTGACATTTCTTGTCAGATCACTAAAATTCTTGTTGCACTACGTGTGTGCAGCTAGACCTCTGGTAACGACAGCCATGGTGATCTGCTTCTATTGCCTTCTCTGTGTTTTTCTGGAGGATTCCTTGGCTCCCTTTGAGGGAACAGAAACTCTTTCATCTACACAAAGACCTCACCCCTAATCTGAAATCCAAAAGTCTTGGGATACACCTTGGGCCTGTTGTACCATTTACGCTATTTCTTCCAACTTTTCTACTCTTCTCCAAATAGTTTCACCCTGACTGCAATCACAATACATCCCTCTAAAAGATGCAATTTGGCTTTAAGTAGTGCAGGGTAACTTTAAGTCATAGAGTCAGAGAGTCATAGAGATGTACAGCATGGAAACAGACCCTTCGGTCCAACTTGTCCATGCTGACCAGATATCCCAACCCAATCTAGTCCCTCCTGCCAGCACCCGGCCCATATCCCCCCAAACTCTTCCTATTCATATACCCATCCAGATGCCTTTTAAATATTGCAATTGTACTAGCCTCCACCACTTCCTCTGGCAGCTCATTCCATACACGTACCACATTGTGCGTGAAAAAGTTGCCCCTTAAATCTCTTTTATATCTTTCTCCTCTCACCCTAAACCTATACCCTCTAGTTCTAGACCCCCCCACCCCAGGGAAAAGACTTTGTCTATTTATCCTATCTATGCCCCTCATGAATTTATAAACCTCTATAAAGTCACCCCTCAGCCTCCGATGCTCCAGGGAATACGGTCCCAGCCTATTCAATGTCTCCCAATAGCTCAAATCCTCCAAATCTGGCAACATCCTTGTAAATGTTTTCTGAACCCTTTCAAGTTTCACAATATCTTTCTGATAGTAAGGAGATCAGAATTGCATGCAATATTCCAAACCAATGTCATGTGCAGTCGCAACATGACCTCCCAACTCCTGTACTTAATACTCTGACCAATAAAGGAAAGCATACCAAATGCCTTCTTCACTATCCTATCTTTCTGCGACTCCACTTTCAAGGAGCTATGAACCTGCACTCCAAGGTCTCTTTGTTCAGCAACACTCTCGAGAACCTTACCATTAAGTGTATAAGTCCAGCTAAGGTGGGAACCTGAGCTATATACCGGTGGTGAGAGTTGGTGGAGATGAGGCAATAGCAAGAGGTAGCGCAGCCAGTGGGAAGGAATTTCCTGGGAAAGAACCAAGGGATCGGTTAAAGTGTGTTTGCTTTAATGCAAGGAGCATCAAGAATAAAAGTGATGAGCTTAGAGCATGGATCCGTACCTAGTGCTATGATGTGGCCATAACAGAGATGTTGGTTTCTCAGGGGCAGGAATGGTTGGTGGATGTTCTAGGGTTTAGAACATTTAAAAAGAATAGGGAGGGGGGAAAAAGAGGAGGGGGTGTAGCATTGCTAATCAGAGAGGGTATCACAGCTACAGAAGTTACCATTGTCGAGGAGGGTCTGCCTACTGAGTCAGTATGGGTGGAAATTAGGAACAGTAAGGCAGCAGTCCCCTCATTAGGGGTTTACTACAGGCCTCCCAATAGCAGCAGGGAGATTGAAGAAAGCATAGGTCGGCATATTTTGGAAAAGTGTGAATGTAGTAGGGTTGTTGTAATGGGTGACTTTAACTTTCCCAATATTGATTGGAACCTCCTTCGAGCAGATGGTTTGGAAGGAGCTGATTTTGTAAGGTGTGTTCAGGAGGGTTTCCTAACTCAGTACGTTGACAGGCCGATGAGGGGAGAGGCCATTTTGGATTTGGTGCTCGGCAATGAGCCGGGGCAGGTGTCAGATCTTGCGGTGGGAGAGCATTTTGGTGCTAGTGACCACAACTGCCTCACATTCTACATAGCTGTGGATAAGGAGAGAAGCAGGCACAATGGGAGGATATTTAATTGGGGAAAAGAAAATTATGATGCTATCAGACATGAGTTGGGAAGCATGGACTGGGAGCAATTGCTCCATGGAAAGGGCACTATAGATATGTGGAGACTGTTTAAGGAACAGTTATTGCGAGTGATGCATAAATGTGTTCCTCTGAGACAGGAAAGAAGGAGTAAGATAAAGGAACCTTGGATGATGAGAGCGGAGGAGCTTCTCGTCAAAAGGAAGAAGGCAGCTTACGTAAGGTGGATGAAGCAAGGGACTTGCTCAGCTCTAGAGGATTACAGGCAGGTGAGGAAGGAGCTCAAAAATGGTCTGAGGAGAGCCAGGAGGGGGCATGACAAAGGCTTGGTAGGAAGGATTAGGGAGAATCCAAAGGCATTTTACACGTATGTGAGGAATAAGAGAATGATCAAAGAAAGAGTAGGGCCGATCAGGGATAGCATAGGGAACTTGTGTATAGAGTCATGAGGTGGTAGGGGAAACCCTAAATGAGTTTTTTTGCTTCTGTCTTTACTAAATAAAAGGACCTTGTGAATGAATGAAACCATTGAGGAGGAGGTAAGCAGGCTGGAACGGATAGAGATTGAGGAAGCTGGTGTGCTGAAAATTTTGACAAACATTAAGATTGACAAGTCGCCAGGACCAGACCAGATTTGTCCTCGGCTGTTTTGGGAAGTGAGAAATGTGATTGCTTCGCCAGTTATGAAGATCTTTGCATCCTCGCTCTCCACCAGAGTCGTACCTGAGGACTGGGGGGAGGCAAATGTAATTCTTCTCTTCAAGAAAGGTCCTCGGCTGTTTTGGGAAGTGAGAAATGTGATTGCTTCGCCAGTTACGAAGATCTTTGCATCCTCACTCTCCACCAGAGTCGTACCTGAGGACTGGGGGGAGGCAAATGTAATTCTTCTCTTCAAGAAAGGAAATAGGGAAATCCCCGGCAATTACAGACCAGTCAGTCTCA
>NC_057729.1:28604368-28653659 GCF_004010195.1 Chiloscyllium plagiosum
GAGAGGGGACCTAATTGAGGTATACAAGATAATGAGATGCATAGATAGAGTTGATAGCCAGAGACTTTTTCCCAGGACAGAAATTGTTAACACGAGGGGTCATAGTTTTAAGCTGTTTGGCGGAAAGTATAGAGGGAATGTCAGAGGCGGGATCTTTATGCAGAGAGTTATGAGAGCATGGAATGCGTTGCCATCAGCAGTTTTGGAAGCGAGGTCATTGGGGATATTTAAGAGACTGCTGGACATGCATATGGTCACAGAAATTTGAGGGTTCGTACATTAGGTTTACCTTACATGAGGATCAATGGTCGGCACAACATCGTGGGCTGAAGGGCCTGTTCTGTGCTGTACTATGTTCTATGTTCTCTATGTTCTATTTGCTTTCCCAAAATGCAGCATCCCGCATTTATCTAAATTAAACTCCATCTGCCACTTCTCAGCCCATTGGTCCATCTGATCAAGATCATGTTACAATCTGAGGTAACCTTCTTCGCTGTCCACTACACCTCCAATTTTGGTGTCATCTGCAAACTTACTAACTGTACCTCTTATGCTCACATCAAAATCATTTATATCAATGATGAAAAGTAGTGGACCCAGCACCGATCCTTGTGGTACTCCACTGGTCACAGACCTCCAGTCTGAAAAACAACCCTCCACCACCACCCTCTGTCTTCTACTTTTGAGCCAGTTCTGTATCCAAATGGCTAGTTCTCCTTGTATTCCATGAGATCTAACCTTGCTAACCAGTCTCCCATGGGGAACCTTGTCGAACGCCTTACTGAAATCCATATAGATCACATCTACTGCTCTTTGTTACATCTTCAAACAACTCAATCAAGTTTGTGAGTCATGATTTCCCACAAAGCTAATCAGTCCTTGCCTTTCCAAATACATCTACATCCTGTCCCTCAAGATTACCTCCAATAACTTGCCCATCACTGATGTCAGGCTCACTGGTCTATAGTTCCCTGGCTTGTCCTTACCATCCTTCTTAAACAGTGGCACCACGTTTGCCAACCTCCAGTCTTCCGACATCTCAGCTGTGACTATCAATGATACAAATATCTCAGCAAGGGGCCCAACAATCACTTCCCTAACTTCCCACAGAGTTCTCGGGTACACCTGATCAGGTCCTGGGGATTTATCCACCTTTACCCATTTCAAGACATCTAGCACTTCCTCCTCTGTAATATGGACGTTTTTAAAGATGTCACCATCAATTTCACTACACTCTATATCTTCCATGTCCTTTTCCACAGTAAATGCTGGCGCAAAACACTCGTTTAGTATCTCCCCGATCTCCCGCGGCTCCACGCAAAGGCTGCCTTGCTGATCTTTGAGAGGCCCTATTCTCTCCCTAGTTACCCTTTTGTCCTTAATGCATTTGTAAAAACCCTTTGGAAGCCAAAACTATCTCATGTCTCCTTTTTGCTCTCCTGATTTCCCTCTTAAGTATACTCCTACTGCCTTTATACTCTTCTAACTTGTGCAAGCCTTGCACAGATCTGGCCCCCTTGTAGAGGTGAGCAGCAGCCACTCAGCAGCACATTCAGTGTTCAACTGTATGCCACAATCATTCTAATTAGTCTTTGAATGCTGTCAGTTTCGCTTTGAATATATATGGTAATTGCTTACCATTATCTTTACCCCGGATTTCAGACACCATCCAATTTACCTCACAATGGATTTATTTTTTAAAATCCACAGTTGGTTTTCACTGAAAATTGTAATAACATTTGCAAAATTAATATGTTCATGATTTATTTTTAAATACTGAACTTAATTTCAGTGGTTGAGAAATATACAAGGTACGACCAGAGCATAGGGCAATATTCAAAATGAAAAAAATTAATACTTGTGTTGAAAGAGTTAAGTGTGCCTCTGCTAATATTGACAGTGGTTTCGAAGCTTCAATATCTACAAGTGGGCTAGACTAGATAGAATCATCAAATGAACAGAAGGAAGTCTCGTTAACATTTTTATGACCTCAATAAAGATGATGAAGGATTGATAATGCAATCTCAAAATTACAAGTATGTGAGACAGGAATTATACACCAATTGGTATAACATCACTCATGAAGAAAGTGTTCTACAATTTTATATGGGATGTTATTGTTTTCTTCCGACCTGTAAGATCATGGGGTAGTAGGTTTTACAATGGTTCAGGCGCCATGAATCTCTTGTTTACTTTCATGAAACAACAAAGACATTGAATGGGAAATAGCCAATGACTAAGTGTTAAAGACATTTGGTTTACTCTTTAAGGTATTTAAATAAATTCATAAAAATAGTATATTTATTGTAAAATTAGCAAGATAATTAATGAAAGGTGGAGTGCAATTTTTATGTTGTGGAGAGAAAGAGGTTTGATCTGAATTCATGCTTTTGCTTGGAGATACTTTGGGGCAATTGTAATCCTCACCATTATCTGGCTAAATTTAGCCAACACAGCATGTGCTGGTACTTGGGCTTATCCTTGTTTGGGTGGTAAATTTAATTTTCAAGTGCTTGTGTTTAATTCACATTAAAAAATTCAAAAAAGAATTTGCAGAATGCAGAAAATCTTTCAGATTAGTTATCTTTCTCCTTCTATTAAATCATGAGTACTGTGCATTTTATGGAATCACTCCAATTTATTGAGTGTTCCAAAGAAGATGAATATGCACAAGTGAGGCTCCACATTTGGAAAATACTCATGTACTTTTCCCATGACAATTGACCGTAAAGCTAGGACCATAACATGGCAATTTACATAATACCTTCCACCCTAATCATTCGACAGAAACACCTCTATACATGGAATACAACAGCACGTACATATCAATAACACATACCCTCATTACTTTCAGCTATATTCGAAATGAAAATGTTGATCCGGTTTCTTTCTGAGGAGATAACAAACGTTAGACTTTTGATGGTCTTTATCCATTATTCTCCACAAGCAAAACAAATTGTTTTTCATAGAAATAGAATAGAAAAATACCAGATGTTCCATCAAGCTCACCCTGTTCAGTCATAATTTTTGCATGAGCACCAATTACTCATTTCAAACATGCCAGCTTCTAGAAAAGGTTAAATATAGGGAGGGAGAGACAGTAGAGGTCAATGAAGGAATAAATCTGGGGAATTCCTCTTACTGGATGAAGGTCATTCAATGTTACATAGAACATAGAAAAATACAGTGCAGAACAGGCCCTTTGGCCCTCGATTTTGCGCCGACCTGTGAACTATTCTCAGCTCGTCCCCCTACACTATCCCAAAATCATCCATGTGCTTATCTAAGGATTGTTTAAATCTCCCTAATGTGACTGAGTTGACTACATTAGCAGGTAGGGCATTCCACGCCCTTACGACTCTCTGCGTAAAGAACCTGCCTCTGACATTTGTCTTAAATCTATCACCCCTCAATTTGTAGTTATGCCCCCTCGTACACGCTGACATCATCATCCTAGGAAAAAGACTTTTACTGTCTACCCTAATCTAATCCTCTGATCATCTTGTATGTCTCTATCAAATCCCCTCTTAACCTTCTTTCCAATGAGAACAGACCCAAGTCTCTCAGCCTTTCCTCATAAGACCTTTGCTCCAGACCAGGCAACATCCTGGTAAATCTCCTCGGCACCCTTTCCAATGCTTCCACATCCTTCCTGTAATGGGGCGACCAGAATTGTACACAATATTCCAAGTGTGTCCGCACCAGCGTTTTGTATAGTTGCAGCATGATATTGCGGTTCCAGAACTCAATCCCTCTACCAATGAAACCTAACACACCGTATGCCTTCTTCACAGCACTATCCACCTGGGTGGCAACTTTCAGGGATCTATGCACATGGACTCCAAGATCCCTCTGCACATCCACACTACCAAGAATCTTTCCATTGACCCAGTACTCTGCCTTCCTGTTATTCTTCCCAAAGTGCATTTAGCTGCATTGAACTCCATTTGCCACCTTTCAGCCCAATTCTGCAATTTATCCAAGTTCTCCTGCAACCTGTAACATTCTTCCAAACTGTCCACTACTCCACCGACTTTAGTGTCGTTTGCAAATTTACTAATCCATCGACCTATGCCTGCGTCTAAGTCATTTATAAAAATGACAAACAGCAGTGGTCCCAAAACAGATCCTTGTGGCACACCACTAGTTACTGGACTCCAGACTGAATATTTTCCATTAACCACCACTCGCTGCCTTCTTTCAGTAAGCCAATTTCTAATCTAAACTGCTAAATCACCCTCAATTCCATGCCTCTGCATTTTCTCCATCAGCCTACCATGTGGAACCTTATCAAAGGCTTTACTGAAGTGCATGTATACTACGTCAACTGCCCTACCCTCATTTACATGCTTGGTTATCTTCTGAAAAAACTCAATGAGGTTTGTGAGACATGACCTGCCCTTGATGAAACCTTGTTGACTATCTGAAATCAAATTGTTGCTTGCTAGATGATTATAAATCTTCTTTCCAAAACATTTCCTACACCAGAAGTAAGGCTCACTGGTCTATAATTACCTGGGTCATCTCTGCTGCCCTTCTTGAACAAGGGCACAACATTTGCAATCCTCCAGTCCTCAGGTACTAAACATGTAGACAATGACAACTCAAATATCAAAGCCAATGGCTCTGCTATCTCCTCCCTAACTTCCCAGAGAATCCTCAGATAAATCCCATCTGGCCCAGGGGATTTGTCTACTTTCATTCCTTCTAGAATTGATAACACCTGTGCATAACTAATCTCGATCCTTTCTAGTCTAATATCTCATGCCTCATTCTTCTTCTCTACAATATTCTCCTTTTCCTGAGTGAACACTGATGAGAAATATTCATTGAGCAGCTCTCCGATCTCTACTTGGTCCACACTCAACTTCCCACTTCTGTCTTTGACTGGCCTTATTCCTACCCTAATCATCCTTTTATTCCTCACATATCTGTAGAAAGCTTTAGGGTTTTCCTTTGCTCTATTTGCTAAAGACTGCTTGTGTCCTCTCTTTGCTCTTCTTAACTCTCTCTTTAAATCCTTCCTAGCTAATCTGTAACTCTCCATTGCCTCATCTGAACCATCTTGCCTCATCAACACATAAGCCTCCTTCTTCTTAACAAGAGATGCAATTTCTGTAATAAACCACGGCTCCCTTACCTTATCACTTCCTCCCTGCCTGACTGGGACATAGCTATCAAGGACACGCAATATCTGTTCCTTCAACCAGCTCCACATTTCAATAGTCTGCATCCTCTGCATTTTGCTACTCCATCCTATGCATCCTAATTCTTGCCTAATCGTATTATAATTGCCCTTGCCCCATCAATAACTCTTGACCTGTGGCATGTACCTATCCCTTTCCATCGCTAAACTAAACGTAACTGAATTATGGTCACTCTCTCCAAAGTGCTCACCTACAACCAAATCAAACACCTGGCCTGGTTCATTACCAAGCACCAGATTCACTTTAGTCCCTATGATCATACTATAAGTTAAAGAATCATTTTTACAGCCATACCATTCTGAATTTTGAAGATCTGGATCATACAGCATTGGGGAATTTTACAAAAGGACACCATTCAGCCCAATGCACATTTGTTGACTTTTTGTATCTCGCCCTTTCACCAAACTGCTATTTTTTTTTAAAATGTCAATACCTGGCTACGTTTTTAAAAAAAAGTACTATAGACTCTGCTTCAATGACAGTTTCTGGGAAAGTATTTCACATCCTTGATGCACACATACATTGTCTTACCCCTTCAATTTTCTGTTCTTCAATGATGAAAAAGATAATATTATTTTTCTCCTTAAACTTCCCTTTCTGCACATGGATATCAAATCAAAAGTGACATTGTAAAGTCAAAGAATAATTGATTGGAATATGAATACATTCATGATGATTTAAATGTTGAAGTTCTAAAGGGCTCTGTGTATGATTTTCTATCAAATGGAGATTTGCCAGGAAATGTTTTAACGCATAGCATTTCTACAATGAATGCTCCAATTATTGGTGATGCAGATGGGCAGTATTTCTTTCTTTATTTTGAATGCATATTTTCTATTTACTTATATTGAATCAGTTCATGTTAATTATATCATCTTAAGTAAAGGCATCTTTTCTGAAATTGGCAGGAACATCTTTACAAATCTGTAAGAGTCAGAAAATGCAGGCAATCCATGCAACAGTTGCTTTAACCACAGTCACCAATATTATATCATTAGTTTTTGATTTCACTTCTTTTATATTGAGTTACTTAGCATCCTAGATTTTTCAACCTTGCAGCATTCTGTTAGAAATTTTTGGAATTGTGGCTGTTTTATTTAGGTCTCAAGAAGCCTTGAGATTTGTCCTGGCTGTGAAATTAGTCACATTAGATTACTGGGCTACTTGCGTCAGCAGTTTCAAAGTATCAGCAACAAATATGCTTGTAACATTCATTGGAGAAATCTATTTGTTAAAACCTTTTCTGGCAAATCTCCATTAGATTGAAAATTATACAGTGAGCTCTTTCCAATTTCAACAGTTCGATCACCATTCAAAATCACGAGCCAACTGCCTTAGACTGCAGCTGCCTGCAAATTCTTTAATGCTGTTAAGAACACATTAGTTTTCAAGGCCTGTCAAGCTGCATTAACTAATAAATGTTCTTGGCTTCTTGTGTAGGGCAAAGTCTTAAATCCTAGCAAGAAAATGTCTATAGAGCAGGAAAACCAGGATAAAAATAGCAACAACATGATCGTTGGGATCCCTGTAGCAGCATAATGAACAATTCCAATGCTTAATATAGTTGTTCCACAAGGTGAAATATTAAGGTCTGAAGGGACAATGGCAGAAATAAATAGCATTTAAACATTCAGAATAGATTATTAACTGAAGTGTACTGAGTAGAAAACGTACAGCACTGTGAGCGGCCAAGAGGCTATAAAAATATGTCAGCGCAATAAAAATCTAATGAAATTGCATCAATTAATATTACAAAGAGCTTAAAATAATGTTTTAAGTGTCCCATTTCATTCTCATTTGGCACAATGGGGACATAAAACTGGCAATATAGCTCTCATTTCTTTAGATCAGATTTTTACATTGTCTAAAGATGAATTTAACAAATTTCCTTTTGTGACTATACAATTCTCTACCATCCAGTTACTCCTTTTCGGTGTATTGTATCATACACGTAGGCAAAGAAACTTATCTGAGGAGCTAACTTTTATTGCTGGTCTTTAATGATTTTCCTAATTTAATAAATCCCAATGGAAATTCTCACCTGTCTCTAATGCCTCTTGATAGCATGACCAAAATAAGAAAATTATTATTCCTTCCTGTGTGATAGCCATCTCTGGCTGACTGACATTTATTGCCCATCCTTACTTGATCTTGGTATAGTGGTGGAGAAATGCCTTTTTTTTGCTGCAGTCCTTGGCGTTTTTGTATGCGTTCATGAGATGTGGGTGTCACTGGCTCGGCCAGCATTTATTGCCCATTCATAATTGCCCAGAGGGCAGTTAATAGTCAATTACATTAGGTCAGGAGTCACATTCAAACCAGCCTGAGTAAGTATGGCAGATATTCTAGCCTTTAAAGGAAACCAGATGGGTTTTTCCAGTCAAGTGACAAACACTTCACAGTCATCATTAGATTTCTAATTCCAGGTACTTATTGAATTCAACTACCATCTGCAGTGGTAGGGTTTGAACCTGGGTCCCCAAAACATTATCTGGAATTGCACTGGAATTACATCATCACCACCTACACTGGTGCTAGGTTGGGAATTTCACAACATTGCTCTCTTGGCATTGAAGAAGCAGTGATACAGCTCCACGGTGTTCCCATGTGTCTGCTGACTTTGTGCCTTAGCGAGTTCTAGAGGACTGCCAAATAAGTCTTTAGTGAGTTGCTATAATGCATCTGGCAGATAATACACATTTCTGCAACAGTACAGCGTTGGTCAAGGGAGTGAATGTTGAAGGTGGTGGATGTAGTGCCAGTCAAGTGGGTTGCATTATTATGGATGGTGTCATCACCCAGCCAAGTGGAGTATATTCCGTCATACTCCTCATCTGCACCTTGTAGATTGTAGACTGGCTTTGGGGAGGCAGGAGGTAAGGTATTCAGTACAGAGTACCTAGTTTCAGACTAACTTTTATAGCCACTGTATTAATGTGGCTGGTCCAGTTTGGTTCCTGGTCAGTAGTAACCTCCAAAATGTCGACTGTGGAGGTCTTGCTGTACACGAACAATGACTGCCTTAGTATCTGAAGAGTTGCAAATGGTGGTGAACGGTGTGCAAATCATCAGCTAACAACTTACTTCTGACTTCAAGATGAAGGGAAAGTCACTGTTAAATCAGTTGAAGGTCACTCTGCATAGATCATTACCCTGAGGTATCTCTTAATGTCTGCATTTAGAAAGGTTCATCGATAATAAAATATGTCTTTTCCAAATACAAATACTTTTAATATTTAGGAACTAAAAGTTGTTGCATGCAATTTACATTTCAAATTCCAATATCTGGACTCATCTGAGATATTAACAGTTCTTAATGTCATTATATGCATAATAGGCATTAACCTAAAATAAGGTTTGGCACATCTGTTTAAAAATCTCTCTGGCATGGCAAATTGAATGATTTAATGACAAAATACCAGGAGCAACATTTTAATTAATAATTAAGGATCTGAACTCTCTTGAAACAATTATGTATCAATATGTTAATGACTTATAATCTATAATTCCTCTGTTTGATAAACCTGACTCATAGAAATAATCGCAAGCAATATATTAACCAAATTAACCACCCCAATCACTGACCAGCACCATCATATTCACTGTTTATGAAGCTAACAAATTGGACAACATGTGAAACTGTTTCTGTGAGTACATTATATCTGAACAATAATTTATTAAGCATAGCACTCTAGCATGCAGATGATACAATACCGATACAAACAATCATAAAATTCTGGGGATGTTGAAATTTCACTTATAATCCCAAACCTCAAATTGATAGAAACGTTCAGCAATGCTGCATAGAAGGAGGCCATTTGGCCCAACTTGCCTGTATCAGCTCTTCAAAACCATTATCTGATTCGACTCATTTACCTGCATTTCCCTATACACTTGCAATTTTTCAACTCATCCAATTTCCTTTTGAAAATTGTTATCAAATCTGCTTTCGCAATGTTTCCAGGCAATGCATTTTCATTAATAACAATTTGCTGTATGAAAAAGATTTTCCTCACCTACCCTTTGATTCTTTTGCCAATTACATTAATTTGTTTCCTTTGATTACTGACTACCTGCCAGTAGGAAACGTTTTCCCTTAACTTTCTTTACTACACGTAGAACAATCTTAGATTCTCTAGTCTTTGCATAGACCTAAAGCTCCTCCTTCCTGGTTTCATTCTAATAAATCCCCACTTTATTGTCTCCATACGCACCATGCTAAATGGAAATTGTAACTTCCTGCACCTCTGTTAGTTAACAACACTTAGACTTTGTGCCTGGAAATGAGTTCAGATTGACACAAGCCACATGATCTATCTATGACTCTGTGATTATATGTTTTTCAGATCAACCTCTTGGGACATTTTATGCACACCTCTGCACAGGTGGGACTTGAACCTAGGTTTCCTAACTCAAAGGAAGGGGCACTACCACTGACCAGTATGAGTCTCCAGCAGCACGATATACTTTCATGGAATATAGGCAACCCTGGCTTGGCTCGCATTCATTGCTTAAGCCAAAGAGCAGTTAAAAGTCAACCACATTGCTATGGGTCTGCAGTGACATGGAGGTCGGACCAAATAAGAAGAGCGGTGAACCAGATGGGCTTTTACAACAGTCAAAATGGCTACATGCTAGCCATTAGTCCAGCTCAGCAACATGATGCAGTTATTTTTACAGTGTTACTATGTATTGCTGCAATAGCTGGAATATGAACCTGGGTCTCATGACTCAGAGGTAGGCACACTACCACCATACCACATGAGCCTCAGCTGCATAATGTAGTGAGCATTACATGGTGTAAATCACCTGCCAATATAAAATACCTTATCATCTGCCCTAAATCAGGAAATTCTGGCATATTCAGCAGGTCGGTAACAGTTGTGGAGACAGAAAAACAAGGTTAATGGTGCAATTGACTGATCCTGGAGCCAGTTGTCGTGAAAGTGGGAAGTGAACTTGATTAAATGGGAAGGAGATGGCCACAGCCAGAACCCCCCAACCTTCCAGAACCTTGACGAAATCAGTTCTGGATTCGAAGGCCGAAGCTCAACCTCTTGCTCTGCTGACAATTAGGTTATCAATTAATGATCACTTAAGGGCTTAATCCCACCTGGACTGCATTAGTTCAAGTACAGGTATGGTGAGAAAGAGTGAGCTTACCCAACTGGTTATCAAATGCAAGCAGGCTGTCAGTTTGAGAGAGAAGTCTGTTGATCTGCACTAATCTGTGAGGGTCTGGACCTAGAGCAGAGGATTGGCTGCTAAAAGCCAACTCCACACTCATACCTCTGACCCATGCCCTGACTCAGCAACTCTCATTTTACTTTCCTGTTGTTCAGGGGAAAAAAAACAGAAAGAACAAGGTGGGATACTTGAAAATGAATGTACTGGTCATACTGGTCCTCTGGTTTGGAATGTATAGGACGTGTCAGACCAGTTTACCTCATTCACCAGTTTTAATGGTTTTTCTTTTAGGTGGTGATCCTTCATTCTGGGTGACAGGGATTGGGGTATTTGAGGTCTGAGATTGCTGGTATCTGACTCTCCGGCAGCTCCAATTGGGCAGGACTTCATGGTCTGGGGTCCTAATTCCAGTAGAAAGCCTGCTAACAGCCAAACGGTTGCCTGATTTCTGGGAGATCCAGCAGGCTTACTCACTTTATGCTTTCTTTCTAGTAAAATGGGAAGATCCCAGATAATGCTTCCAGTTGCTGAGCCTTCATTATGCCCCTCAGGGATTTTTGATTGATTTCTCTTACATGGGAATTCCTTCGTCCAACTACTTTTTGACCAAGTGGCCAATGGTCTTAGCAACTAGACCCAAAATAAAATAAAATAAACAGATTCTGCAAGCAAGGCCCGACAGAATGCAAAGAGGCCAAGGTTACTACAGGTCAAAAGCAATCAAGGATCAGCCCAGACCTGTATTGCATATTGAACAAATGTGATCGACATTAACAACAGAAGAGGCGTTATGACTTGAAACTCATTAAGAGGTACTCAGCTAGAACAATAGAAAGAGACACCCCCTCTCCATTGTGGGTAAAAACATGGTCATCAGGTGTGAGGCACTCTTGCTGTTGTACATCTGCGTATTCCCCCAAAACTGCACTGTTTCAGTTATCCGAGCAATTTTTCATTTCAGATGGACTATGTCTGCAGGGACTCCACATACAAAAGTCTGGATAAGGAGGGGGAAGAACATACTTGATGTCACCCTCATCTGATGGCCACCTTTCTGTGTAACTGCATCAAGCTGTGCCATAGATCCTCAGTATGCAAGCAGACACCAAGTGTTACTACGTATTGAGGTTCAACCTGTCCCTGGTGTTTTGAAGGACAGGACTAGCCTTGTTGCTGTGGAACACTCCAAATAGTTGTACTATTCTTTATCACTGCCCTTTGTAGAGACATTTACAAAGAAATACACCTTTGACCACAAGTCCATCAGGAAGTGGTCATCATGTAGTGTCCTTGAGACCCTACAGGAAAGGGAAAGGATGAATCATGTCGCATCGTTCCCTAAGCAGACTGTTAAATTCATTTATTTGATTTGATCTGATTTGATTTATTGTCGCATGTACCTAAGTACAGTGGAAAGCTTTGTCTACAAGCAGTACAGGCAGGCAAGGACATATAGTAAGCAAGGACATGCAGATCATGTGGGAAACAAAACCTGGACAGAGGCATATTGGTTACATCACACAGGGCGTGCGCTAGGCAAGATCAACATTAGCACGATCAGCATTATTTGGCGGAATGCCTCATCATCAGAACTTTCTAACAAGCACCAAGACATCACTTAGCTGGTGATGAGAAGGGCACTACCTGTGAGATCCTGCATGAATGCCCACTCAGTCTGCGCCACCACACGCTGCCCTCGAAGCAGCTGTTGTTGGGGGTGGGGGGGTGGGGAGTGTTGAGACTGTCACACATCTCCTGCTGGAAGATGCCTTTGTAAAGGAAGTCAGGAGGAAGATGTAGTGGCTTTTGTTGGGGTTTGTCCCGAGCAGCTCTGTGACACGGGACTCTGTGCTCTATGGTCTGTGCCCTGTGACACATACCAAGACAAAAACTCGACTGCGCCTGAAGGGCAATCAACTTGGTGAAAGACGCTGTTTTGTCTGCCCTACACTTGTTGGTTTTCCAGAACAATGAGTTGACCTCAACCAATGCGCACATTCCAAGATCCAGAACTGTGCTGAGGGACACTCTAAAGCTTGGGGAAACTGCTGCCAAGGTGCAGTGGGGAAAGACCACTGTCTGAGGTCTTCCTGCTGAAGGTAAGTGGGGGTCACTTCAGTAATTGGACCCTCCTGGTGTCTCAAATGTATGTAAATATAGTATTGGCTGTGTAAGAGAGGTCTTTGGTTTTTTGGATAGAGTCAAACTCCAATTTTTATTTGTTTCTTTGATATGACTACAGAACAGAATTGCATTTATGACTATGTTTGTGTACAAAGATTTTTTTATGAATAAAGTACATTTTTGAAATTAAAAAAACAATCTTCATACTAAGAAAACTGTTGTTGACAAAGTTCAGTGAGCTGAATCCAGCAGGCCAATCAAATTCACCAGAGCAGGTAATATATGTATTTTTCACATAGTCAACCTAGCTTGGGAAAATTTAACTTAATTTGTGTAAGTGTATTCTTCTTTAACTTGCAAGTGTTTTAATAAAACTAAGTTTGAATTGCAGTCCTTTGTTAGTCTCATACAGTGAGCACACCTGGTAAAGTGTTTTATGAGTAATAAGCTGGTCAAAGTCTGTACAGAACACCTCACAAGGAACAACTTGAAAGAAAGGGAATGGAAACCAGTTATAGAAAACAAAGAACTCTGGATGCGGGAGATCTGAAGCAAACAAAAACAAAATTGCTGGAGAAACTCAGCATGTCTGGCAGCAGCTGTGGAGAGAGAAACAGATTTAATGTTTGTTGGTTCTGAAGGATCATTACTCTCAAAATGTTAACTCTGTTTCTACAGCAATTTCTGTTTTTGTTTGTGAATGAAAACTAGTTGTTTTGGAATTGCAGAGAAACAAATCACCTTTGGCAGCAAAACAACGCATTGTGGATTATATTGAGGCTTGCATTCCTACCATTTTAAAATCACAGATAACCTAACATTCCATGATAAATGTCATTGGAGATCAGTAGGCATTAAAAAATATAAAGTTATGTAAGTGCATTTTGTGCAATAATCATATTTTGGGCAGCTATTATAAATGATGGATGCATGGTGAATTTAAGGTGATAACTTTACCTTAGGACAGCTAGCATTCTAAATAATACATATACAAGACAGAATTTGAGGTGATAATAGACAATAGACAATAGGTGCAGGAATATGCCCTTCGAGCCTGCACCACCATTCATTATGATCATGGCTGATCATCCTCAATCAGTATCCTATTCCTGCCTTATCTCCATAACCCTTGATTCCACTATCCTTGAGAGCTCTATCCAACTCTTTCTTAAATGAATCCAGAGACTGGGCCTCCACTGCCTCCTGGGACAGAGCATTCCACACACCACCACTCTCTGGGTGAAGAAGTTTCTTCTCATCTCTGTCCTAAATGGCCTACCCCTTATTTTTAAGCTGTGTCCTCTGGTTCGGGACTCACCCATCAGCGGAAACATGTTTTCTGCCTCCAGAGTGTCCAATCTTTAATAATCTTATACGTCTCAATCAGATCCCCTCTCAGTCTTCTAAACTCAAAGGTGTACAAGCTCCAATCATTCAACATAAGATAGTCCCGCCATTCCAGGAATTGACCTTGTGAACCTACGCTGCACTCCCTCAATAGCCAGAATGTCTTTCCTCAAATTTGGAGACCAGAACTGCACACAATATTCCGGGTGCGGTCTCACCAGTGCCCTGTACAGCTGCAGAATAACCTCTTTGCTGCTATACTCAATCCCTCTTGTTATGAAGGCCAGCATGCTATTAGTTTTCTTCACTACCTGCTGTACCTGCACGCTTGCCTTCATTGACTGGTGTACAAGAACACCCAGATCTCTTTGTACTGCCCCTTTACTAACCTGACTCTTATATTGTCTTATATTGTCACAGGCTAAGGATGAACTATTGCCAGATGTACCAAAAATAAACAACATAAGCAAAGCAGTGACTTTTTAAAATAATAATCAGAAGTAACATGTTCCTTTTAATTCGAATGGTTACAACTCAGTATGGTAAAACAAATGGAAATAAAAACCAAGAGCTCTGCAGGTTTGTAATTGAGCTCCAGATCTTACTTTAAAACAGTGAGAATTTTACACAAAACCCTTGGTCAATATTCAAGGAAATGTTTTTCATAATACATTATTGATAAGGATTCACGCCATGTTAGATTCTGTCCTAGTTTAATTTGTTTTTGAATTGTTGCCTTCTTATTGAATTAAAACTCTTCATCCAAGGCATAAATTATACCCAATGCACCAACTAATGCAGTAAACATCCATCACATTTGAAACAGAAGATGCTAACAGGATGGGGGAACAGCAAGGCAAATGTGTTTAATGTAAATGACTGCAATAAAACAGCTAGTTCTGGATCAAACATATAAAAGCAAAATACTGTGGATGCCAAAATCTGAAATAAAAGCAGAAACCACTGGAGAAACTCAGCAAGTTCTGGCAGAATCTGTGCGGAGAGAAACACAATTAATGTTTCGAGTTCAAATACTTTCCTTGCTCCAAAGAAGAGACTTCAGACTCAAACCATTGAGCTGCATCTTACATTATTTTGGCTAAGTGCCAACTGCATTGCATTTTTGGAGGGCTTCTCTAACTGGGCCCAGTGAGTTTTCTCAGCACAGCTCACCAAACCAACCTCATCACCTACTTGCCCCACTACCGTTGCACTCTCTCATCCAATTCTAGCCCTATTGTACCAATTTGCTGTTTCCTGAACAGCTTTCCCCCGTTAAGATATCTCAAAATGCCCCAGCAACCAAGTGTTACTTTAAATTCCATTGGAACCATCAACCCTGTTGTCAGGCTAATTCATTGCACAGCATTCTTCACTGTTGACTGCGATGCTTTCTCGATCTGGTCTTTCAGGTAACAGTGGGATGTCCACTGGCTCTGGTGAAATCACCTGCTCCTCCAGAAGCTGTCTCCTTGGCCTCAGAAGAGTCAGTGACAAAGCTGCCCCCCCCCTCCCCACCAGCTCAGATACTTGGTGGGAATGTTTGCCATAGAAATGTTTGGAGCACAAGCTAGTGAGCACCTTATTGGGACAGCTGATTGAGGAAGGAACAACCCAGGCCACTTACACTTGGAGGACTGTCCAAAACCAGTAACCTGCTCAGCCCCAAACAGGCCGTGTGGTGTGTGCAATCTGAGGCTTCATCCAAGCACAGTGAGGAACAAGAGCAGCAGACAGGGATGTGGGGGGGGGCAATGACCCTCAGAAGCCAGGAGTGCAGCTACGCAGTGGTGACCCAGTTGCCTTGAACATGTGACTGTCTGGCTGCCCCCCCATGGAGAGCTCGGCAGCTGCTCTGCAGAGCCAGGTTGGCATACGAACACACTTCATCACCCTAGTCATCAAGGCACGGCAACAGAGGAATGGAAAGCCTGGCACAAACCTCAGGAACACCTTCTTTACAAGGAGACATGGCAGTGCCATGAGGCACCCTGCTGGAGGACGAACCACACGCAGGCCCCTCAACAGGACACTTCAGAGCTGGCCAGGCCTTCCACCTGCACCCTGCACACAATCAGTAAGACTGGCCATCGAGTAGGCTATACTCACCGGGAGCCAATCCCTGGTTCAGAACTTTTGCCCCTCCATGCTTGCAGACTCCAACCTGAGAAACCCACATCTCCTCTCCCCATCTGCCCCCCCCACTGCATCACTTAACTTTGAGCTGGGCCTTCTGTAATCCTGGGGTCGTAGGGGTTCTCTTCTGGCAGCAGCCATGGCCTCTCTGTGATGTTGTCGAGCAAAGGGATGCCGGCAATTCAGAAGCCAGCAGTTCTTGTTGGGTGGACTCTGCTCTAGACACTGCCTGACTGACATGTGGTTCAGTGGGCAGCTTGATATTTTGGCTTCTTTCCAACTACCAGTTAAGGCCCTCTGTGCCTGCACAAGAGGTTCTCTCATGTGTCAAAGTAACTTGTTCCATATGCAATGTTTTTGAGCATCCTGTGGATGTGATAAGGAGTATTTAATTTTTTTTCTTTTTTGTCTGGACCTTTTTTCATAACAACTGGTTTCCACTGCTATCTAAAACAATTCTGCTTTCTCCTCTCTCATGGAAACCAAGGGCTTACTGACCTTGGGAATTATATTTCTGTGTCTTTGATTCACAGGCTTATTCCTGAGCACATCAACAATTCATATCAGTCCGAAATTCCAAAACATGTTTCATGTTTATATTTGGATTAAAAACCGAATCAATTCTAAAATGATTTGAAAAATCATCCCTAGTTGGGGCCTTAATTGCTTAAATTAACTGCTCATCTCCATTCAATGGACAACCAACCCACACGAATGCATTGGGGAGTCAATCCTATTATGGATCCCTCTCGCCCCACCTCCAAGCCTCCTCCCCCATCTGCCCCCCCCCCCAAAATATCGCTAAACCTGCCCAACCAGGACAAGAAAAGTGCTGCCCCAAGATTTTGCAACTTTCTGCATTCTTGATTAACTGTTAAAATTTTTCTAAGATCTCCAGGGTTACAGACAAAGCATTTTTCTACCAGTGAAAATAAAAATTAGCAGATAAGAGCATACGCTCACAAAAGGTCAAGTTAGTCATGAAGCAGCTTAACTTTACAAAAGTACCGGGTTTAAGTGGGCTATTCCTGAAATGGGTGATTATTCTTGTCCATTCATTGCTTTGTATAACTCTAAATTAGTAGTGATTGTTGCTTTACATAATTGGTGCAGTCAGAGCTCTTGCATTGTTCATTGAATATACAGCACATACTCTATTTGCTAGTCATAATCTACCCTTGCTTTGTCTGTTGCCAGTGGATGTGAGTGCAAATCTTTTTACTAAGATGGCACCCTGTGTATATTTTGTTGGTGGATGTGATGGGCAATTTTTTCTCATTTTTGTGTGTTCAGTGGCTGAGAAGTACTTAAAAAAGAGGTGCTGCACAGCCCATGTACCCCTCAGTATCCTAGCAACCACCTTGGTGAAAAATACTCAAGTCTGTGGCTTTGTTCTGCTATTGACAATAAATTTATGTCTCTATAGCTAGTAGAAATAGTATTATTCTGATTATCCTGATCAAAGTTGAACACTTTTTACCAAATCTGCTCAAGTTAATTCAGTTTAAAGTGACAGAGTGGGTACAGGAAAGGTTTACCAGGATGTTGCCTGACATGGGAGATTTTAGCTATGAAAAAAGGTTGGATAGACTGGATTTGTTTTCACTGGAACGCAGGAGGTTGAGGGACGACCTGATAGAAGTTTATAAGATTGTGAATGCCACGGATAGAGTGGAAAGTATGAGACTTTTTCTCAGGGTGGAGGGGTCAATTATGAGGGGACACAGGTTCAAGGTGCGTGGGGGGAGAGTGGATATTTAAAAGAAATGTGCAAAGTAAGTTTTTCATACGAAGGGTGCTGAGTGCCCAGAATGCGTTGCCTGAGGAGGTGATGGAAGCAGTCACAATAGCAGCATTGAAAAAGCACCTGCACAAATACAAGAAAGGAAGGCAATAAAGGGATAAATATCCTGTACGTGAAGGCAGTTTAACAGTGGAAGGCAAAATGTGGCGCAGGCTTGGAGAGCCAAAGGGCCTGATTTCATGCTGTATTGTTCTTTGTGGTTTGTAGGCAATTGCACTGGATGTGAATACTGCTGTAGCCTGAGGTAGGAAAGATTGTTTCAAATATTCTGTTTCAAGAATTTTCAAGACATACATGATAAGAGAATAGTCAGTGATATCCCCAAAAGAATTAAAAAAGAAACTATATTCTTTCCTGGGGAGTAAGCATGCTTTCTATCAGAGAGTTTGACTGTTGGTGGTTTAACTTGAGGGTCACCATGCCTCAGGTGGGGGGAGAGGTTGAGAAAGACAATCCTTCGTGGTAACCTCAGCAGGTGCAGGAATTGAATCTAGCTGTTAGCATGACTCTATCACACAAACCAGGGTACAGCCAACTGAGATATCCAACATGAAAATTAAAAGCTACACAAGTAATCCTAGTTAATCACTCTAATCAATGGAGTAACAAGGATCTTACAGATTAATTCCCATTTCCCCCAGCCATCTCACTGTTACTGGTTCCCATTATGGTACGTGCTAATAAGGACATTTAGTATTAGGCACCTGGATCCAAAAATCTGAGGGAGTTTAGAGGAAGGATTTTAATTATTCTCACCTACAATGTATAATGTTTATTTACAGACACTGTATCAAAAAGCACTTTGCTGTTTGAAGTGATATCATGTCTGTTATTGAATTTGCATATAGATTTTCCTGTGCAATCATCCAAATGCAGAAGGCAGTTACAGCTTCAATTGTACAGGGATATTTGAAACATTTTTGTAACATTGCTGTTGACCTATACAGTGTCTGAACTGGATAATTCAAAACTGGATAATTCAGCCTTTCCTGAAGAAGGGCTTATGCCCGAAACGTCGATTCTCCTGTTCCCTGGATGCTGCCTGACCTGCTGCGCTTTTCCAGCAACACATTTTCAGCTTAATAGTTTTCCAGCTGTGCATGGAAAGTGTTTTTCAATCATAAGAGGGCTTAAGATCTGAAATATTTAAATTTTGTTTTTAAAAATAAAGATTATATTTCTGGTCTGGATTCATCTTGGATATTTATATTAATGAATCAAGTCCTTAGATACGCATTATCCCCAAAGCATCGTTGGTAAATAAATTATTTATTTTTCAGTGATGAGTTTAACTAAATTATGCAATCAGTCTGCAAACTTTATTACATTATATGATCTAAGATTCAAATCCCTCTACCAACTTCAAATCAGAACTGCAATCTTGAGGAAGGTTCTGGCAGAAAAATAGATCTATAGCCCTTCGGGAAGGTGCGCAGGCAACCTGATGAGAGATGTAACCCATGTCTGTTGATCGTTAAACAAGAAGTTCTCCAATTTATGAACAGTGTAGCTGCTCAGCTCAATGATTGCCTGCTGTTGATTGGCAAGACATTGAGTCTAGCATCACTTAAAGTCAGCGTTCAAAGCTGAAGAGGAGATCCATCCTAGCTGGTTGTTGTGCAGCAAATAAATCTGGCCTGGAAAACACTGAAACACCAGACAACATTGGAAACAGTGGCCTCCAATGTGATTGGATACTGCACTGAAGACAGTTGTGGAGGAAGTGTAAGATGGAGACAAGTCCACAGAAGACCAAAAAGGAAATAAATCTAAGACCTCACACAAATGGTCTAGGTCACTGAATTTATTTAATCAAATATGATATCTTACCAACAATGCCACAAGCTTCCCGACCACATTACTCAATTAGATAGCATGACACTTTCTGAAAAACGTCCCACTCACTTGCAGGCAAAGGTTATGCCAATAGGTGAAATGGAAATTAACTGTAGGAACATAGGTGTACCTGGAAGTCGTAATCCTTAGGAAGGTTGTGCTGGCCATTATTGGATGTTCATTGCTCAGAGACATGTAAATACTTAACATGTCAGTAGCTTCATACCTAATCCTATTGCTCATATCTTATGCCTATGCTTTCTGATTTACAAGCCGCAGATGGTACGAGTGCACATTTCTTCATTTCCCCTCTTTCTGCATGAAACACAATGTTACCCTTGTGTCTCTCCCATCAGATTCCCAGATGCAGAAGTCGTAGATGGACAGCATTAACTCAGAAATGTTGAAGACACATAAGTACTTAATTTTACACTCATAGCCATCAGCTCAACTATTAACACTGTGCATAATTTACAAGATAGAGTTCAGATCTGTGTGTGGTGAAACACCAGGCGTGAAGAGTGCAGGTGCCAACTTGCTAGAAAGGGAGGACACACACTTGAGCTCTCAGGAGACTCAGGTGATGAGAGCAACTTGCCAAAAATCTACCATCAATGTCAAGCAGGTGGAGACTTGTAGCAGAGCAAGTTCTTTCATACGTTTTGCATTTGTTCCAGAATGAGAAGTAGATCCAACCAAGATTCAGTGTTTGTTGGCCAATGTTGCAACTTCCACATGACAAACAGAAGCCACTCACAGCATCTGAACGCTGTGATGGAAGCTCAGACTGCTACTATGAATAATCAAACTGTTGATAAAACTGATCTGGATTAAAGTATGCAAAGGGGAAGATTTCAATGAGGATGTCCTGTTGAAAGGCAATAAGAGCAAAATGACTGCAGATGCTAGAAATCTGACACACACAGAAAATGCTGGAGAAATGCAGCATGTCTGACAGTACATGTGGAGAAAGAATCAGAGTTAATGTTCTGAGTCCAGAATGACTCTTGTTCAGTTCTGATTCTCGCTCTGTTAACTTCATTTTTCTATCCATGGATGCTGCCAGGCCTGATTGAAATTCAGGCAGAAAAATGATTGTCTCCTGAGAAACCCTCTCTGCCTTCTGCTCTTCATTCAGTCATTTTATATTCCAATGTCTACTGGCACACCATGTACCGAAGTTCCTTAAGTACTTGCTACATCATCATTGATAGACTTCAGTAGTATTAAAATAATATAGAAAACACCAAATATTTGTGGGATCAAAGCACAGATAGATGAAATCATACAGTAACTAACCTGCAAGTAGTTTCTGATCTCTTAAGTGGCAACATCTTTCTGTTGCTAAATGCCTGCCCAGCTGTGCTAGGTTAAGAGAAGGCATTAACTGGAGCTTTCAGCTCCAACATGGCAATGCTACTGATACATCAGCATCATACAATGATTAACTTCATGATCTATCTGCTCTCCATGTGGCTGGAAGCAGCCTTCAGTGCCAGTGCTTACCAATATGTTATCTTCTCTGATTCACCTCATGAGAGTGTTGAGAGTGCTATTCTGGAACTGTGCAGTGCTAATAAAATAGAGCAAAATAATTCTAATGTCCCATGAAAAATGTTTCTATTGACTTGTTGAACATTGTTTTCTAAACCATTCCAAGGCTCAATATAGGATTAACCCTTTTACTTTCCAATTACATTAGTGATATGGTCTAAACAGGAAGTTGTGCTTAATAGTTTGGAACGCTCATCTAATCACTGTATTATCCATACATAATATATTATAAAAGTATAGAATAGTAAATTAAATTGGTGAATTACTTTCTCCTCTCAGTAAATATTTTGTTTCATAGATTTTTGAGTGGGCTTAAGTTATCTTGTCAAAATGTGCTGTGCTGGAAAAGCTCAGCTGGCCAGGCAGCATCCAAGGAGCAGGAGAGTTGATGTTTCAAGCATACGCTCTTCATCAGGAATCCCATTCCAGATGAAGAGCCAAGCTCTAAACATTGACTCTCCCGCTCCTCAGATGCTGCCTGACCAGCTGTGCTTTTCCAGCACCACCCGTTTTGACTCTGATCTCCACATCTGCAATCCTCATTTTCTCTTAAGTTATCTTGTCCCAAGATTTAAACTGACGTTATATAAAGGTAAGTGACAGACCCATTTAAATGTGTTATCCCAACAAAAATCAGAAAAAGCCCAATAGCCAATATTTTCAAGGTTTTGCAGATTACAAATTTTTAGTGTTGATGGGGCATCAGCTGGGATTGTGGTCACCCCACCATAATGTTGCCAGTATATTGGATTCACTATCAAAGTTGCAAATCTGAATGTCAACCTCAATTAACATTTCAGCAGTGTTCACACTGGGTGACTTCTTTGGTTTGTCCCCTGCCCTCGCTGTTTTGTATGACTTTGATAACAGTAGTACTATTTACCTCTCTCTAGGCAAGAGGATGGGAACGGGGTTGGAGGTCTTGGTAAAGAGAGGTGCGAGGAGAAAGAAAGATAAAAGTCTTGTTTATGCAATTAAATCAGTTTGACTGTAATGTGTAAACATAAAATACTCTTTCAATAATTTGTATCGAAGAGTTACACCTTCAGGCTAAATGGAGAAGTGGAGCAGATATAAATAATGAAGACAACTATTGAAAAAATATGAAACAAAACCGTTGTGACATGTCTGCATATGCTCAGTACGTTTGTTTCAAAATGGAATCAGAGTTCACTAGAAGAAAGAAATTTGTAACATGTAGAACAAAAATGTTTCAAACACATGCAAATTTTATTTTGCTTTTAGTTCCAATAACGTAAGTAAATATTTGGACCCTGCTTGTGTTCAACTCCAAGGGAACCTGTGATCTGCAGTCGTTTTACAGCAGGCAGATGTGAATTACTAACCTTCACTACAGGGTGATGGGAATCATTGTTGAGTGTACGCCCCCACACTGAATAGAAAATGAAATATAGGGCCACATCTTACAGGCACACTGCCACATTCGGTTGATACAGTCGGTTGACCTTAAGCAATCAAACCTGTTTCTATGGTACCCAAAACAGACATCACTAAACTGGGTCAAGTTTTTTCTTTAACTTAGCAAAGGGTGCATGTTTGAACTGCAGCAATAACAATACTTTAGTTAAAAAGGAAGATTTTTTTAAAATGCTAAAAATAGAAACAAAAAAACTTATTCCTTTTAGATTAATGGCAGTGTTAATTAGCAGGTTGCTATCTGCAGGTCAGAGCCAAAGCATCTGTTTTCCCCCTTGAGAGATGGTGCAATCCATAACAAGGTCAAACAAAAGCCACCCTGACGGTTCATTTCTACAGTGGATTATGCTCTGTTGACCATCGTATAGAATTAGATGTAATTAAAACTGTCAGATACTTTAAAGATACACCATTCAATGAAGACAAAGCATTTTGTCCAGACTCCCATTGTCACAAATTTGAGGTCTGTACAGTATCTTCTGAAATAGCACTGCAGCAACGTAAAATGTCAAACAAAGAATAGCTACACTTTGGGAAGTAAGTAGGTGATTGTTTCCAAGCCGCATGAGAAACTTTTCAACCATGACAGTAAGACATTCTCAGAATCCATATATATAATAGTCCTCATTTGCCACTTGATGCTGCTCAGTTCATTATGCATTTAATATTTATTATTGGGGAATGCATTCTGTATTTCATTCTCATACAAACACATAAAGATAGTCTTATTTCCTGTCTAGTTGCAGCGCATCAAGTATTTTCTTTCAATGGAAAAATTACAATACAGTAAATGTTCTGCATGGTTGTTTATCTCCTATAATCCAATTACAGACATTCTGATTTGACAAATAACCAGTTTTTTGACATATTAAGCATATTCATAAGTTCCCAAGTGGCACTTTGTCTCACTTTATTTTCCTGTATTTGCTAGAGTGTACTTAAAAATAACATCTTGTTCACAGATTGCTGTGAACAATCTGCTTATTGTCACATTGACATGTTGCTTAAATTTCAATAACAAAATACCCACAGTATATCTTTTTCCACAACTGCATCATTAGGAAATTAAAATAAAATAAAACTGTGCATCTGTTTTAAAGCTAATCCAGCTAAAAAGCTATTCTGACTACTTTGGATTTGTTTTGCCATCTTACCTGTAAATGCATAAGGTTTTGTATCAGTGGAAGACTAGTATTAGCTGCTTACATTTAAATTGTTACATTAGATTTGCACTCTTTGTACATTGTGGTGGGAGAAGAAGAAAGGTGGGTATGATAGAGCGAAAGATTTGAATCTGCACTCCACAGTATTGTCTGTACATTTAGCTATGATCCAGCAATTCAGCATATTCAAGTGGTGCTGAGGTTTCACAATATCAATTTGGAAAAATTGCAGGTTTACCACCAGGGGTCTCTACAACACATTTCTCAACATATCATCTCAAAGCCCTGCTGATGAAAAATCACAGAGTTACCTGCAAGTACAAAACTAGTATATTTGCATTTTATAGCACGCAATTCAGGAAAGCAAACATCTCCACTCAAACTGGACAGCAGACAACAGTTGGTAAAATAAAAGAAACAGAGAGCTGGAAATCCTAATGAGCTAGCATTGAGAATACAGGCCTAAGGAACAGAGGCAATTTTGCCCCCAGAAATGAATGGACTTGGGGTGAAATGGGTAGAACAAAGTGTTTTAAATGTCGAATCTGACTCCAACCATCCACTTCTGACTTTAATGGCGAAATATCAGTTGGGTGGAATGGTGAGGAGCGGGTTGGGATGGGGGGGGGGGGTGGCCGGAAGGTTGGTTGGGAGATATGCAAGTGACCAGTCTGCTCTGAAGATACGGGGAGCCGCTGAATTCTTTGTAGGAGATTGCATGTCTCCATTTTCACAGGATTTGAACTTATAACTAACATGGACTAAGTTAACCAAGACTTGAGAATATCATCGGGGAAAAGAGGGTGAGAAAGGCCAGGTCTCCAAACTAAGTGCACTTACAGAAGTGGTTGTGCCCAAGGAGTAGCAAGAGTATTGCCTGTAGGCCAAACAAGCAATCAAACCACTGTGATCTGCTCTGCTCCATGATCTCCTCAAACTGATCTATTCAACCTCTTCTAATGTGACATAGTGTATCAGACTCTCCCAAGACAGTCTTATTTCCTGTCTTGCAGCACATCAAATATTTTCTTTCAATGGAAAAATTACAATACATTAAATGTTCTGCATGGCTGTTTATCTCCTATAATCCAATTACAGACATTCTGATTTGACAAATAACCAGTTTTTTGACATATTAAGTATATTCATAAGTTCCCAAGTGGCACTTTGTCTCACTTTATTTTCCTGTATTTGCGAGAGTGTACTTAAAAATAACATCTTGATCACAGAACTGCTTATTGTCACATTGACATGTTGCTTAAGTTTCAACAACAAAATATCCACAGTACATCTTTTTCCACAACTGCATCATTAGGAAATTAAAATAAAATAAAACTGTGCATCTGTTATAAAGCTAATCAATTCTGACTACTTTGGATTTGTTTTGCCATTTTACCTGTAAATGCATAAGGTTTTCTATCAGTGGAAGACTAGTGTTAGCTGCTTACATTTAAATTGTTTAAATTGAGTCATCACTCTGCAGGGTTCAGGAGATTCTGGTTTCTGATCCCAGAATTCTCCTACCATCCCCCGCCCCACTACTCAGGTCTTGGGACTCTGAGTAAATATCAGGCCCAATAAGACCGAAATCACCAGGTGAGTTTGTGCTCCTTTTGAAAAACGCAAGGGTAATTCAGGATGGGCTACGAATTCTAGTTTCACCCGCAAGTTTCACATCCTACAGATAAAACAGAGCTCACCATTTTCATTTCAACCTAACTAGAGTGACCAGCTGTGGCAAATGCTTCAAATTTTCATTTTGATATTTCTAACAGTGCACATATACTTGCCAACAGTTTAAAAATGGCACTGCTTTCGTGCTAAATTTGGAGGGCTGCCTTGTTTATGGCAGTAGCAGATACACATGCACCTTTTTGATAAAATTTTAGAATAGGGTGGCATTGGAATGTATAGGACGGCAATGGTCTAGTGGTATAATTGCTGGTCTGTTAATCCAGAAACCCAGATAATGTTCTGGGATCCAGGTTCAAATCCTGCCGTGGTAGATGAATTATCTGCAATTAAGAATTAATGATGGCCATGAATCCATTGTCAATTGTCAAAAAAAAACCAAATCTGTCCCAACAATGTCCTATAAGGAAGGAAACTGCTATCCTTATCTGGTCTGGAGTACATGTGACTCCAGACCCATAGCAATATGTCTGACTCATAACTGCCCTCTAGGCAATTAGGAATGGACAATGAATGCTGGCTTAAACAACATATGAAAGGGAGTGTGATCAATAGCAGTTTCAGGGAGGTGGAGATACTGCAGATACAGTCAGGCAGATGGTTGACCATAAGGAAAGATAGCTAGGTAGTGCAGGAGCCTCCTGTGGCAATCCCCAACTCAAACAGGTATACCATTTTGGATACTTAGGGGGGGATGGCCTCTCAGGGGAGTAGAGCACTGACAGCTGGGTTTCTGGTACGTGACTGGTTCTACTGTAATGAGGGGTATGTCAGGTTCCAAGCGATCAATTATAATAGGGGACTCTCTAAACCTGGGCCACAGACAGATGTTTCTATGGTCATTAGTGTGATATCAGGATGTTATGTTGCCTCCCTGGTACCACGCTCAAGGATGTCTTGAAGAGGATGTAGAATATTATGAAACGGGAGAGGGATCAGCAGGTCATTGTGCACTTTGATACCAATGGCATAGATAGGGAAAGGGATGAGGATATGCAGAGAGGATATAGGAAACTAGGCAGGGAGCTACAAAGTGGGTCCTCGATGGTAGTAATATCTGGACTACTACTAATGTTATGGACTAGTAAGAGTAGGAATAGGAGGATAGAGCAGATAAATGGTGAGGAGCTGGTGCAGGGTCAAGGATTTACATTTTTGGATTGTTGGGATCTCTTCAGGGGTAGAAATGACCTATTTAAGAGGGTTGGATACCACCTGAATTGGAAGGGGACCAGTATGCTTGTCGTGAAATTTGCTTGTGTTAAACTAGTAAACAGGATGGGTGGTGTCAGAACTAAAGTGATAGTGAGAAAAGAGAAAAGGCTGAAGCAAGTACAGTGGATAAAGGAAGTAAGTCTAATAGTAAAGGTAAACACAAGCTTGGCAGAGAATGAAGTAAGATTGATAAATTAAACTGCTTTCACTTTAATGTAAGAAGTCTGACAGGTAAGGCAAATGAACTCAAGGCATGGTTCAGAGATTGGTCTGGGATATCATAGCTATTACAGAGATGTGGCTCAGGGATAGACAGGACTGGCAGCTTAATGTTCTGGGGTAAAGATGCTATAGGAAGGGTAGAAAAAGAGGCAAGAGAAATGGGGGAGTTACGTTTTTGGTTAGGGAGAACATTATGGCTGTACTTAGGAAGAATATTCCTGAGAGATCGTTCAGTGAAGTTATATGGGTGGAACTTAAAAATAAGAAATGGATGATCACCTTATTTGGATTATATTATAGGCTCCCCGAGAGTCAGTGGGAAATTGAGAAGCAAATATGTAAGGAGATCTCAGTTATCTATAAGAAAAATAGGATTGTAATGCAACTTTCCAAACATAGACTGGAGCTGTCATAGTATTAAGGGCTTGGATGGGGAGGAATTTGAAAAGTGTGTACAAGAAAACTTTCTTATTCAATATGCGGATGTACGAACTAGAGAAGGAGCAATACTTGACCTTCTGTTGGGAAATAGGCAGGGTAAGTGTCAGTGGGGGAGCACTTAGGGGCAAGTGATCGTAATTCTATCAGTTTTAAAATACTTATGGAAAAGGATAGAACTGATCAAAAACTTGGAGTAAGACCAATTTTGATGGTATTAAACAGGAACTTTCAAAAGTTGATTGGAGGAGCCTATTTGCAGATAAAGGGACTGTTGGGAAGTAGAGAGCATTTAAGAGATAACAAGAGTTCAGAGACAGTATTTTCCTGTTAGTCTTATAGGTTGAGGGAATATTGGATGACTTAAGAAATTGAGGCTCTGTTTAAGAAAAAGGAGGCAGGTATAGACAGCTGAGTAAATCCCTGAAAGAGTATAAAGGCAGTTAGAGTTACTTAAGAGAGGAATCAGAAGGGCAAAACAGGGTCATGAGATAGCTTTGGCGAATAGTTAAGAAGAATCCAAAGAGATTCTGTAAGTACATCAAGGTCAAAAGAGTAACTAGGTAGACAATAGCTCCCCTTATAGATTAATATGGCTGTCTATATGTGGAACCACAGGATTTCAGTGAGATACTAAATGAATATTTTGTATTCACTATGGAGAAGGACATGGAAGCTAGGGAACTTGGGGAAATAAGTAGTGATGTCTTGAAAAGAATTCTTACTAGAGAAGGGAGTGTGCTGGACATCTTAAAACACAAAATAGTAGGTCAATTCCTGGGACCTGATCAGGTGTTTCTCAGAACTTTTTGGGAATCTAGGGATGAGATTGCTGGGCTCCTTGCTGAGATATTTGTATCATTGATAGCCACAGGTAAGGTAATGGAAGACTGGAGGTTGGCTAATGTTATGCCATTATTTAACAAAGGCTGTAAGGAAAAGCCAGGGAACTATAGACCGATGAGCCTTACGTCAATGGTCGATAAATCGTTGGAGTGGTTTCTGAGGAACAGGATTTACATGCATTTGGAAAAGCAAGGACTGATTAGAGATAGACAGTATAGCTTTGTGCGTGTGAAATTGTATCTCATTAAAATGGTTGAGTATTTTGAAGAGGTGACAAAGAAGATTGATGAAGGCAGAGCATAGACTTTGACTATATAGACTTCTGCAAAGCATTTGATAAGGTTTTGCATGATGGTGAAGAAGGCGTGCTTGTCTTCATTGGTGAGAACATTGAGTATCGGAATTGGGATGTATATTGCGGTTGTATAAGACGTTGGTGAGGCCACTTTTGGAATACTGAATACAATTCTGGTTGCCCTTCTTTGGGAAGGATGCTGTTAAACATGAGAGGATGCAGAAAACCTTTACAAGGATATTGCCGGACTGGAGTATTTCAGTTATAGGGAGAAGTTGAATTGGGGCTATTTTCCCTGGAGCATTGGAGGCTGAGGGGTGACCTTATCATGATTTATAAAATCATGAGGGGTATGGATAGGTCTTTTCCCGGGTTGGGAAGTCCAAAACTAGAAGGCATGGGTTTAGTGAGAGGGGAAAGATTTAAAAGGAACTAAGGGGCAACGTTTTCATGAAGAGGGTGGTGCGTATATGGAATGAGCTGCTAGGGGAAGTGACGGAAGTGGGTACAATTACAACATTTAAAAGGCATCTAGATTTGTACATGAATAGGAAGGGTTTGGAGGGATATGGGCCAAATGCTAGCAAATGGGACTTAGATTGGGATGTCTGGTCGGTACAGACAATTTGGTCCAATGGGTCTGTTTCCATGTTGTGTGCCGCTATAAGACTTCATTTTATAAGAATTAAAGGGTTTTGCTTCAATAATAATCTTTTAAAGCTACAATCTTTTAAAAGTTTTAGAACTTCTCTTTATTTTTGTAATTACATATACTCATGTCTTTTGAATATTATCTTTCCAAATAAGGGAATGTGGCTTTTAACTCTTGTAATCATGAAGATCTCTCAGGTCATCCTTGAACTTCTCAGCTTAGATAGAAAAGTGTCCTTAACATGTCAAGTCACTCTCAGAACTGATTCTCCTCATCCTAATGACTCCCTGTCAGCTTTTTTCTATTGTTTTTACAGCCTATAATGAGGTCCACAAGATTGCACACAATACTCTGACTATAGAGTAACCAAGCATATGAATAAGTTCAAGATGGCCTCTTAGCTTTTATATTCTACAGGTGTAAGTACACTTTTTGTTGCTTTATCGGCCTTCTTTCCATTTAAAATCTCATCCCTTAAGATAAATTTGCTTTACATCATTAAAAATCACACAACACCAGGTTATAGTCCAACAGATTTAATTGGAAGCACTAGCTTTCGGAGCGACGCTCCTTCATCAGGTGAAGGAGCGTCACTCCGAAAGCTAGTGTGCTTCCAATTAAACCTGTTGGACTATAACCTAGTGTTGTGTGATTTTTAACTTTGTACACCCCAGTCCAACACCGGCATCTCCAAATCATTGCTTTACATCAATATTTCCAACAATTCTATTTTCTGGTTTTTCCATTGCATTTAGCCAGGCAAATAATTTCTGTTAAATTTTTCCACTTTTTTTTGACCATTATTTTCTATTTTTGTTCTAAACTGACAGATGTTCTCCTATTTTTCAGGCCAGCTTTGCACCATTCTGTCTGATTGTGGTGGTGTTTGCAAGAAATACAGCAAGGCTTTCATTGTTTGTACAAACATAGTTTATCTGAAAGAATTAACTGGTGAAATTATTTTCTTCCTGTAATGATATATGATTTTTAAGAATATACTTTTCAAACATCTTGTTTCAATCTCGAATAATGTTCCTACTTGACAGTAGAAACTCTGATGACCGAGGTCCAGATCTCCAGTCTGACTCAATTGTCTTCCTCAAGATAATTTCTGATCAACTTGTTCAGAGACGTCATTGCACATCTCTGGAGTAAGTGGGAACTGAGCTTGGGGTCTTCCAGCTTATATGTAGAGACTACCACAACATCACAAGAGCCTTTGAATTATTTTCTCAACCTCTTCTGTTTACAACAACTTCAGTTGTGAATGCTAATCTCAAAGCTTCAGAGCTTCACACATTTGCACTTGAGTACTTGTGCATCAGAACATTTTTGCCAAAATTGTATTTGCCTCCATTTTGAGGTGACCGTTCAACAATTTTCATGTGAAGTCAAATAAAAAAAATCTGAAGGACCACCAATGTTGGGAAAAATCCTCCAGAGGGCAGCCTGTGGCTACAGCTGTAGCTAGGTTTGCAAGAGGACCTGAAAGTCTGCCTGGAGCATAGTCCCATAGTCTATTGCCAACAGACTGCTTCCAGGCAGTTGCTATGCTGCTGGCACTGTGGAGGGCCTGCAAGTCAACTGGAAAATTCCAGTCAGCTTCTGATCCATGTTTTTAATTGGTCTCTTATTTCGCTTAAATAAGCTACCCAAGGCTTGCATATGAGTATACATTTTGTCCTTACTCTGGCTTCAAAAAAGTGACCCAGGAGCAGCATGGTAATGTCAAACCAGCCACTGGTACAAAATTTCACACCTGCCTGCCTCTGATCTTGCCCCCTTGTTGATGTCAGAATCCTGCCTCAGGCATCCTATTTCTTCATTCGGAAACACTTCATCATAATACTATATATAAAATCAGCAGGTTATTGAAAAATGGAAACTGCAGTTTAACTTTGCCTATTCATTATTTTTGATTTAAAAATCTCTCAAAGTACAGATGAATGGACCAGAACTAAAAACCTTCTGTTTCTCTAATGAAAACAATACGAGTTTACCTCAAAAATATATCTGTTCTTCTAACAAAATGTTTTGTGTATATTGTGAGGATGCTTTTACAAGATAACATTACTGTGTTTGTACAAGATAGTATTACTTGTTAGGTATATCAATTAAATTTCACCCACACAGGATGATATTACGTCATGTTTCTAATATCTTGCACAAATGAAGAGTTGGCAAATTGGAACCAACCTTCATTTGTAATTTGAACCTGAATATTATGATGTGACATTCCATTTTGCATGATATTCTATACCTTGTTACAAGTTAATTTGTCTGAAGGTTTCTGTAAGTCTGATTCAGCTCAGATTTGTTTATGCAATTAACAATTGGAAAATAAAATTACATGGTCATATTAGTTAATTTGATTCTTAATGGGAAGGTGTTCTATTAGACTAAACAGTGACAGTCTACAACCCAAACCACACACTCAAATTGTTTGTAGGTTCTGCAGTTTGTTGCTACTTGTTAATTAATTTTGCATAAAATATGAAATCTTGTTCATAACTATATTGGGGATTTGAAATTTCTTCTTGCCTGTCATTGAGTATACTAAATTCCAAAGGTCAGCTTGATGGTAATTCTTCTTTATATTTAATTACATTCAATTCCAGTGATTGATCTACTTGCCTGTGGAATAGTTCTTTTTAGAATGAGGAATAAACAGTGGGATTCAATGAGATACTTTAATTACTTTGGCTCATTTTTTACTTGGACTTCCCAATTTGCATAGTGTAAAATCAACAAAGAAAATTGACTCTATAAATTTGGACAAGGGAAATAACTCCTTCCACAGCTACGGCACTTTAATATTTGATGCTGAGACATACAAAGTCCTATTTTCTAACCAAGCTTTGAACGGTGAAATAAGATTTTTGCTAGTGAGTACCAAAAGGCCTATTCGTATGTATTCACATGTATTAATATCTTCTTACTAGTTAATCCCACCATTTTACATGCAATTTCCCCATTTTCCCACATGCTAGAAACAAGACAGAGCAAAATTCCTGTCTGAGTGGTTACCTGGAGACTTCAGCTCATCAGTCTCCAATATCTCAGGGTGCACTCCATGAGCAGCAACCTCATGCATTTCTTATCCATGGACATTGACATTCAACAAGTGCTAGGTTCACTCCTGCTCCTGGTACATCTGCGATCCACTTGCAAGACAGTTCTGCACTACAGTGTCACACTTTGCAGTGTACTGACACCTATTATTGAAATGCTAATGTCAGGACACTTTGTGTGCACCCAGCTAAGATTTGACCAGGCTCCTCTCTGGGATTCTCACATGCTTTCTTAGTGTTCACGCAGATTGTGCTTGCTTGGATATCATCCCCTGACTTGCCTTTTGTTGCCTTTTAACACATTTCCCATCAGTCAACTATGACAGGCTCACAGTACTTCTGACTTGTCTTGACATCTACTGCAGACACTGAGGCAGGCAGCTTTTCATGTTGTCACATGCAGACACATGGCAGCAAGTGCTCCCAACTCTGATAAAGGAACCACCGATGTGTGGGCACGTGAGCTGTTGGAGAGAGCAGGCAGCAGCTTTGCTGGTGTTTCCTCTGATGGATCTTTGGCTTCTCCCTTGGAGGTGGAGGAAGAATTATGTTATGGGCCTGGCCTGTTGGCTGATAAGACTCTCAGATGTTACTCATACCTGTAGGAGAAAACCCCAGAAAATTCACCATGAACCAAGGGTAGAAGTTTGGGCACACTGAGATACAATCATTGTGGGGTAATGTGGGAGAAGCATAGCAATGGACAATGTGCCTTCCTTGTTTGCTGGGTCATTGAAGTTTCAGCATCACCACATGAACTGTTGCTGTCCTCATCGGCCAAGGCCAGGATCTTATCCTCATTATGACCAGGAACTAAATGTTGGGCACCAACCAGCCACATTCTGCCCAATTGTGGGCTGTTTTCTCCTGGAATGGAGCAAAGGGAGGAACTGAATGAGCCAAAAATGGCTGGCACAGTTGTTAGTGCTTATGAAGATAGGGGAATGATAATGAGGTGCTCCTTGTAGGTGTGAATGCAGCAGAGAAGGCCTTCAGGATTAACGGCTTGGAGTTTAGGGGTGAGTGAGAATCAGTGATAGAAGATGTGTGCAATAGGAGACATTTACACTGAATTTAAGGGAGAAGAAAGAAGATGGTGGCAATTACTCTTTTGAAGCAACGAAAGTCACCGAGCTTCTTTTGACATTGCTGAGAATTCCTCCGGACTGTTGGAGCTGTCCTCACTGGCAACCTCAGAAGCTGGCAGGGATGATGTTGTGGGCCCCTCTGCCTGTCCTTGGTTAAGAGAGCATGCATTCTAGGTAATCCAAGATGGAGGACAGGAAAAAGTTGTGGCTGTAAAGCTGCTCCTTTTTTGAGGTAGTTTCAGTGTTGCCGATGATTTCCTCAGATTCTAGGAGTAGTAATTACTGTTTTATAAACTGTTGCACTATTTTGGAACTTCGGGAAAAAAAAGATCAAAACAATGGCACTTTAAAAAGGATGAAGTGACCACATGGGCAGTGATTCAAATGGAGAAAGAAACCTACACTGCTGTCTGACCCAGCAGTAACTTGCACAGCTTTTGGCTTTGCTGTCTGGTTTCAAGTATCTTCGGACATGGGAGCTCATTCTAAGAAAGATTAACGGCGAAATTTATAGTTGACCTTGGAGAAATCTGTGTGGTGGAGCTCACAATAGGAGAGCATCCAAGTGGCTGTTAAAGTGTCACATTACTTGTTTTTGTAAATCTACAATAGTGAGTAGAGTGGGCTTTTTAAAATTATATGTTGTTATCGAGTTCTGCCTTTTGATTAAACTTGAAAAATATAAAAACATAGGTACTAAGTTATCCTGGAGCAGTGTTTTTATAGTAGTGAGACTGTGCTATTTTCTGGGTCTATAAATTAGATTAGATTAGATTAGATTACTTACAGTGTGGAAACAGGCCCTTCGGCCCAACAAGTCCACACCGACCTGCCGAAGCATATACCACCCAGACCCATACTCCTACATTTACTCCTTCACCTAACACTACGGGCAATTTAGCATGGCCAATTCACCTAATCTGCACACTTTTGGATTGTGGGAGGAAACCGGAGTATCCGGAGGAAACCCACGCAGACACGGGGAGAATGTGCAAACTCCACACAGAGAGTCGCCTGAGGCGGGGGTTGAACCCGGGTCTCTGATGCTGTGAGGCAGCAGTGCTAACCACTGTGCCACCGTGCCGCCCATGAATTGTTCAGGTGTAGATGGCCTATAGTAGAGGGATGTGCTCTTCCTGTCGGATGTGGGAGATTAGGAGAGTTTCCATGTTACTGATGACTATGTCTGCAGGAAGTGTTTGTGGTTGCAAATCCTATCAAATTGCATGGATCAGTTAAAGTGGTATTGAGAGGCAATGGGGAATTTACAGGAGAGAGGGGGTGTGATTGATGGCAGTTGCAGGGAGTGTGATAAACTGAAGATACAGTCAGGTAGATGGGTTACCTCCAGGAAAGATAGGAGGGATAGGGAGCTGATGCAGGAGTCTCCTGTGGCTATCCCCATCTTAAACAAGTGTGCTGTTTTGGAAAATGTAAGGGCTGATGGACTCTTGGGAATGTTGCACTGAAAACCAGATTTCTGGTACCGAGACTGGCTCAAATGTAATGAGGGGTACATCAGTTCCATGCAATCGACTGTTATATGGGCCTGCTTAGTCAGAGGCACAGACAGACATTTCTGAGGCCAATAGCAAGACATCAGAATGGTGTGTTGTCTACTTAGTGCCAGGATCAAGGATATCTCAGAAAGAATGCAGAATATTCTCAAAGGGGAGAGGGACTCGCAGGAGGTCATTGTACACATTGGAACTAATGATATAGCAAGAGAAAAGGACAAGATTCTGAGGACAGAATATAGGAAGTTAGGCAGGAATTTAAAAAAGAGGTCCTTGAGGGTAGAAATATCTGGATCACTAACAGCGCCATGTGCTAGTGAGGGTAGGAATAGAAGGTTAGAGCAGATGAATGCGTGGCTGAGGATCTGGTGCAAGGGAGGAGGATTCACACTGTTGGATCATTGGAATCTCTTCTGGGATAGAAGTGACCTGTATAAGAAGAATGGATTGCACCTGAATTGGAAGGGGACCAATATACTGGCAGGGAAATATGTCAGAGCTGCTTGGGAAGATTTAAACTAGTAAGGTGGGGGGATTGGGACCCAGGGCGAAAGTGAGGAAAGAGTTCAGTCTGAGCTGAGTACAGTTGAGGAAAGAAGCAAGTCTAACAGACAGAACAGACAGGAACAAAGTAGAGAACAAGGTAGGACTGATAAATTTAACTGCTTTTATTCCAATGCAAGAGACCTAATAGGTAAAGCAGATGAACTCAGGGCATGAGTAGGAACATGGGTCTGGAATATCATAGCAATTACAGATTTGTGGCTCAGGGATGGACAGGATTGGCAGCTTAAAGTCCTTAAAGCTATAGGAAGAGTTGAAAGGGGGGGCAAGAGAGGAGGGAGAGTGGCATTTTTGATTAGGGTTAATATTATAGCTATATATAAGGAGGATATTCCTGGGAATATGTACAGGGAAGGTAATTGGGTAGAACTGAGAAATACGAAAGGGATGATCACTTTATTGGGGGATTGTACAATAGACCCCCTAATAGTCAGCGAAAAATTGCGAAATAAATTTGTAAGGAGACCTCAGTATCTGTAAGAATAATAGGGTGATTATGGTAGGGGATTTTAACTTTCCAAACATTGACTGGGACTGCCATAGTGTTAAGGGCTTGAATGGAGAGGAATTTGTGGACAAGAAAATTTTCTGATTCAATATCTGAATATACCAACTAGAGAAGGTGCAAAACTTGACCTGCTCTTGGGAAATAATGCAGGACAGGTTACTGAGGTGTCAGTGGGAGAGCACTTTAGGGCCAGTAACCATAATTCTATTAGTTTTAAAATAGTGATGGAAAAGGTTAGACCGGATCTAGAAGTTAAAGTTCTAAATTGGAGGAAGGCTAATTTTGACGGTATTAGGCAAGAGCTTTCAAAAGTTGATTGGGGGCGGATGTTTGCAGATAAAGAAACGGCTGGAAAATGGGAAGCCTTCAAAAATGAGATAACAAGAGTCCAGAGACATTATGTTCCTGTTAGAGTAAAAACAAGGTTGGTAGGTGTAAGGAATACTGGATGACTAAAGAAATTGAGGTTTTGCTCAAGAATGAAAGGAAATATAAATCAGGTACAGACAGTAGAAATCGAGTGATTACCTAGAACAGTATAAAAGCAGGAGGAGTATACTTAAGAGGGAAATCAGGAGGACAAAACAGGGACTTGAGATAGCTGTGGCAAGGCCACTTATGTGTTGAACCACAGGAGATGGGTGAGATAATAAACAAATGTTTTGCATCAGTGGTTACTGTGGAGAAGGATATGGAAGATAGAGAACATGGGGAAATGAATATCGACCTCTTGAAAAATTTTCATATTATGGAGAAAGGGGTGCTAGACATTGTAAAATGCATAACGGTGGATAAATCCCTGAGACTTGATCAGGTGTACTCTAGAATCTGTGGGAAGCTAGGGAAGTGATTGACAAGCCCCTTGCAGAGACATTCGTATCATCGATAGCCACAGGAGAGGTGCCGGAGGACTGAAGGTTTGCTAATGTGGTAACACTATTTATGAAAGGTGGTATGGAAAAGCCAGAGAACTGTAGACTGTGAATGTGACATCAAGTTGTTGGAGGGAATCCTGAGGGTCAGGATTTCCATGTATGTGGAAAAGCAAGGACGAGTTAGGGATAGTCAACATGGCTTTATAGGTGGGAAATCATGTCTCATGAACTGGATTGAGAAGAAGTAACAAAGAGGATTTTGAGGGGAGAATAGTGGGCATGATCTATCTGGACTTCAGTAAGGCATTCAACAAGGTTCTTCATGGTAGACTGGTAAGCAAGGTTGGATCATACAGAATACAGGGAGAACGAGCTATTTGGCAGATCTGGCTCAAATATAGAAGACAGAAGGTGGCAGTGGAGGGTTGCTTTTCAGACTGGAGCCCGTGACCAGTGGTGTGTCACAACGATCATGTTGGTCCACTGTTTTGTGTCATTTATATAAATGATTTGGATGTGAACATAGGGGGTATGGTTAGTAAGTTTGTAGATGGCACTTAAATTGGAGGTATAATGGACAGCGAAGAAGGCTACCTCAGAGTATAACGGGATCTTGAACAGATGGCCAATGGAGTGGCAGATGGAATTTAGAATTGATAAAAGTGAGGTGCTGCATTTTGGAAAGGCAATTAGGACAGGACTTCTACACTTAATGGTATGGTCCAGGAGAGCGTTGCTGAACAAATGGAAATGTTAGAATACAAGTTCATTTCTTGAAAATGGAGTTGCAGAAAGATAGAATAGTGAAGAAGGCATTTGGTATGCTTTCCTTAATGGTCAGTGCATTGAGCATAGGAATTGGGAGGTCATGTTGCAGCTGTACAGGGCATTGTTTAGGTCACTTTTGGAATATTGCATGCAATTCTTGTCTCCCTCCTATAGGAAGGATGTTGTGAAACTTGAAAGGGTTCAGAAAAGATTTACAAGGATGTTGCCAGAGTTGAAGGTTTTGAGCTAAAAGGGAAGGCTGAATAGATTGTGGCTATTTTCCCTGGAATGTAGGAGGCTGAGGGGTGACCTTATAGAGGTTTATAAAGTCATGAGGGGCATGGATAGGATAAATATATAAGATCTTTTCTCTGGGTTGGGAGACTCTAAAACTAGAGGGTATAGGTTTAGGGTGAGAGGGGAAAGATTTAAAGAAGACTTGAGGGGCAACTTTTTCATGCAGAGGATGGTGCATGTATGGAATGAGCTACCAGAGGAAGTGGTGGAGGCTGGTACAATTACATTTAAAAGGCATCTGGATGGGTATATGAATATTCAAGGGTTTATAGGGATATGGGCCAAATACTGGCCAATGGGATTAATGTTGTATAACTGGTTAGAATGGGAGAGTCGGACTGAAAGGTCTGTCTCCATGCTGTATAGCTCTATGACTCGATGATTGCCTTCCTCTTCATCACCCCATCCATCAGGACATCCAGGTCCATGTCTGCAAAGAAAGGTGCCAATTTCCCTTTGCCTGCTTTGTCTGGGCATATTACACAATCTAGACTGTTAGTGTTTGATCTGTTGCAGAACTGTCTTTTAAATATTGTGCATGTACCAGGACTCCTCAGATATCTCAGCACTGGTGAGTGAGAGAAGATAACAAGCAGGGCCCCATTGGTGTGTGGTGCACAGGTGAGTTTGGGACAATAGCATGAAAAGCCCTGCTAGCCTTTGAGGATAGGTCACCCTCCATGAAACTTGCCAAAATTGACATTTCCCTGATTTCTGGTAAAACAGCACAGTACTCATCTAACCATTCCCTAGGTATCAGCAGGTCATATGTTATCTCTGTATGAGAGATTGGGGAGTGACCTCACATAGGCTTTTGTTATACTTTCTCTGCACCAGGCTTAGAAAGTGTAGGGAAACTTCCTTTGTCATTTTTTCCTTTTATTCTCCTTATTTTGTCTCCTGCATGCCTCCACAAAAGGGGTATCAGACCTTCATGCTACAGAGGATGAACTCATAATCGAACTATGTAAAGTAACATTCATCAATTGCATCACTCCACTGTGTTCTAGTTGGAACAACCCTTCAAAGTATGGGTGGTTGGAAGGAATGGTGGAGGGTGTGCATTTTTGGTAAATAATTCTTGTTTGACTTGTATTAAATTTTAAATTCAGTTCAGCACACTTCTGAATATACAAGCAACTATTTATTAAAGATAACCTTTTGAATATTCATGATGCAAATTTCCTGCAGCAAACACATTCATCTTATTTCATGTATCAAGAGTTTTTAATCATGTCTATAATTCCTTCACAACTTTATATGTCGACAGTAGCTATCAGCCTGCTCTCTCATGATAAATCACATAAATTCAAAGCTTTTTTACAGTACTAACTGACCTAATTTTCCCATGTGACCAAATCCCCCTTTGGTCCTCTGCAGTACTATAGCTTTCCGAATTCCATTTCAAAATTAATTTTGCTTAACAATGATCAAAACTCTATTACTAATTTTCTTTTCTCCTTCCTTTCTCTTTTCTGTTCTTGCTTTCTATTAGCATTGGTAACATTGTCAGATTTCACATCCATTGCAATCAATGGACAACTTGTAATTGCTGTATTTGCTTTGGAAATGGCACTGGAACACCTCAACCATAATATTACAGGGCCACTTGTTATCTGTCCTTTTTTAGCAGCTACTGGTATAAATTATCTCTGCCATGACAACAAAAACTGTGAACAGGCATACCAGAGGCAACTTTCATTTGGACACTAATTGGCTGGAGTGGATCGCTTGCATATCATAGAATATTAGCATGATCCAAGAAATTTTTATAACTGGCAGACAGTCCAGTCCACTATTTAATTGCCCTGTCAGTGAAAGTGAAAATTACATCCCCTCCTCCCTGCCAATTCCTACCAGATAACTATGCATAAAACCACAGGACATGTAGACCCTGGTCAAAAAAAAAATCACTTTTTGAGTCCAAATTTAACTTTCCACAACAACATGTTAATTTAACTTTAGCTCTCAGGCTTATTCCAATTTATTTAGCTCTGCCCTTAGCCACTTAGCACTCATTTATAATAGCTACAATAAATATTCCTTTTTGCTTCTTGAAGTCACTTGATTTTCATCTTGCCCTGAAAATGCTGTTTCTTTCCAGGAGACTCACTATGGTTCTTTCCTTTCCCTGGTCTCACCCTGAGCTTCATTGTTTCAATTGATTTACCTCTCTGCTGTTCTTCTAGTTGTCTGCTTACAACCATGTCGGATACAAATCCTGGTCATGAACAATCCTGACGATGTTACTGGTTACTGTAGATTGAAGATTGTCATCTCTGTGAAGCAGAGGTTAGCACAGATAACATTAACAGTGGCACTTGCAGGCCACAATGATATTGTAAGATCACAAAGATTGCACAGTGGCATGGAACTGATTTTTTTTCTCACCTTGGATTGTAAATATTCTTCTACATGCTCTGATATGCAATGACCCCTTTCTTGGGTGACATGGGGCTGGAATGACAAGGTCTCAGGGCTCATATTTACAAACTCATACTGTGTCTTTGCAACATGACTGGTTTTATATTCATTTGAATAAAGTTCGCTAATGTCAAAGGTCCATGTAGAGGTATTCCATGGCCCTCCTTGTTGGAGTGCTCCACGTCCCATTGTATGGAGGAGTACGGTATTTGAGAGTCATCCGAATGCTGACTGCTCACATTACAAAGAACCTTTTGTTTGTTATTGTCCCCGGAGTCATTGCAAGTGAGACGGATGTATCCAGCCATATCATGGGTTATCATTGTTGTTGCTGTAATGCAATGAAGACGCAGAGAATTGGTGGAGGAACAGATATGTCAGTGAGCCAAGGAGTAGTAGCAACCTTCAGTGGTTGTTGAACAGTCTCCACATGAGGAAGTTACAGCTGAAGGTCCCTTCAGGATGAGCAGGAAGGTCAGAGTCTTTTCTCCTCAAAGCCATTTCCTTCAGATGGGTAAGGAACAGTATTGCTGCAGGCCGACCATGTTCCAGGACACATTCACCAACTAGACCAGATGCTAATGCAGAACCCAGGACATAAGAAGTGAGTGGCCAGCCTACTCCATGGGCCATAAAAGTGCCAGTTATGTTGAACCCATGAGCAACCCGATCCTTTTAAGGAGTCACTGTGGAGCTGTGCGGGATCTCTCATTCCTCGACCTAGCTGTCAAGTGATCCATGACCTCCAACTCTTGATAGAGTGTGCTGCATGATCCTTGCATTCTGTACTCTGCATAACAGGAGCAGATAATGGAGGCAGAAGAACTGGGAGAGTGGCAGCAGTCTTCCAAGGAGGAAGATGAGGACATTGTGCAGAAGGAATATCACTTTCTGCATGATATAACACAGCTGGGCTTGACGCTCCAAACCAGACAGAACTTCAAAATTGCCTCGTTCCAGCAGCTGACATCTGATTGCGTTGGTTACTCACTGATTTATTGGTGCCCAGAAGGGAAGTAATCCTTATCTGTTCCAAGAGGTAAATGCAATTTCTGTTTGATTCTTTTTTTTGTTTGTGTTTGCTGGTGTTGAATAAAAATGAATGTTTTGAAGTATTGGAGGGCTTTCCTGTGTGTGTTGGTTCCATAGTGAGCAATGATTAGATGCTGGACTATTGGGCATTGGAGGAACTGTAACAGTCAGTTGTATAATGAGATGTGATAAGGACTTGCAAGCTGTCTATCTTGATGTTTAAGCAGCAATAGATGTAAGAATGTGCATTTGTATGTGCAATGAAATGTCAACCCCATTCCCTCCCATTTATCTCTCAGCCCCCGGCCTACAAGACTCATTCCTGATGAAGGGCTATGCCCAAAACATCAGTTCTCCTGCTCCTCGGTTCTTGCATATAGTCTAGCATTTTGTGATGTTTCTCATTACAGGTTAAATATTAAAAGGGTTTAGCCTTAAAAGTTTGCAATGTAATGTTGAATGGAAATAGCTTCACAAAAACTGCAGTCTTGATTTGTAATTCACTGTAGAACTAAGGAAGTTGTTTGATACATAGAACACAAATGGTGTCACCAGCAATGTCCATGAAAAGCCAGATTAGTGATCGTTAATCAAACTTTATAATATCATTCCACTGTCAAAAATTCTACACATATTCTAAATGTCATTTATCTAACTTACACTAGATTTACTGCTAGATGAATGATTAAAGATAGCTATTAGCATAGTAATCCACTCCATAGATATAATCTCAGTTCTGAAGGTTGGGAATCCTTTATCCAAAAACCTCGGGACCAACTGTTTTTTAGATGAAGGATATTTTTGTCTTTTGGATACACTTACCTTACCCTCAAAACATTTAATTAATCATCTCACAACCAAAATCATGTAACTCTTGAACTCATTATATCCTGGTCTTTGGGGAATAGTATCTGTAGGCTTTTCATTATCTCCATTTTTATTTTTCTTTGCCTCCACTTATTGTTATACCTATCACTTAGGTCTGTTCAGAAATGTTTGAGTCAGTTTAGGCTAGAAAAGACTGGTGGATATAATGAGTGCATACCTTTAGAGAAATGCTTTGCTTTTAGGTCTGTGTGGGTCTATTCAGGGCAAACAAAGTGTTTTTCCAAAGGGCCCGAACCCAGCATGTCTATAGATCTTTTCAGACCATTCGGGTCAGCTTTCAAAAAGATCTTTGGGTTTTGGTCTTTTTGGACTTAATGTGCAGACAAAAGACACCCAACCTACACAAATGAGGGACCAATACATTGTTAGATATGCCATCTTTCAGAGACAATATGAAATGGAGGCTATTTTCTGTGTCATCGTGGTATTTTAAAGACAAGAGGAATTCTCTCAAGTTGAATGGTGTATTTCTGATTCTATTTCATATTTTCATATGTAGTTAGAGTTAAGATAGATAATGCTGTGCAATAGTATAATCCTTGTATAGGTTCTATGAACAAAATCCTCCCATGAAATACAAGCAGGGAAAATTCAACCAGCAGCCACAATAGATGGGAAGTCTGTTGTGTGATTGAGCTGTGCATGGCAGCCTGAAGCAATGGATATATAAATGCTGGCTAATTGCAATAGTGTACACTTCATTGGTTACCAAATTATTTGCATTTATAACACTTGCAGCTCATGAATCTATCATAGGCCAAGTGGTTCTGGACATTTTGTTAGCCTATTTTCCAGTTTTCCTTTAGTTTAAACTTCTGCACTATTTGTACTATTTGCAGTACATGTTTCATATCATCACACAATTGGAAACATTAGATTAAGCTGACCTGTACATGGCTTATAAAATTGGATGCACATTATAACCTGGAGTTTCCTCCATGGGCACATTCCACAGAAAATGACTCCAAATGTGACCATTGTCATGCCCTACTTTGTCAATTTCACAAAATGCTGAAGCATCTACCCAATCATATTAAAATGTGCCTTCATTTAAAAAGGAAGGAAATCAATATAAACAGCCATGGCCTATTAAACTTGGGTTCACACCACATCAATTTCACATGATGTTTACAACCTCATTCATATGGATAGCTTGATGTAAGAGTACTCAACTGTCAGGTTCCACGTTACGAAATTGGAGTGTAACAAATGCCCTGTAGCTTTCCAAATTTTATGGATTTTTTTAAAAAGAGAAAGTAAACTAGGGCTGACAGGCAGCTATACCATCGTTGTGTGCTTCCAAATGAATCAAGTCAAGCAGGAGTGTTGGCAGCACCAATGGGATTGTTAGTCCACCATCCCGATCAAAAAGGCTGATGTGAGTGCATTAACTCAGTTCATAGGGCATGTTTCCAACCTGTTTCCATCCCAAAGTAAATTACTGACATATTTCCCACATTAAAATGACAATATTTATAGAATAAAGATAACCTGTCAAGTTAAATCCTGGCATGTTCAAACACAACATATTCTCATTGTTGATACTGTAAAGGATATACCAATGTATACAGCAGATAGTTAAATAGATTTCCATTGACAGTGTTGTTAACACATGGGGCAGACAATGATATGTCAATATGGAAAGGGGGAAAATGAAGTCAATCAGTCATTGCAAGTATTAAAAGTTAAATTACTGACAACATAGGTAGTCCTAGTTTCTTTAACATGAAACAGCCCTGAAAGGTCTGCTGACGGGTTAGTTATTTACGCAATAGTAAAGGAAGAGAAGCCGATGTAAGCTGAGTGAATTAATCAGGGCCTCACCCATTGTTCACAGCTAAAGCTTCTTTCTCAATTGGCAAGTTTACTGTGGGATGACGTCGTAATAGTGTCTGATGGAAAATGAGTTGCATCTGAATCATCCACTGAATGCTTTCCAGTGAGGCGATATACGTCATATACATATATAGAGCTTTAATCTGAAGTCCAATATCCCTGATCTGCTGCTTTGCAAATGGAGTTAAGCTTGGGCCAGAAGTGAAGCAAAATGAAAGGGACAGCATTAGATCTCTTTGATGCAGTGATAGAATTGATAGAAAAATTATCTTTAAACATTTTTGTACATATGGTACTTAAATATATTATTGGAAACTAAATCACTATGAACTTGTTAGCAAAGCAAAGCTTTGGAAGCTGATAATACTCTCATATTACAATAAATTAGCACTAAAAGTATTAACTCTTTTAATTAATGACATTTAAATACATAACCTGAATAGTTACTAATGCGAAAACATAATCGTGGAATTCTGATACAAAAACAAAAACTGTGGCTGCTAGCAATCAGAAAGAAATAGTAAACACAGGAAATACTTAGTGGGTCTGGCAGCATCTGTGGGAGAGAAACAGTTAACATTGAAGGTTGATATACAATGACAAGGACATGCAGGGGAAGGTGTAAAGGGAAGGTTTATTGTTGGGTGGAGACTATGAGTGATTGCGTAAGACAAAAGGAAATGGCGCAAGCAAAAAAACAAATTCTGGGCTACAGGAGGTATAATTGGGAAAACCAGAATCACCAATAGCTGCTGTTTGAAAAAAAGGGGCAGAGGTCATGACCTGCTTTGCTTGGCCAAGTCCTCCCTCTTGTCATTTAATCTCTCCTACTTTCCAAATAATCATTGACCTTTTTATTCTTTTCCCTTCTTCCACTTTCCCTGCCTCTGTATTCATTCAAACCTTTCTACTTTAACATTTTCCAGTTCTGAAAATAAGGCTATCAATATGTAGTGTTAACTTAGTTTCTCTCTCCACAGATACTATCTGATCAGCTAAACATTGCAGCATTCTCTCTTTTTATTTCATAAGATGCTGCATTCTTCCGCTGTGTCTGAGAATAACTTAGTACGGTGGCCGTATTTTAAATTGAGCTGCTTGCCATGCTCTGCTGAGGACAACAAAGGATAAATGTAATAGGCTTTACTTTCTAAATCGAGCTGTGTAAATCAGGAAGTCCTAATGGGTCTTCACTTTATGCAAAGAACGTCATTTAAACTGTCGATGCTGGTGATAGAAAGGATGTGAACAGTTTTCTCTGAATGTTTGTAAATTGTATTAATTTGCAAACAAAATAACACTTACAATTAAGTTTGACATTTTAAGATAAAATATTTGCATAATAAAATATCCACCAGACTGTGATCTTCTAAATTAAGAAGCACTATAATATATATCATGTCTTAAGGATAAACCTCAAGGATTATTTTAAGGACCATTAACACAGCAGATGATCACATGGTAGTTTCAGACCGATTCTGGCTTTAAATTGGGATAAAATGTCTATATTACACAGTTTAGGATGGAATAGTGGCTCAGTGGTTAGCATTGCTGCCTCACAGCACCAGGGACCCAGGCTCAATTCCAGCCTCAGGTAACCGTGAGGAGTTTGCACATTCTTCCTGTGTCTGTTTGGGTTTTCGCTGCATCCTCTGGTTTACTCCCACAGTCCAAGGATGTGCAGATTACATGGATTGACCATGCCAAATTGCCTGTAATGTCCAGGGATGTGCAGTCTTTGTAGATTAAGCATGGGGAAATGGAGGGTCTGTGTGGATTTGATGGGCCGAATGGCTGCTTTCACACTGTAGGGGACTCTATGATTCTATGAGCTTCTACTTGGGGAGAATTGAAATGGTTAGATATAGAGGTTAGAATTTAAAATTCTAAACAAGTAGAATCAAAAAAAGCTCAGGTGATCCAAGGGAATACTTAAACATATTTTAAGTCCAATCTGCCACAACACTGATGCACCATGGGGCGTCAAACAGAACAAGAAAGATTATCCTTTGCTTTTCATACTGGACATTAGGAAGCTAGTCTCCCTGCCCAGATGGATCTAAAGATCCCATAACCCATTTGAAACAAAGTAAACACATTTAAATAAATTAATATGAAACCATGCCCAGAAGAATAGGGTGAAAGTTTATTGCAGTCACTCATGGCATGCAATTACTGAAGTTTTGAGACCAGTTTATGCAGGGTTAGGTGAATTGACATGCTAAATCACCCATAGTGTTCAGGGGTTTGTTGGTTAGGTGCATTAGTCAGGGGTAAACATAGGATAGTAGGGGAATGGGTCAGGGTGTGTTACTCTTCGGAGGGTCGGTGTGGACTTGTTGGGCCAAAGGGCCTATTTCCACACTGTAGGGATTCTATGGATTCTATGGTATAACTGAATTGGGGTCCGACTGACCTCTGTTGGAAGTTTCACACTACATCTAACCAGAAGCATGTCTCGCCATTTCTGAAAGAAGGAATAAAATCCTTTTAAGTAGTTAGGGTAATCTAGACTCAAAACAAATGGTCCTTCGAGCTCTATTCTATTTCTAGATTCGAAAGTGATACATTGCGCAAAGCTTTCCACCAAAGGCCTGGTGTGAAGAATGATGGAGAAGATGGCTAAATACAGAGAGTTTCAAACATTCAGAACCTCAATATTGAGAAACATTTTTGCCATTTTCCCCTGAAGTCTTCAATAGCGACTATCAGAATCTCACCTCTTGAGTGTTAACTAGGATGAAATCTAACACTTGCCTTATTCATATGCTACTTCTAATTGTCCGTTCCTTCTGCAAGAAACTAGAAGCTCAAATTCCCAACATGTTAATCAGAACAGATACTTGCAGCTACAGCTCACTGAGTACCTGTCCTGGTTTTTATCCAACTGCTTCTTCACCACAACTTCCTGACATATTCCATGACCACCATCATCCATGCAGGTTACATACCAAACAAGTATTCACACTCAGATCATCATGTCTCCTCTCACACCACTTCTGTCCTTCAACACTTTCTTTTGGAGCTTAGGGAGACTACAGCCTGTGTGGCTCTGCATGCAGGGATACACACACATGTATCATGCACCTACACAGGATGTGTCTTCTGACTCTTGTTTTCTTAGCACTCACTCTCTTTGCACTTACTTGGAGGGTCATAGCCTCTTTATACTTCACATTGCTTTCTTAGTGCAGACTCACTTACTTCAGCCACAGGATGTCAACCTCTGTGTGGGTCACATTGCTTTCTTAGTACACAGGGGGTTTAGTGCTCACTTAAAAGCTTCTGTTCTCAGTTAAAGTCTTTCCTTCTCTAATGTCACTCAGGGTAAGAAATCTGCCATCCATACCCAGTCTGGTCTTCATGTGACTTCAAACCCCCAACAACATGGTTAACTCTTAACTGCCCTCTGAGCAATTAGGGATGGACAATAAATGCTGGCCTGGCCAAAGATGGCCATACCCCTTGAACAGATACAAAAAAGTGAGAGAGGCAGAGTGAGAGGTGGGCAGCTTGTCATGGTGGAAATCATTAAACCATCAAGAGGATTACCATGTCACTGTGTGGCACCATGTTTCATCACTGTCATACCTGCAGCACATGCCAGGTGTTTGCTGGCCATCTGTAAAATTCAAAGGGTAGCCGTCCTTAATTGGGTGAAAGCGGACTATGTTCTGTCTGGATGTAGCATTACAGTTAATCAAGAGATTTTGTTCAGATCCATTATAGAAGGTTGGCTATAGTCAGGCAGGGGCTTGGTCCCACTAGAGTTTTGTTCAATGACATTTTTTTTCTAAAATATTCATGCCTCTATAATTGAATCTACTGAGAATTCACCCCATTTAAGGCTAATATTATTCTGTCGAATCTTACACAGAAATATGCTTAGATTCTCTGTTGTTGGATATGATCTCACATTTATGTGGTGTGAATATTACTATTCATTTGTCAATCCATTGTTTCACATGAATTTCCTCCCACCTTAGTTAATCTCAAACGCTTCTATTCCTTTCCTCTCATGTTCTCATTTAGCATCCCCTTAAATGTTCAAAGTTTGTGCGAAGATTTGTAGCTCGGGTGCTCGTTGCTGTGGTTCTGTTCGCCGAGCTGGAAGTTTTTGTTGCAAACGTTTCGTCCCCTGGCTAGGCGACATCATCAGTGCTTGGGAGCCTCCTGCGAAGCGCTTCTTTGTTGTTTCCTCCGGTGTTTATAGTGGTCTGTCCCTGCCGTTTCCGGTTGTCAGTTTCAGCTGTCCGCTGTAGTGGTTGGTATATTGGGTCCCGGTCGATGTGTTTGTTGATGGAGTTTGTGGATGAATGCCATGCCTCTAGGAATTTCCTGGCTGTTCTCTGTCTGGCTTGCCCTATGATAGTAGTGTTGTCTCAGTCGAATTCATGTTGCTTGTTGTCTGCGTGTGTGGCTACTAAGGATAGCTGTTCGTGTCGTTTCGTGGCTAGTTGATGTTCATGTATGCGGATTGTTAGCTGTCTTCCTGTTTGTCCTATATAGTGTTTTGTGCAGTCCTTGCATGGTATTTTGTACACTACATTAGTTTTGCTCATGTTGGGTATCGGGTCCTTCGTTCTGGTGAGTTGTTGTCTGAGCGTGGCTGTTGGTTTGTGTGCCGTTATGAACACATGCTAGCCAGAGAAGCTCCTCCATGAAAACTGCCGAAGATGACACTTAGCTGATTTCTGTTAAGATTCTGGGTGGAATCTTACGGGGAACTGAGCGAAATATCTGGCAGAATTTTACAAGTTGGCCAGTGACCTCTATGTCAACATTGGGAGTACCTTGCTGCATCTTTTCTCCTTTTGCCAAGTAGGGTATTGAGTTTCTCACCAGGCAGTGGTCAGTTGCCAATTAAGGGGGATTACTGGTGTTCAGCACCTTTTTAATGGCACAAGTTACCTCATTAATATTCAATTTCCCATCTTATCAAATTCCCAACTTGGCGAACAGGCCCATCTCGCTCTTAAATGTGGACTTTAAGATCCTCTCTAAGGCTCTCGCGTTAAGGCTGTGTTACCCTCTATTATTAAAGAGGATCAGAGGGGCTTCATAAAGGATCGCAGATCCTCCAATAATGTTAGGAGGTTGCTTAACGTAATTCAAGCATGCCAACAGCAGTCAATACAGGGATTGATGATTTCTTTAGATGCAGAGAAGGCATTTGACCGAGTTGAGTGGCCATACCTTTTCTATACTCGAGACCGGTTTGGTCTGGGCGAAGTTCCCATAAGATGGGTAAAGGTTCTCTACAGTGTA
>NC_057729.1:28653838-28655455 GCF_004010195.1 Chiloscyllium plagiosum
TTTGGCGCTTTTTCAGGGTATAAGATTAATTTTGCTAAATCAGAGGCTATGCCTATGTGTGGTCTTACGAAAGAGTTGGCTCTTGAGAGTGACTATAGATTCCCATTTAGGTGGTCACAGGGGGTTTGTGTATTTGAGCGTATTCATTACTCCAGTTCTGGATTGGCTGTTCAAAGCCAATTTTACTCAATTATTTGAAAAATTTAAACAAGATCTCCAAAGATGGGAGGCACTTCCAGTCTCATGGTTGGGTCGGATAGCGCTTATTAAGATTAATATTCTCCCTTGTTTGCTATACCCTATGTGGATGCTCCCCCTGATTTTCAATAAACAAACACTCAGGAGACGGAACAGTTGGTTCAGCTTCTTTATCTGGCACCATAAACGGCCCCTCATTAAATTAGCTAAACTGCAGTTGCCTCACAGATTGGGGGGAGTAGACCTTCTGGATATTAAAAATTATCAATTAAGCTCGTTTTTGACCTACGTGAGTGATTGGGTTTGTGGGGACCCTCTTTCAATATTGCTAGATATCGAAGTCTCCAAGGCAAGGTGCCCCCTTACCAGTTTGCTGTTTTTGGACAAGGTGAAGACATTAGGGAATATTGCCATAACCCAATTGTCATCAATACTGTTAAAGCATGGAGGGCAATTCGGCAGAGGGAAGGTAATATTGGCAAAACATCTTTGTTTACATCTTTAGTGGGTATGCCGGGTTTTCAACCGGGTATGATAGATTCAGGATTTAAACCTTGGGCAGCTAGGAGTATATCTTGCATGGGTGATTTATTTGAGGGAGATTAATGATGTCCTTCGATCAGTTGTACGGAAATACGAGTTACCTAATAGAGACCTCTTTCGTTTTTTTCAAGTTAAGGATTTTATTCAAAAAAAGACCACACTTTTGACTGATCCATACAAATCTGACATCGAAAGAGGGGTACTAAGGGCTAAGAGTACACTCTCTGTCAGTACTCTATATCACCAATTGGGAGTGCCACCTCAGATGTGTCTAATCAACTCTTCAAGATGTGGGAAAGAGAGCTGGGTGTTGAAGTTTCTTCAGAGGCATGGGAGGATATTTGGGAGAATGCAAGGAAGATATCAATTTGCAATAGGACCCATGCTTTACAGTTGAAGATTCTCCACAGGGTCCACTTAGCCCCAGACCGTTTGTCAAAATTTAAACCAGGGGTATCTTCAGCATGTCCCAAGTGCACGGGCACTCTTACCCATTGTCTTCGGTCTTGTGACAGGCTTCAAACATATTGGAGTGCTGTGGTGGGTGCAATGGAGAGGATTTTAGGTGTAGTGGTGGAGAAGGACCCTTTTGCTCCTATTTTGCTCCTTTTGGGCCTACCCATTATATTTCCTGCAGACTCGCATAAGGCAAAACTTTTCAATATTCTTACGTTCTATGCAAGGAAGAATATCTTGCTAGGTTGGACATCAGAAACCCCCCCCAGGCCTGTCGGGTTGGCAGAAGATTGTTATGGAGTATATTCCCCTGGATTTTCTCACAAATATGGTACCCCACAAAACTGAGAATTTTTACAAGACATGGCAACCCTTTTTGAAATACCTGGACACAGATTTATCTGCTACACTAACAAGGGC